>NC_088300.1:8400016-8735618 GCF_032854445.1 Liolophura sinensis | reverse complement strand
AATCAGTTCACTTCGTCAGATCAGCTCGCCTAGTAGCGACCAAGTGTGAATCAGAAAATCGATTCACCTTGACAGACCAGCTCACCCAGCCGCGAACAAACATGAATCAAAAAATCAATTCACCTTGACAGATCAGCTCACCTAGTAGCAACCAAGTGTGAATCAGTAAATCAGTTTACATCGTCAGATCAGATCACCTAGTAGCAACCAAGTGTGAATCAGAAAATCAGTTTACATCGTCAGATCAGATCACCTAGTAGCGACCAAGTGTGAATAAGTAAATCAGTTCACTTCGTCAGATCAGCTCGCCTAGTAGCGACCAAGTATGAATCAGAAAATCAATTCACCTTGACAGACCAGCTCACCCAGCCGCGAACAAACGTGAATCAAAAAATCAATTCTCCTTGACAGATCAGCTCACCTAGTAGCAACCAAGTGTGAATCAGAAAATCAATTCACCTTGACAGACCAGTTCACTCAGTAGCGACCAAATGTGTACTAGTAAATCTGTTCACCTCGGCAAACCAGCTCACCTAATAGCGACCAAGAGTGAACCAGTAAATCAGTTCACCTCGCCAGACCAGCTCACCCAGTAGCTACCATGTGTGAACCATTAAGTCACTTCACTTCGTCAGACCAGCTCACCCAGCCCCGACCAAGTGTGAATAAGAAAATCAATTCACCTTGACGGACCAGTTCACCAAGTAGCGACCAAGTGTGAATCAGAAAATCAATTTTAAAAAGCGAGAACTACCAGTGTCAGATAAGGCCTTCACCAGAAGCGATGACACGATAAAGCGGAGCGATGGAACAATGGAACGAAGTGATGGAACTGCGGAATAAAGCGATCACAAGATACTGCGAGGCGATGGCAAGAAACTATGAAGCGATTGCCAAGATCATCCATCGCTTCGTTCCGTCGCTTTGTTCATCACCTACCCAACAACCCTCACGTGACCGCCACTTCATGACTCTTTTCTACTCAAGTGTGTCTGGAAACAGTGACTGTCATAAATACATGTAACATAATACACCAGTAACATCGTTTCATCGTTCCATGGCTTCGTGCCAAAGAAAATGGTTTTGATACTCGGTTTAACTCACGCGTAAATACATACAAGTTCCCTTCGCAATATATTTAAGATTCATGCATAAAGCATCCGTTTACAGGAAAGTCGACGAAGTTACCCATTAAAGGTCATAGACTATTAAAGGTATAAGAATAAGTCTGAAGCAAAGAAGAAAATCTACTATCGTTTCTTTCCAGAAAGAATTTATTAAATGTAAATGCAAACAAGTAAACCAGCTAACCTTTGTATACAAAAGCTTATATTCATACAATACCGCACAATGTTTAGCATTGAGAACCTATGTGTGTATTGGGTAAGATTTCGGGATGTGTGACAAACACCTACGTGAGGCGCACTAAACCAAAACACTTCTCTATATGTACGGACCGATGACTAATTCAATGTACGTTTCTTTTTTCATATTGAAAATACATGCTTTAACAAGTATAATTTAGTACATTATGTTTTGTCGAACTGTAGTAAATGCAGCTGTAATGCATTGTAAGACATTATAACGATCTGCATACTTCTCTGTATATGGCTGAACAGACTGGTTGATTAATTGAATGATTTACTGATAAATTGATTGATTACGGTTTGGCGGTGGAACAGAATATATAGAGCAGTTATACATGCATGTATGTAGCAGGTGATACATCTTACCTGTGCCCCGACATGTCTCCTCACGACACTGTGTGCATGTGTAGTTCGGTTACACAAGGATCCATTGTCCTCACTTGTATCGGAGATCTAGCAGGAAAAGTAAACTTCACCAGTCGAGTATAAATGTGATCTCTAATCATGTTATGAAATCTGCACTCTGTTTTAGAAAATTAACATTGTTTCCAAGGAGACTACATCGTGTTAACACACCACGTCCTAGTGAAGTTAGTAACAATAGGCTGTATATATGCTCAAATCACACAGTAAGTTGGAAATGATAAGAAAGAGATCTACATTCTATTCTTACCTACGACATATAGTGCAATGTGTTTTCTGTCACGAAATCAAAATAAATTCGACCTGTCAGATATGTTGTTTTCTCTAATTATCAAGTTATGGTAACCATGGCAACCAGTTGTTTAGTGTGCATCAAAGCACTCAACCATGCAAGGCGTTTTCTTGATAAAACTGATTGCAGATAGTCTCATCTCGGATATTACCATCGACAGAAATTACTTTATACTTCTATAAACCCTATACCAACACAGCTATCAGTTTCAATGGAAACAAGATCTACAAAATCTAATATCTACAAAAACATATATGTTTTGTGTATATCTCTATTTATTAGCCGATTTATCTGATTGCTGTTTTACGCCGTACTCAAGAGTATTTTACTTATACGACGACTGTGTTCTCTGGATTAAGTTATACACGTAGTTACAGTTAAATAAAGAACATTCAATCAGTCATTCTGTCATGTTTGGAAAGATTTGAGATGTATATATCCACATGGAAAGTCTTCATGATAAACTTTACCATACAAGGTGGATCTGAAATCCCGTGGGTGGGGGGAACTACCGCCCATCTCAGACGGAGAAGAGCTTATGCTATATCCATATTTGTTAAAAAAAAGTAATTAAAAAAAGTTAAAAAAAAAATATTCTAGGTAATCAAGAAGTGCACAGGAGAACCGTACCTAGCGCCACGATAGACACCTGTGAATCATTCAATCAGAACACGGATGTAGAAGTCACATACACAAAGTTTAAACACACATGTACTACCCAGTATTCTATGACTCCATTCCGCGACATTTGATCTGTATGGATTGCCTGGTAGACGAGCTCTATTTTTACCATCTCTCTCTATAGCCTGACTGGTATACGTATATCTGTCTCGAATCACTTCTTGTGACCTCCTGTACACTTCAGATTTTTCTTTTCATATCAGAACAATTATTTCCCTGGGGCATAATAAGGGCAAGCCTGACCTGAATACAGGCGTTGAGACATGCCTTAAAGTGGGCTAAAAGGAAATACTCCTCAAAGCCAGTATATAGTGACGAGAAAATAGTTCGTACAGCATTTATAACGCAGTGCATGAAAAAGTGGGCGAAAGGCTGTGCCGTGTATCATCAGTGTGTGGCCGGTGTGTAAGAGGATGTAGTCACTCACAAAACCTTCACCCAGTCAATTGGACGGAGAGAGGATCGTAACAGCCTTGAATTACTATCGAGATATCTATATTTGACAGATCTTCACTCATCAAGTACGGATTTTACAAGACGGATTGGTAACTGTTACAATTTACGTGTGTAGACTAGGCTGTCGCTGGTGTTCGTATAGGGCTGTATCAGTGATCTCTGCGCCATTGACACGGGTAGTGTGGGCTGAAGAGAACAGTGGATTTCCGTTTTGCGAGGAGCGTTGATCATGACTGAGGATTCACCGTATGGATAAGCTCTGTGACAAGCGGACAGTTGACATCTGTACACAGGCACCCGTCACTTTCTACAACAACAACAGCAATATGGACGTTTCCGTTGGTGTACTCAAGTATTGTACTGTGAGCTCGTGAGAGCAGAATGATGTGAACGGTTTTTAGCGAAATCTGGTAGGTATACCGTTTTGCGGGGCTTTGGGTGAAAGAACGATTTGATATGTTGAATTGATTTTCCTTTAACTTTAAGATTAGTTCAATGTCTGTTTATATTTATGTTGTGCGTAGTTGTCCACATTTTTATAGTGTTCACGTAGATTCTGTTTTGGAATTTATCGTCAAGTGTAGTCTTAATACACCGAGATTTGGAGACTTAGACTTAGATTAAGTTTTAATCATTTATGCAGAAACTCGCTATATATAATTACCGCTGACACGGATCGTAACGTCACCCGCCTATCAAGTTGAACGGTATTGTGCATTGCGGGCAGAGATCTGTCTTACAGATATTGCAATAACTCATAGACTATATACTGGTGTGTATATGTGTATACGTATACTAGTGAGTATCCGGGTAAGCACCGTAATAAAGAGAAATAGGCAAAATAATACATTCAGAGAAAGTGAACCTTTTTGGATAAGATTGAACTATTTAAACTAATTTTGCATATATGACTATATCTAAGGAATTTAAATCTACAAAACTTAACTACGCAATTTTCTGTCCATTTTTTTGTTTACACCCAAAATGTAAAAGAAATAAATGTCACATGAAGGCCATAGTATATATAGCCTGCTGGTACCTAATTTTTACACGACACCGTAGACGTTGAAACTTGTTTTGGAGCTTTGTACTTTCGTTTTTTCATACTTTCCTTCCTGGAGTATAATTGGAAAGCTGCTTGGGTTCTCTTCACTAGCTGAAGTCCGTTACAAGGAGGCAAACTGAGACTTGTGAATACCTACAGAAGAACCTCTTGCATCAATATGAACTCATCCATCGGATACTTGCACAAATATATGAGCCCGCGTACATGTGAACATCCAATGTCAACAAAACCGCTAGCCAGAATGGTTGTTGAGTCAACAGTAAGCCGTATATCACAGAAAATCATGCTACCACTGACAAGAGAGTAGCGAAATGCTAGCCGCATGCAGAGCCGACGGGTAACTCCCAAGGCTGGCAGTGTGATGGGTATAAAGGTATTACCGACTCGTCTTACTACTGGCTATGACGCAATCCCAGCGTCACCCTTTCCCCTTTCACCTCTCTCTGTCTTGTAAATTCCAAGCGCTCGGCGCTGTAAAATGTGCTATCTACATTACCCATGATAGTACACGCATTGATTTGTATGTATCTTTCTTACATCTAGGAAATAAGATAAACTCCTGACCCAGGTGAGGAAGAACGTTTCGAAATCTTCCTTCAGCAAAGATATGTGAAGCATTGTAGATGTCTTAGCTCTCTTCGAAAACTGTTTCTGAAAATGGTGTTCATTCTCCCGTGGCCTGACGAGCTGCACTATAGGTGCATTGCGTTCGTTCAGTGCTTCCCCATCTTGATTGTAGCGGCAACTGTGAAACGGATAAATCACACAGAATGTGTAACACTTCAATAATAGTACGTGATAAAACGACCAAATTACGACCACCTTGTAATTTAGCATAATCACACACTAGAGTACGCTACAGTCTCAAAGCTATAGGGATAATAAGTGGCCGTGCACGATGTTTGCTTACTTGTTGGCGCAGTATGACGATCATTGGACACCCCGTGTAGTTGTTGGGGCAGTACGACCATTGGAGACCCCGTGTAGTTGTTGGCGCAGTATTGCGATCATTGGACGCGCCGCCTAGTTGTTTGCGCAGTAGTGCGATCATTGGACACCACGTGTAGTTTTTGGCGCAGTATTGCGACCATTGGAGACGCCGCCTAGTTGTTTGCATAGCATTACGATTATTGGAGACCCGGCCTAGTTATTGGCGCAGCATTGCGATTATTGGAGATCACGTGTAGTTGTTTGCCCAGTACTACGACCATTGGAGACCACGTTTTCTCCGCCAATATGGTCTTTTGTATAGCTTGAAGTACAGTAATAAAATACAGTCGGTAAGTGAGAATGTTTGCTCAAATCAGTTAGACACGTGAACAAAAGAGCACATTTCACATGTATATGATCTTGTGAAATCCTACAATTGCCAACACGACATTTTTTATTTTATTTTACACTCTAACATGTACTAAGAGGGAAGGTGTTATAAGCGAATAGCGAAAAAAAACTTTTGGTCAACTTGGCCAAAAGTTTATTCCAAGATCGGGTAGAGAGGTCAAGTTCTGCTTCAGTCTACACTGTGTGTATCAGGGCCTGGTTCCACAGAGTGGCTTATAAGTCAACAGTTAGCACATCCATACAACTACCCAGTATGTGCTCCCTGAGGTTCAAACATCGAAATGTTTCCCTCAACATAGAACTAGTTCAGTGTTTCCAGTTTTAAACACATGTGATTTAAAGATAAAGTTTCAAATTAGATCAGACTTTAAATTTTGACTTGTCAAAACCGTTTTGGTGTCGACTCCTGTTCGCTGTAAAAATAAAGATTTGTTTCGTACTTTACGCGAAAAGTCAAATGTTTTGAAAGTATATGATCACATGATGCATATGTAAACTGAATAAGTTCACGTATTTTTGTGACAAGGTACACAGCGAATGAGGAGTTTATCTCACGTTTTATTTATATATACAGCTTTTCTTGTCAATGATTGGTGATTACACTATACTGCCTGCTCTGTCAATGCTAATAAATACTTCACGCGAATACTGTTTGATATCTGAACAAAATAATGAATATGACATACGAGCGTAAGAGCACACCAGTAAATGAGACATCAGAGCAATATACTTAATACAATGGTTATTCGAAAACAAATCCTAGCAGATTTTGTCCATCTTTACGAGGTTTGTAAGTAATCTATCATAACGCCATGCGTATGTGTAGAAGGCTAAGTTTGATCTGCTTTATACAATATGGTATATACTAAGCTGTATTAACTGTAGACGACCCCATGTGTCGGTGTTTGAACCGGCGACGGTTTGTACTACTAAATATTTTAATATATTTATATATATTTTGGTTACTGTATGTTACTTTACCTACTAATAATGGTATTTACAGTAATTAATATAACCAGTGTGTTGCATGACATATGTAGTTTTGTTTCACTAGAGGACTGCTAGCTAATCGCTGAAAGATGATGCCAGTATGACATTTGTAACAATGGATAGTGTGTTTGTTTATATAGCTCATATAGAGTTGTGTCGAAGGATGGGAATCACAAGTTTATGTATGTGTTTGACGGGATTGTTCATCATATAGCTCATGTTACCTAGATATATTTCACCTTCCGTCAAACTTATTAACTGCGCCTTGTTATGCCGACTTTTACGCCAGTATATAGCTTTCTACTAAATTTGTTCAAAATGTAATTTAACTAGTTTTACACTTATCACCTATCTATATGTGTCTATATGACACATATAGATAGGTCTGTCCAGACGGATACGGGTCCCCGACATGTCCGGAAGCGTCATCTCGTCCACACGTATGTCACGTACCTTTAATACAAGGCATTCCACAGGTTATCGGCCAGCATTTGGCTATTTGTCTGCTTGACCTGGTTAGTCGCTCCGCGTCAGTAAACCAGCTACTGCATGGCATGTGGAGTCTTCAGCTCGGATAGGGAGATAATGTGAATCATGGTCACGGTGGCACTTGAAAAAACGCGAATCGGAAACTGACTGGCTTCGACTCGGAGATAGTTTGTAAACATATATCAATATTGTAGGTAATCTATTTATTTATTTGACTGCTGCTTAAGCCCTAGCTAAGACTTTTCAACCAGTGCATTCAATGGTCGTGTGTTTAATGGGTGGAGGAACTCTTGGTAAACCGTAACGTTTTTAACAAACTTTTCCAAGTACAATGTGCACGATCGAGGCCCCGCCTCCCAGCTCCCACCATAATAGCCTCCGTGGTATAAGTAACATATCCTTGAGTACGATGTAAAACACCGATCAGATAAGTATTTATTTATTTATTTGATTGGTGTTTTACACCATTCTCAAGAATATTTCACTTATACGAAGCGACCAGCATTATGGTGAGTGGAAACCCACGACCATCCGCAGGTTGCTGATGGACCTTCCCAATTACGGCCGGAGAGGAAGCCAGCATGAGCTTGTCTTGAACTCACAGCGGCCGCATTGGTGAGAGACTCCTGGTCAATACGCTGCGCTAGCGCGCTTACCAACTGAGCCACGGACGCCCCTTATCAGATAAGTAAGTTAACATTATGTACACGTGGATTTGCGCAGCGTGTTGGTGGCAGACAAGTGCTCTTCAACACCCCTCGTATGTACAGTGGAAAATGAAAGCGGGCATGTGGAAATTGCCTGTTCAAGGTCGGGTTTGAACTCGCACCTCGTGTGACAGCGGCTGGGTGCCACGCACCTGACTACTGATCATGAGCCACCTGTCGGTCTCGTGTCCATCTCACAATTAGTATAGGAAATACTAAAATATGTCTTTAAGCATTTTGAGAAATATGGTTTGTTCTAACCACTATATATAGACTATAGGTGACTGATATAGGTAATGCATTTGGAAGTATATGCCCAGCTTAAATCATGATGGAGAATATAGCTATAGCCTGAGGATTTAAGGATTTTAGTCCTCGTTTAACTTCCTGATCAAAAACATATATTTGTCCTTTATGTGCACAAGTAATGATTTTTTTTGTAATTATTTAATATAATGTCAAATTACTCATAATTATGTCCAGTTCAAAATTAAATTCTGTTATTTCCAAGACATACTCAGATCATCTGTGGAGCCATTTGTTGGAATATGTTTAAGAATATAGTTGAAATGTTGGAAAAATTTCACACAAATTCGGTTAATACAGCAACACGTCTACGATATCGTGGGCATTTTAAAAAGATCTCGTTTTCGACTCAAATGTGGTGATATTTACCAGAAATGTTACAGGTCAATAATTTGCGAATCCCATTTCGGAAACAGGGCTAATATGACACCGGATATTTCTGACGAGAGAATGGTGACATAATACATCTATTGTGAACACAGTGATCCTCATAAACATCTCGCCTATGGAAAGCTTTTCCGGTACGTTTACCCGAGAGCTATAGATGTTCCCAGGAACTGATGTATGTCTAAACTTCTGCATAGATTACTAACAACGAATCGGCTGCATGAGCTCAGAATACCTGAAATGAAGTGCTTCTGTATACCGTGGCATAGGGTACTTCTGTTGAAGACTGATTACGTGGTTATTGTGTTTAGATTCCGACAAATACATGGTTTACAGGTGAATAGATTTGATTTGTTTTATGTGATTATGTAATATGGGTTGGTTTCAGAATTTTTAAGTGTGAATAACAAAATTCCATCTTAACACCTGGAAATGTTTGCTATCCTACATATCGATTAATTAAATATGTTGTAAAGCATGTTTTCATTCTGATTTCAGACAATGGTAACACAAGTCTAAGACACATAAAGTTTGTACCTCTATATCTAACTGTTCTCATGGAATTCAAAATGGCCGCCTATTGCAATGCGAGCGATTTGGACATCCGTGGCAATATATCACAGCTGACGGCGCTGAACGATGAGTGGCCATGACTTTGCTACCGTGACCATATACTTGGGGATACTGATGTTTCTAGGAGTCTTTGGAAATTTAATAGTCTGGTACGTGTACTACTTCCGGTTCAAGAAAACACCGTCTAACTATTTTGTCCTCTGCTTAGCCACTCTCGATTGCTGACGTGTCTGTTCGCGTCCACCGTTTGAGATTTATGACGTCACTAAGCCGCTGATGTTCAACATGCCCGTGGCCTGTAAGATAATGAGGTTTCTGGAGACCATTACAACTGTGGCGTCTGGAATAACACTGGTCGCTGTTGCCCACGACAGACATCGGAAGGTTTTCAAGCCCTTTAAGCGGATATCCAACAAACAAGCTAAGATAGTGAGCTGTGTAGCGGTGGCTATTGGATTATTTGTGGCCTGGCCAGCGATTCTCATTTATGGATCTCACCAAGTGAAGGCAAATGATTCAGAGTTATTTGGAATATCGTGTTCACTGAGCGACTGCGTACGAGATAGTATATATCCCAAACTTTATTCTGGCTTCTTGCTGCTTCTGTTCTTCGGTAGTGTTGGGGTGCTGATCGTCCTGTATACCAAGGTAGGACTGGAAATCCGAAAACGTGGAAACATGCGTCTCAGCCAAACGCCCACATCTTATAGGGCACATGAGGCTTCCATGAGCATGGAAGTCGCAGACGAAGAAAGCAGTAGCGGCGAATGTGTCACGGGCAAGAATAAAAGACGAGACAAGAAATACAGGATGCCGTCTTTTCCTAAACTCACAACTCAGCGAAGCAATAGCTGTGAGCCAAAACGTCCAATGAAAATAAAGTCCACAGACGAACCTAACAGTCCGCGTGATGTAAACAATTCCGTGGCAGTCCGCTCCGGATACAATCCAGGAAAGACAACTCGCATACTATTCTGCGTTTCCGTGGCATTCGTCTTAAGCTTCCTGCCTTACGTAATCGTGAAGATAGTCCAAGCGGCTACCGAAAACTTTGACGTGTCTCAGAGCAAAGCCGCCTCGTTGGCGTATAACTTCGCCACTCGCTCTTTCGTCATCAATGCCGCGGTTAATCCAATCATTTATAGCTATTTGAACGAGTCGTTTCGTGATGAGTGTAAAGGATTTATATATAGGTGCTTTAAGCCATTCAAAAAGTGAAAAGTTGCAGTAAAAATTAAGGAACAAAAATTATTGCCCATAGTATTGATCTTTTAAATTGGATGTTAACAACCTTGATTGGATTCAACGATAGAATACTTTGTTCAGCAAAGGACATTCCAAAGTCAACAACTCCACTGTATCCAGGAATTCAACTGATTCTGTTGAACAGTAGCAATGGTTGTCGGTGCAGCCGTTCGCTTTGCGCATATCCAGGGAATCTCGGGTCCACGCGGTCTAGGAAATAACCGATCGACATCCAGGCCGTTGAGACGTGTTTGATGGGTAATGTTTTGTCTCAAACTTTAAATGGAGCGGGCTCTGACGTTGGTTTGAAGCCATCCTTTGCCATACCTCACGTCAGAGCAATCTCGGACTAATCCTGACTGGATTACACTGTCTCATTTTCTGTGTTCAGCGCTGTATTGAAGGTGGGGGACTTTGGGTTAGGAGAGAGAACCGTTTGTAAAAACTGATTGCAGCCTTATATAGCCTGTATGCTCAAGTACTATATTTTACAACTGGGTGGTCTTGCAGGTTCATTTAAGGATTGACTGTAATATTTTTTAGGTTTGTTGGGGTAGGCCAATAAACGAAAAAACTGCTGTGCAAACTGTATGACGAAAAACTGTATTGTATACCTCAGTAAACCTGAAAAATATTACAGCAATCCTTATAATTTAATTTAAGGAATAAAAGGATGTTATCTAGTGTTTTCCTTTCATTCCAAACTCTGAGAAATTGAAGAAAGGAACGCCGCAGTCTCCAGAATATTTTATGAATAACATTCTTTGGGCCAATGAAATTGGTGATCAAAGTTCTACCGTTAATAGGCAACGTCACGTGCAAAGTGAGCGAAATGACGAGGTAAAGTTTACAGCAGCTGGTCGTTTCAAAAAGAACTGTGAATAACTCATCATTTACAAGGTGAGCTAGGGAGCGTTGGGGGCAGAAGATCCCGAGGGAAATGAATTTATTTCGTGAGACTCATCTTCGTGAGGCGACAACGCGTTTGCGCTGTTCATAACGGACTACTGCTGTTGTTGTTGCACGCCAAGGATATGCGGGAGTATGTAGGCCACATAGGTGACTTCGTCATGCCGGTTGCAAAGCACGTGTAGTTGTGACATATGGATGATATCTTAGCATTCAAACATACTGGTTATCCAAGAACAACAGCGTGTATTTTAAACATCAGTTGGAAAGTAATTTTGATCAAACTGATTTGTTTTGTCGAGCGCTTGCACTCGGTTTTGCATATGCACTCGCTGACCCAGCACGCCTGTGCGTGTTAGTGATCAAGCTCATAGGTCGGCGATACTGTTTAAACAGTCTTAATTCATCATAGACTGTCCAGAATTTTTATTGATGCCCCTGTTTATGAATGTGAATATAATACAGACGAAAGGAGATATATTCTGTAAGTCATTTTACCTGACGTGCCTTCAGCCTCTTTCAGATCTATTTTTTTAAAAAAGTAGTCCTACGTGGGCGTGGCTTCGTGTTTTCGGTTTATTGGAATATAAACGCAAAAATTTGACCAATTGAATTGCGCTTTACAAACGCAAATTCGGGAAAATTAAATTATTTTTACAAAACGTTACCCTAGCAGCAGATCGCCCATGACCAATATTAAGGTCCCAGATTCGAATCCAACTCTCGCTGGTTACGGTGCAGCTTTGTCAGAAAGAATCACCAGGTAGATGGCGAAGGGCTGTAGTTTACATCGGGGCATACACTCCGGTTTCCACCACCCACAATACTTAATGTAGCGGTACAGCAAATATTAAAGGCGGCCTTGTAGTTCAGTGTCAAGCCATGTAAGAAAGTGGTTAAATTTACTTTGTCAAAGATTTGATCTTACAAGAGTTTGTTGAGATGCCCGTTAATCTTATGGGCAAACCCAAACCTCGTGAGAGAAACGCAAATCTTTATCTGACATCAGTCTCCATTTCTTTTTTTGTTAGCCTGTTACAAAACACACACACACACACACAAACAAAACAAAACAAAAACAAAAAAATTAACAAGAAATAAAAAAGAAACAAAAACATAAAGAAAAAACACCAAAAAAAATCGAAAGAAAGCACGTGTAATGCTTAGGTATATGTTTGTAAAGTGAATTTGTCACAATTCCCCACTGTTGACGAAATGTAACAAAATGCATGTGAATCAGAATTGTTTTATATACACGCTCAGTAGGTGTTAAAATGTATGTATATATTGTCTCTTCTCCAAATGAGGATGTGTGTAGGTATCAGAGCCGTGTATATGTACAAGTCTTCATCTGTCCAGCACAGGGCGTCTCTGTGGTTATCTCGATGCATTCCCCCTCCCCCCACCCCCCCCACTTGCGCGCTCCCGAGAATACCGACACGGCGATCAACACCCATTTTCTATTCCTATTTCTCACTTCTTAAAACAATGACTGATACATTGTAAATATTGTGAATAAAAACAAGTTATATGAATCAATGAACCAGAGGTTTTAGTTTTATTTTAATTAATACAGGAATGGATTCTCAGCATGTGATGAGATAAAATGTGTTTGTTGTCAAAGGAGGTAGGTTTCAAATTATTTACTTATATTCCCTTTTGCATAATTTTATGTTTTTCAGATATCTTCTAAACACTTTACTGAACGAGTTTTAAAGAACAGTGACAAGGCAGACTTTTCAGTGAAAACCCCATCTTTTTGTTCACCTTAGGACACGTTCAAAGAAAAGGTTTATATGCTGTTAAATGCACAGTCCTGAGCTTGTGTTGAGTAAAACCATAGGCCTGTTTGTGGTGAGTCAAACCATACAGGCAGCAGGCCTAATAGTGACACCTCTAACTCTACCTCGCTTGAAGTGACCTACAATACACACAAACATGTGTAAACATGAAAGATGAATACAATAATTGACTGCCTGTTGAGTTTGGTGACACAGCTGATTTGGTCAGATGACTCAGTTTTCTAGGTTAGCTCAGTTGTATAACTGATTTTCTGGTGAGTTGACACAAACTTTTCTCTCAGTGCAGAATAAGCACGGTTCGGACGTGTATATCTCTTAGGAGCAAGACATATGGACGACCTTCATGTTCACCTTGGCGGTTCTGGGCCTGTTCGGGTACAATTTAACCAGATACAGGCTATGCCATTAGCCACTGTGAAATAATTTCAAATGTCCCATTCGTATTTGGAGGCAGTTCCGATAATTCATAGTCATAAAAAATCGTAGGTAAATAAATCAAGTAAATAAACACGATTCAGATTTACAGAGCGTTTATTGTGGCAGGAAACTTTGATGCCGTCCCATCCTACTGGCTGACATGGTGCTGTAAGTGTGTCAGCGAATTATCTAAGTATACAGTGATGTATTTACGTGCAAAGATGATTATGTAATGACTGATGTAAACCTAGTTCAGACAACTTGTTTGGCAGTTAGATAATGTTGACAAATTCGTGCTACATTTCGTACTGGGCCGTGATTGAGGAGTGAGGACGCTGGCCTTTCAAGCAACGGGAATTTGTAGATTCACCCGATATATATGCACGTGGAGCCTTGAGGACAAAAAGCGGCCAACAATGTCCCTGTGGCCGTTGGCACATTCTAATATTCGTGCAAGAACACTTAATTATATTCCACGAATTTAAAGTAAATGGTGTACAAATTGTAGGTCACGTGAAAAAGTTCTCCAGTAACTTGCCAATGGTCGATGGTTTAACATTGGGTACTAAAGTGTGCTCTAATCATAAACCCGACACCATTGTGTAAGTGAAGAATTCTTGAGTATAGCGTTGAGCAATAGTCAAATACGTAAATGAATCAACTCAGGGAGACTATGTTATTCTTGTTTTCAGATTGTACAAAGAGGGAGATATTTCATGACTGTGGTACGGCAGCCCACATACGATGTTTTTTCATCCTTTTTTTTTGTTTTAGTGATTTTCTTCCTTGGTTTGCATGAACCTGGTTGAAAACTATACACACAAAGTTGAAAACTCCCGAGGTGAAAACAGGTCATAGCTGGATGACTGGATGAAGTAAAAATCCACGTGACACAATTAAATCTCTTTCCCATTTCCGGAGGAGGTGGAATGAGTGAGTGCCTGGGGTTTAACGTCGTAGTCAACAATTTTTCAGTCATATGACGACGACGGAATCCTTAGGGTGCATGTCATGTGCCTCCTTGTTGCAGGACGGATTTCCACCGCTCTTTTTTCTAGTGCTGCTTCACTGAGACGACTTACCGAAGGCAAGTAAGCTGCCCCGCACGAGCTATTATACTGATACGGGTCAACCAGTTGTCGCACTATCCCCTTCATGCTGAACGCCAAGCGAGGAAGTTCCCCTTTTAGTGTGACTCGACCCAGGATCGGAGACGGTGGAGAAAGACATTTTAACTACATGTATATTAATTGGGAGTTATACTCAAACGGTCGGACCACTAGTATGAAAATATATTTTTTCTGTTGTCCAACGAGACGTAATCAATCCTCATTTCCCCCATATTTGACTTCCTTCGATCATAAGAGTCCTAGGGCATCACGTGAGTTTTAACATGTGTGAAAACAATTCACATTTGGGCAAAATGAACTAAATCAATTGAGAACTTTTTCCAACCGGGAACACTATTTTGAGAACTATCTTTTAGATAGAAACTAAAGAAAATTTCAAAAAAAAAAATTAAACATGGACGACAGTTTGACGGAAATTTTTACAGAAAGTTACAAACAATCGCATGTTTTGGCGGAAAAGCGAAGATCTGCATAGAGAAGCCATTAGTCATTCTCAGGTTCAACTGTTCAGCAGAAAACCGTTGTACATGTGTATCACATCCAATGTAGCTGTATACCTAGACCAGTACTGGGGTAATATCGTTTGTCATAATCTCGGCAAACACGAGAGCTTTAGACGCTATTCAACTCAAGTGACCGTAAGGAGTTGGTCGCACTAAATGATATAAGGCCATACGCCTTTGGGTTGCGTCGTTATTTCGCATGTACACACGAGCACTTACGACCTGACGCACCATTTTACTTGAGTTGGGTATCTCTCATATATGCCGAGCCTTGATTGCGGATAATTGATATTGTACAACGTGTACGATATAACTAAAGGCTTACAGCACAGAGAGCCAAACCAGAACAGCGACCACAAGTGTGTTAGCTGGCACCGTTGAAATAAGGCCTCCTGTCAATTTACCTCAGTCAGGGTTTTATTCTAACTGATCATGTAAACGCAAAAAATGAACGAGGCTCTTACAAATATCTATCAGCTCATATGTGGCTTTGTAACCACTCCTTCTGTCCACGCTAATTACAGAATATGACCACAGTTACATTTATAAATGCAAAAACCCTTATGACAACAAGATCAATACAGAAAAGGAGTAACACATTTTTTTTATCCTTTTAACAGGATTTGCCCTGGTTGTTTTAAAATATTCAGTGGTATCCGACCGCTGTGAGATTATTAACAGCCTGGTCAACTTTTTCCACCTTATGTTTTAAACATGCATGAAGACATTTGTGGCGCCTGTCGATCAGAGAATCTCTGGTAGGTACGGTTAAGTTTCCATATGAAGTTATTCCGGGGTAAGGTGGTGGTATGTAAATATAACCTTGGCTGAACTGAGTTTACTTACGCGGCTGGATGAAGCTCTGCCACATGTCAACACCAAAGCTTTGATATCCGCCCGAGATATTCCATTGAGAGAAAACAGTTAACATCTGCTCCAGCCACTTGTTCCCGGCAATGGTTGCTTTGCGTCGGTATGACCAACTAACCGATAGTACCGTGCCCAAAACATGCTTTAGCCTATCGTCATCTTGCTTTCGGGAATTTTGCCTTTGGGCGTGGATTTTCGACAGTTTGACTGAGATATTATACACATGCTTTAGCAATTTCACTGCTGGTGAAACGCGCTTTATAAACGCCAATATGAACAGAATGTTGTCTGGATATGTTATATTGTGAACTGTGACGCGTTAAGCTCTCATAGATGGACAGCCATCCTAGTGAGGAAATTACATGCAACTCTAATAATAAATAACATTTAATTTTTTCATTGACAGGTGTTTTAAAGTAACTCAGTTAATTTTTAACATGTCAATTATATATGTACTGGAGGAAACAGGGCACAGTGCAGGGTTTACCATTAAGCTGTCGCAACTGGACAAGTTCGTGGGAATCCCCTTGACACAAACTGCAGCCGAGGAATAGCGAATGCTTATTTCAACAGCTCATTGGTCAATGGTTGACTCTAAATTAATTCTAATTGTATTCCTAGGTTAACATGGACCGAAGGTGAATGTTGCTTACATGCCGGGTAATCTGTGTATAGCGACCACGGTGGTTAATTAACGCGAGGTGATTACGGTGGTAAATCTGTGTGGTATATCTGTGTAAAGCAATCACGGTTGCAGATCTGTTTGAAGGCAATCACGGTGGTAAATCTGTGTCTGTGTGAGGCGACCACAGTGGTGAGTCTTTGTGAGGCGATCACGGTGGTAAATCTGTGTGAGGTGATCACAATGGTAAATCTGTGTGAGGCCCACACGGCGGTAAGTCTGTGTAGGGTATCACGGTGGTAAAGCTGTGTAAAACGATCACAGTGGTAACTTTGTGTGAGGCGATTAAAGCGGGAAATCTGTGTGAGGAGATTACTGTGGTAAGTCTGTGTGAGGCGACCACAGTGGTAAATCTGTGTGAGGCGATCACGGTGGTAAATCTGTGTGAGGTGATCACAGCGGTAAATCTGTGTGAGGCCAACACAGTGGTAAGTCTGTGTAGGCGATCACGGTGGTAAAGCTGTGTGAAACGATCACAGTGGTAACTTTGTGTGAGGCGATTAAAGCGGGAAATCTGTGTGAGGAGATTACAGCGGTAAATCTATGTGAGGCGATCACGGTGGTGAATCTGCGTGAAGCGATCATTGTAGTAAATCTGCGTGAGGCGATCACGGTGTTAAATGTGTGTGAGGCGATCACGGTGGTAAAATCTGTGAGGCGATCACGGTGGTAAGTCTGTGTGAAGCGATCACGGTAGTAAATCTGTGCTTGGAACAAATGTTGCCTATCTACACTGCAGACCGTCGAACAGCCAATGTTTAATCGTGTCCATAGTTACATACTTATCGAATGGCTGTCTTGGTAGCTATCATCGCAGATATACAGAATAATTAAGCCAGGCAGTTTCACGGTGTCTGTAGTGATGTATAGAAATACAACGAAAGCGTCAGTCGGTCTTTTCTTTGTTAAAACTATTTGTGAACACTTGTACACCCAGGTATACCATACAAACACCACATATACGTGTACACTTAGACATTGAAAGAGATATCCGGCAATTTTATGCGACCTTTGTCAGTTCTTTCAAAGCCTCTGGTGTCATTGAGGTTATATTTTGTGAGAGGCTTGCAACTTCTTGCAACTGTTCTTTGGCTGAGGAGTAATTAGTGCATTGCGATAATCTTTAACATCATTTATATTGTCAGATTCATTTGCCAGATCTCATGCAAACTGTCGTAACTGATTTCATCACCTCCTTTTTCTGCTCTCCGCAACTGGAACTAATATATCACCCATCGTCGTCATTATAGGTTGCTATTTTGCAATTCGCTATCTTCATTCTATAGCAACAACAAAACAAACTAACAAAAAAAAACCAACAAAAAAAACCCAACAAAAAACAGAAAACAAAAACAAACAGATTGCATGATCTCCATTACAAGGTTTGCTTGCAGAAGCAACTTACATGTGACTTGAAGCTATGTGATGACTGCCTATGGAGTCTTTCTCTCCTCGTCTGGACATGCTGAGGACATGAATGGATTCGCCGAGCTGTCGAGTCACAGAAGTGTATACGCTAGGCTATTCGGTACGGTAGCTTGGACATGTCACGAGACATAATTATAAGGTTTATCCATAGCTGATAATTACGACAGATCAACATATTTTTACGGGAGGCCAAGAGGTTAGCGTGTTAGTGCAGCGCATTGACTCAGGAACCTCTAACAAAAGGGCTCTATGAGTTCAGCTCATGCTGGCTTCCCCAAGTTCCGCCCCCATCCCAACTGTAGCCTATACCTGAGAAGGCCTGCCAGCCAGATTCCTCCCATCAAAATGCTGATCGCAGTCGTATACATTATATTAACATTTATTTATGTATTTATTTGGTTGTTGTTTTTCTCCTTACTAAAGAGTACGGCGGCCAGAATTATGGTTGGAGGAAACTGGCAAACTGACCACGCTCGTGTGTATTAATTGTGAGTGATATATCAATTAAAAACAGACATTGCCCAGATGTACAGACATGCTCCAGACCATGATTGTAAACATACATGTATAGGGCCTACTACTTGCGTCTACCATTACGTGGAAGTCAAGTCAGTTCGTTTATAACCGTTGTATAAGCCTACCCGTGTGGTCATAGAGTAGGCCTACTGTTATTTTGCAGATGGTACATTAGTTATTAAATTAGCAGTTATATTCACACAATTATTTTCAGATGAAGAGAACTGTAGCTTCGGTTTACAAATGTTCCTCCAACGCACGCTTGGTGAGGTCTGTGTGTCACGATAGACAAACGTGTTTTCAACAGGACGTCAATTGGAAGGACGGGATTACCTCCCCTACTACAGCGTCATTATTATGTCGTTCATTGTTAACAGAAAAGACAACAATAATACAACCTTATTTATTTCGAATGAAGGTTAAAAACTGGCATAAATAACCACAGTACTTTTTATGACATGCTTGATGACTCTGTCAATCAACTTTTTAATTGGAATTCTTACGAGTCATGTAATGTACATATATATGGTAAAACGACAAGACAGAATTCTCGTGACGTTACAGTTGAAACAGGGGTGTTCTCTAGCTAAAACTGTTTAGGCCTTTGCCTTGCAAGGATGGGACACTTCATGGGTGCATGTGTGTGTGGATTTGATATGTTGTTGTGTTTTCTGTTAAAAAGAAAAAGGGTGTAGAATAAAACGATACTATGGCCACGTATGTAGACCTCGTAGAAGTCAAATATATGGGCAGGGAGCTTTTACATTGCTCCGCTCTCACCGTCCTTGGGGCTTTGATGGTGAAGAGAAGCAGCCGACGGTGCGAACGTTCGCTGACCACGTTGATTGTTTCCTATCAATGCAGTCTGCTTATACATGCATGAATGTTCGTTACATATGGGAAAGTTTGTCAGTAAGTCAGTTTGTGGTTTTCTCCGGGCCCTCCGGTCTCCTTCATCCATAATACCGGCCACTGAAAATTCTTCTTTAAGTCGTTAAACAGCACATCAAATAATTAAGTAAATATAGAAGTGAATAAGCTTTCTTTCACTGACATTACGGGTTGGTATGAAACTTCACAGTACATTTTAAATGAATGGATAATTTTGGTACTGGGCCACTTTGTGTAACATTTGGCCATTTAGTATGAAACAGTATCATACAGCCTGAGGAGGTCATAATAAAGTAGCTGACCGAAATGTTCCTTTTTTCATTTCATGCTGGATTTTTTCTCTTAAAGAATAGTCTGGATACAAGGCAATGTATAATTAAGTTGGTCGTTCAAAGGGAGACCACCACACCTCGCCGGACAAGTTGATCAATATGTAAATCAAGAAGAGATGATTTTGGTAGGTATTTAATTCTGGAAACAGAATTTGATGGTGATTTATTTACCTTGGTAAAAGTGCATTGCGGAATGATTCGGGAGATCGTGAAGATTGTTTACACAATGTACCTAGTTTATTAGTTAGATTAACGGTACGAACATAGTACTGGGAGGTGATTTTAATACATTATTATTTATACATCAGTGAAATCCCAGTATTTCCTTCACTGATAAAAATGATATCTTAACTAGTTAGATATCACTTTTGTTAAACCATTTTGCTATAAAACTGCTGAAGACCTTGACCCATGACCCACAGTTGACCTTGCCGGAACTACTTTTGTACATGCCGAATGCTACATTCATTGTGTCACTTCATGCAGCAGTGAAATCTTCGACGACGGCATCACAAGGCCATGCACTTCCGCGCAATATATAGTTCGCCCAAAAAAGAGGTAGAAATTCTTCATTTTCGTTATTTACGTAAATACCTATACTGCATTAGCATTAAGCACCTTTGTACAATGTATAATTACTTACAGACAGCGTTTAAATCTGTAAAAAGGTTTTGTGAACGCGGACATGAACGAAATTGCAGCGCGTATGAATAGAATCAGAAATACGACGAAGATGGCACATTATTTTTTCACGGATGCCACAGATAAACTGATACACATTTATATACAGGTAGAGAAAATGTCAGGGTATAAATAATAAATAGAACTCTCACTCGAACAATATTTATGGTATTCAACCTTCACTGTGCAACATCCTCTATGTACTTAACCCCGAATTAGATAGGAAAAGTTTATCGCCTAATCCAACAGGGACCAATCCGGTTATTCATGATCTGATAGGACCTTTACGGAAAAGACGTATATGGAAAAGAGGTAAAGGGCAAGCATGTATTTTGCCGATGACACGACTCTAACACTGAGAAACTTTGAGTCCGTTAATGAGGCACTCGACTTTTATCAAAGCATTGAGTTATTGAGCGGATTAAAAATTAATTTAGAAAAGACTAAACTTCTTAAGATAAAACAAAGCAAAGCTGTTGTCATAAACAATACGCACAGCATATCCGTGACAGACTCAAAAACGTTTCTGGGCATTAAAATTTTCCGAGATCTGGAAAAAATGCATAAAGAAAATTTAGATTCAAATATAAAGAAATTAAAAACAAGTGTTCAAATCTCGTCTGGAAGAGGCCTCACACTGTTAGGAAAAAAAAGTTTCAAAGGCAGAAGGCATCTCAAGAATGGTTTATTTGGCCAATGTACTTCCATTAAAAGCACAGCACTGCAAAATAAACTGAAGGCCAAAAGAAACAAAGAGTTCAAATCAATTTATTTTGCTAATGCAAAAAACAGGATGACTGAAGTTTAATATATTGAAAACACCAATGACTTTAGATATTGAAAGTCTTGAGTAAGAACGGGCAAAGCAGCCCTCAAATCATTTTACAAGAGAACAAACAGAGCAGGGGTAGAAAAATAGCCATTCCATCTTGGTTAACAATGGGCAGAGTATACAATAAGTTGATTTTTTTTATAATCAGTCAATATCAAAACCAATCAATATCGCGTGTGGCCACCCCTTGCTTCATAGAAAAAGTCAGTAGTCTGATGAGATGACGCGGGAATCGTTGCCTTTCATTTTGGAGAGCGAACGCCAGTTCTTGTTGGTTGGCTGCAAGGTGTGGCCGTTGTCTTACTCAACGACCCATGATACCCCATATGTGCGGAACGTGCAGACGTTGACGTTGTTGGCGTCGATGAAGTTCCGCACAACTCGAGCTGTACGGGGTCTGGCGTTGTCATGCTGGTACAGGACCTCACGTGGCTGCTGTTGAAGGAATGGCAGGACAAGAGGACGTAGAATTTCATCCACGTAACATTGAGCTGTTAGGTTCCCGTAGATGATGACCAGTGGTGTCCGTTCCTCTCCACAAATCCCAGCCCACACCATAACGCTGCCGCCACCAACCACCTCCTGGACGCATGATGCAGACCTTCGTTCGCCTCTTCGATGATAAACTCGCTGTCTACCATCGGCTCGGAACAGGCAGAAGCGGCTTTCATCCGTGAAAACAAGTCGCTGACAACGGCGTACAATTTGAGCCCATCGCAACCTCTGGTGACGATGTTCGGCTCTCAACAACTGCCCTCTGAATGGTCGATAGGCCGTAATTCCGTGAGCCATGAGTTTCCTGGACACGGTCTGCCGACTGACCCGGTGACCTAAGGCATTGATTGACAATGACGTCACTATCAGGAAGCGGTTCCTCAGGTGTAAGGTGCGCAGGGATCCGTCTTCTCTGGGCGTAGTTACCCTAGGCCTGCCTATTTTTGGCCTGTCCGATGCCTGCCCTGTCTGCCTGTAACGTTGCATCAAGTTTGACGTGGTTACACGAGAGCAGCCTAAGGTTGCAATGTGGGCGTGGGTGGCTCCCATGGATACCATACCCAGGACCCTCTCGCGTTGTTCTGGAGTCAATCGAGGCATTACTTTGGTGGTTTTTAGTCAGTGTGCCAGTCCAGCACACTGTGTGAACCGTTTTTATACACTTATTAAATGTGCAGTTGCGGCCATCCATGGATTACGTGATTTGTCTCAAAACAAATTCGTGTGGGCGTATATGACGCTTGTTGCACATGGGAATATGCTTCGTATTTGGTATTAATTTGCTGAAAGGGCTGGTTAAATTTAACTCATGGAGTCGTAGAGTTTCTTTTGGCCGTCAGTTTAGTTAACTCAGAATTATATAAATTTATATAGAATTATAAAAATGACAAAGTTAAAAGAAGTGTGATGTCTAGGGATACGCTTGAAGGTATTTTAGTGATGCGAAAAGTTTATGGAAACTAATTCCATCTCACCTATCCAATGGCCTAGGTGGGTTAAGTTTCCCCCTACATTGTAATTATAATACCAAAAAACTGAACAAAATTCTTCCGGGTTTTTTAATTTTTGGACAGACATACAGTCGGAAGTCGTTCCATTTTATGATCAAATTGTGTGGAACAATAAACTCATTTTGAAAGGAGGGAAATCTTTTTATGACGTATTCTGGCCAGACGCTGGGGTTGTGTATATCCGAGATTTGTTTGAAGAAACTGGCACTTTCAAACCGTTGGATTTACTTAGTGAGCAATATGGTATCCCAGGAACATATGATGGCTATAAAATTTGGAAAACTCTCGAAACTGCTATTTTGAAAAATGTCTCAGATCACCCTTTTGTTGCTGGTAAAAGGCCAAACTTAAATTTTGATAGTGATTCTATATCTAACTCTAAATGAATACTATCTTCAGTTCAAACAGATGCAGTCCATCATCCTCCTGAAACTATTGTTCATCATGACAACTACAAAAAAAAAATTTAGTGATGAAGTTGTTTCAGTACAACTGTAGTATTGGAACATTGTATATATATATTTACACAAAAATTGTTACAATAATGTTCTCAAAGAGTCTTAACTAGGTTGTGTACAGAACTGGCAGAACGCCAAGAAATCTACTAGTTTAAATATGTAACGTTATAGTGCATAAGTGGTGTAATGGTATATATGTTTCCAAGGCCCTTGTAGGTTTTGGCACAGAAGCGTATCGGGTGTTTGTCTATCGTAGCCCAATATTGACTTTGTTTTCTCTACATTACACACTGACAGATAGTTAACTTCAGCCTCACGTATAGCTTGTTATAATACCGGTACAGCAAATCATAGGTTAAATGGCCTCCCTTAGCAACTCTATTGTAAGAAAACTAACTTAATTAGCCATTTCTTCCAATACAAGATAACCGTTTAAACGTACACCTCATTCTTTAACCTGCGTCGTGTGTGGTTGATCATAGACTGTCGCAGCACTGCCCCAGGTATTTATGCACGCTGTGTATATATTCTCGTACATCCACCACAACGCCCTGGGTAATTTTGTAAAGCTGCAATTTGTAATCAGTATACAATGCTTATTTTTATAATATTTTACATGTAGAATACATTGTATAATAACTCATTATAATAATATGCTGATTTTTCTAAAGTAAATATTTACAAAAACAGCTAACTACAAAGAATTAATTATGCAAACCACAAGTCATTCGTGAGATTGTTCCTGTATAGGAAAGCGTCCTGCAGTCGAGGGTTTTTCAAGAATATAGCAGGTGGCCTACATCAAACATATTGGGCAGTCATGTGCGGTTGAACACGAGCTGTCTTCAAACTGACCCAATTTGGATTAGAAAAAAGAACTTGAGTAGCATGTACCACTGAGCAGGACAAAGGAAACAGCAGTATAGAATAATGTATATATGTATCGCTAGAGTGCCCCACTAAAGCTTAATAAGCATGTCTTCATATTCTGGGATATCTTGTATAAGCGTTATACTGCGGCGTAAGGTAAGCAAAATCGCAAACATTGAGAAATTCGAAAGCGCCGCCAATGTTTTCAACTTTAACCGACACGCACATGTTGTTGTTTCCACTCTGACGTCATGCACGCGATCCAGGCTTTTTGTCCCAGTGACATATAGAATGAATGACCTTCGGGTATGGAATGAGTACCTTAATAGCACATGGTTTGTAATTCTGTGTCTTTTTTTCGCTGCCAGCCTGCCATTTTTGGTGTACAGGTGCATGCTTGGTATCAAAATGATGGAGATTGTCTGAACTTTGGGCAGGTATGAGCTCTAATGATGAAAGTTTGAAATTCTGAGTGGAATACTAGGCCAGGTATGCGCCAAAAAAGGTGTGCCACGAAATGTTTGGGACTGAGTTACAGCACCAGACGTTAACATTGTCGCTTATGGAAAATTAATAGGGATGTAAGGCCGTATAGTTGACCGGGGTGTAAATATTTGGTTTCGGTCAACATTTCGCACTGCCATTTAATTATCTAAGAATCGTTCAAAAGATTAATGTGTCTTTTATTACTACTATGTTTTGTCATCATTTTTTTAGTGAATTTATGCAAGCATCGCGTCATATCCATCGTGTCAGCGCGAAATTCCTCCATGATTATTTCTATATCAATATAAACACTCACGGATGTCGACCTGGACTCTATAAACACCCTGTCCAGTTGACTTGCGTATCTAATGAATCACATGGTTATTCCACAACTGTTACCTGATTGGTCTTCTGTATTTTCAAACTGAGTAATTAAACTTCATTAGTCAGGCGTTAAAGACGATGACATTTCCTCGCTAAGTGGGATAATCTGACCCAGCGGAGTGCGTGTCACTATGGAAACGGAAGCTGCACCACTCTCTCAAATTAGGTTACTTCCGGTGGTTAGACCACTGCTCACCACGGCCGCCATGTTGAATGTGTCATAATTCTCGTCATACACTCGTAATCACAACTGTAATGTTATATTCTACTCCTGTCTCCTCGGTTTTCAATTCCGTCACTTAATTGGCTACACCCTCCTGACCTATTTCTGATAAAAGATAAACTTTTTATTTCTTATTATTCTTCATACGACAGCTTAATTTATTTTCAGAGCCCGGGGAAACCCACCACCCATCCCAAAACGAATAATTACATTTTTTAAAAAATCATTAAAATGTTCGAATTAAACACATTTAGCACCTAAATGATAAAGCAATCTTAATTTCTCGAAGTCTGGTTTCTCTTCGGTGGATTAATGGTTGAAGCATCCGCCTCGAAGTCGGGAGACCTGGGATCAAACCCGGGTCGGGTCACACAAAAGAATTTAAAAATTGCACTTGTTGCTGCCTCGCTTGATGCTCAGGACTGAGAAATTAGAGTAAGGAAATATGACTGGTTGGCCCGGCGTCGGTATAATGTGTTATGAGGTGTTATGTTTGGTATCTTCGGCATGATACTTCAGCGGCGTCAGCACTTTGGCGGCATAGACTCTCCCTGCCACAAGAAGACATATCATGTACACACACTTAATGACTCCTCGTCGTCATATAACGGAAGAAATGTTAGGTACGACGTCAAACCCCAAGCACTCATTTGTAGTCTCGGACAATTTTTTTTTTTCAATTTTTCATTGGGGGCTGATGAGTTGCCGATTATTGTTATCTTGTTGTTTGTTGTTATAGTGGTAACTGCAACTGTGAATGCCACACACTGCATCAAACAAAGACTATTTACGCCGTTAACGTTGATAAAATTGGATAAAGTATGTATATGGTTAAATGCAGAGATTTTCACAAGACTAAGGGCGCCTACGCTTATACGGAAACAACGGTGTCTACAGTCTAGCCTACAGACAGTCGTGTGACGTTATTCACTGTTCTTGCCATGTGATTAGTCCTCATATGCTGGCGACATCGGTGTTTCCGCATACTCGTAAGCTCAAGGTTCAAGGCTTGTCTGGGGTTGTCCTCTTGCCATGTATCACCGATAATGGTGTAACGTATAACTACATCTTTTTCCTTGATGGAGTTTTACACTGTATTCAAGAATTTATTTATTTATTTATTTGTTTATTTATTGTGACTGGTGTTGCTTATATGATGATGGCCAGGTTTATTGGTGGAGGACACTGGAGTGCCCGCAGTAAACCACCGTCCTTCGTCAGCTACCTGGTAAAACTCCTGACGGAATACTTCACCTGATTTAATGCCGTAGTCCAAAAGACTAGAACTATCAGGATTCGAAAAAGCGACTCCATATAATTAAGACTTACGGCATAGGGAGAAAAACCAGAGCGGCGAATTAAGACAGTGTCATAGCTGGCAAATTGTCACACTTAACCGGTGAATACGGCCTCTTTTCAGTGTATCACAGTTAGCGTTTTATTCAGTTACCAAGGGCTTACTGCACTTTAAGCATGTGAACCTGAGGGAATATTACACCTCCAGTAATACTTGGCGCGCCTGAAACCGTCACCATTTACGTCTATACCTAACAAACCTCCTTGAGCTTAATCTGAACACTTCATTGGTCAAATCCCTACCCTCTTTAACAGAACCGGCAGCCGAGGTATCACAGATTTTTAGAACCAAATGCAGTTCCATATGTTTTGTCCAAAATTAAATGGTTATCAGTTTGATACAAAACATTGTTTCCATTATAATACTGACGTCACAAAAGCATTCTGATAGGCTCAGCGGAAGACGTGTACTTCTTGTTTACTCTGTATGTACATCGGACACGTGACAATAATCTGTACACATTTTGATCCAACAGCCTAATCATCAGCCTGAAATTCCATATTACGGTAAATGACCTAAAACTTCATCTCAAAATTTCGTTTAAGATGCAAATAAATGTAGTAAAATATTACGTTTGGTGCTGAAACTTACATTTTCCTAATAGAATAACATTTGACCTCTTAAGCAAACTTAAGACATATCTTTTTGGTCATTTACGATATTTTCAAGCATTATACGGAATTCAGCTAGTGGTATATAGCCATACGAATCGCAGTGATGGTAACATAGGGTAAGTCAACAGTTACTGAGTATGTGATGGTAACATAGCGTATAAGTCAACAGTTACTGAGTATGAGGCTAGTATTGGTATATAGCCATACGAATCGCAGTGATGGTAACATAGGGTATAAGTCAACATTTACTGAGTATGCCGCTGGTATTGGTATATAGCCATACGAATCGCATCGATGGTAACGCAGGGTAAGCCAACAGGTACTGAGTATGTCCGTAGTAGTGTATATAGCCATACGAATCGCAGTGATGATAACATAGAGTATAAGTCAACAGTTACTGAGTATGCCGCTAATAATAAACAAGCAAACCAATACATACACATCATCAATAATAACAAGTAAAATACTTGGTATGATGGTACAAAGCAAAACTTTGTAGGCAAACCCGCAAGGAATTTGTGGATCTTTGCTGCTTGCGGGACTGTGAAGACAATAAGCGGTTCATAGGGCTCTAAAATTGGTTGAAGACCGTCTGTCTTCCACAAACATTGTAAGCATATCTGTACGTCGTATGTACACAAGTTGGTACTTTAGCTCCAGTACTCCAATTTCGTCTATCCATAAAAAATGAAAGCCGTCATATAAAGGAATGGTTCTTGAGCGTGGTGTTAACAGAATCAAATAAATAAAAATAAGATTCCAAATTCAGTGTTTCTTACCATAAAAAGTTAATTATAATCAAAATATTATTGTGACTGTTCACATGAAGAAAGTGTGATTTTAAAAGTGCACAACGTTTGTACAAGACCGAAGCCTGGGTTACTCACTCTTATAGATTTGATTTGATTCTGACTGGTGTTTTACGCTGTACTCAAGAATATTTCAGGACGGCGGCCAGCATTATGTTGGTAGGAAACCGGGCAGAGCCTGGGGGAAAACTGTTATTGATACACACGGGCTAACAATAAACACAAAGATCGTCTATCTAAAGATAAATGCAAAATGAACTTCATGGCACACATTTAAAATATATATATATATATATATATATATATATATATATATATATATATATATATATATATTTTAAATGTGTGCCATGAAGTTCATTTTGCATTTATCTTTAGATAGACGATCTTATATATATATATATATATATATATATATATATATATATATATATATATATATATATATATATATATATATATTATATTAACATATAATATATTATATTATATTTACACAACAAAAGTTTCATGAAAGCAGTATGCAATACCAATCAATGTTTGAACTTATTACAACGAGTCGTCATCTAGAGCTATATATAAGGCATTACCTAATGTCGTCATCTCTAGTCCCAGCTGGTTATTAAAACTGGTCGAGTCAGTAGAAGACAATGTAATGTAAACTATTTTTAGAGTATGAATTGAAATACAATTTGTGTTGAAAGAGGCGGAAAATCCCAGTCAAGCAAAGAATCAGTCTATACACATATATATATATATATATTAACGAAGAATCAATGTCCAATGCTTTGTGAAGTTTTATTTTCCTTGTTGTTGGGGGCTTTCCCACAGGATTCCACATCGGATTAACACATCCAGATTGAACACTGATGTGTCTTGTGAAATCAGCTTATAAGCGACAAGGAAAGGTCAAAAGACACTATACTTTCGAAATAGTGTGATATATTATATCTACGGATGGTCGTTGGTTTCCTACGGGCTCTGACCGGTTTTCTCCCACCATAATGCTGGCCGCCGTGGTATAAGTGAAATATTCTTGAGTACGGCGTAAAACATCAATCAAATAAATAAATATATGTATTATCTATTCATGCCGGGGTTATATCCACGAATGTCCACGTATATGACGACCGGGTGTTGTTGATGGAGAACCCTCCCTCCTTGCACGGTTACATAACGCGCAAATCTCTAAACAGCCGTTTCTGAATTTGAACACGCTACCTCACTGATCAAAAACCTCTCTTCTGCATACATCGAGACTAGCGTCCTGGTGCCAAATCAGTGAGTTCTGAATTGACAATACTAGCGTAGAAAATGCTAGACTCTTCCTTGTATGTATGCTAATATGATTTCATTGACAAGCCCAATGCTGGCGTTAGCTACTCAAATTCTTCCTCGTTATTGTGTCACAGAGAAAACACACCAACTCGTCAAAAAACAGGCAATACACAGAGCTATACGTTCATGGTGAATTGTCGTGAAGCCACATTGGTCATGTATTCACAGTTAAAGCTAATCCGCTTCATTCGCTGTTGTGTGAACAGAGCTCTTATCACGATAATTCTAAGCGCTATCGTACACAAATAAGTTCATTGTACATCATGGAGAAATTACGAGAATATGAATGCCGTCCATCCGGTGTACAATCCGTGAAGGCATTAAGACGGAATTAATCGAAAGGAAATATAGATGAGAAGGTAGACTAAGCTGACTATTAAGCAGAAAAGTGTTCAAGTCACCGTATGACATTTGACTCGCCTTGCTTGTCATTCACGTCATTGACACTCGTAAACTAGTAAATGTGTTAGATGGCTATGTAAGCAACATAATAAGGCGCACTGAGAAAGGCGACAACGTTCTTCTTAGTTTCAAGACAACCCGACTTCCGTAAATCATTAAACTATCTGTAGGCCTTCTGGCAGTTTGTTAAGCGACGTACACATACACCAGAGGACTCTACCGAATAAACGAGTGCCCCGCAGCAAATGTCCCACAGCCAATCAACTTCCAGTTTACTCGTGTACACCACCATCCTTTCGTTTCAGATCCTGCTCGGGTCGCGTGGTCGTGTTGTCAGCAAACACAGAGTGTTGGGCAGATCATGTCTGTGTCACGCCGACGAGCTGCTCGCTGCTGGAGAGTCAGCCACAACGTTGTAGGGAGAGGCACGTGTAACTGTAGTCCTGATTGCACGCCGGAAACACATCTGCAGTGCACATAAAGGTACGTATCAGTTTGCTAATTAACAATGTAGAGATGAGTAGTAGTCTGTCTGTTTGAATTGCAAATACCTAAACTTAAGATTTGCTGCAATACGGTGGAGTTCGCTCAAAAGCAATTCATATCATTTCATGCATACACCTCCTTGGATTGGTAGATCTACACGTCTAGCAATGGCTAATAACATTGTAAAATAACGCCATAAATCGTGAATATTTATCCCTGAAATTAAATGGCGGATGGGAAAAAATCTAGCTAGTATAAAGATTTCGTTTGAGAATGATTTCATCGTCTGATGGAGATTGCTTGCCACGGTGTCCGCACGCAATGTTTCGTGCGACTGCCTGCCTTTATTAGAAAATAGCACAGCAATACACAACACTACATATTTGTTGCATTGACAGAAAACTGATTTAATGCATTTGCCTTCGCAAATAACAGCAATTACAACCATGTAAAAAATTTAAGCTAGTAGTGGTATTTTACCAATTTTTGGTATTTTTAAATTTACCAACCAGGCCAAGTTATAGGCTATACTTATGTAAACATATATTATGAGTTTTAATTTGTCCATTTACTGATTAACAAGTATCGAATATTTCAACTATATATTGATATGAATCGATGTGTCTCTCATGCATGAAGAGGCATGAAAGGTTCTTCATTCTTTATGTATATGGGTACGCTTATGTTCTATCGGCCCTTGATTATTCAAACCAGATATATTATGGTGTAGTAAAGACTGAAATGAATCATTATAGCGAGAAGCTGAAACGATGCATGCTGGAGATAAGGTGGTGCAATCGTGTGTAGCGTCAGAGTATCGTAGTTACTCAACCGAGTCTGCAGAATATTTACGCTTTGCTGATTTGATCTTGAAGATACTCAATTTCTGCAGAACTTTCTCCCAGTAAAGCCTTATGAAGGGTTTACTTCATTATGAGACGCGAGTTATTTTACCGTCTTTATTATTCACACGAGAAAGTTACATTTTAATAAGATATTTATATCAGAGCAGCATCGTCCATAGTTTACTATATAAGTGAACAAATCATGGCATTGGGATCATCTTTATGATCGCGTAGGCTTATATCCTACATTTTGAATTATGCATTTGACCTCTGGCCATTAAAGACAGTTTTACTTTTAACAGATGGCTTGTATTGTATTAGGCTTGTTTTGATGAATCAAACAATATACAATTTGAAATAACCCGTTAGCTATTTTTCCTTATCTACCAGAAGCACGGAGAAGCTGTGAACAATAGCTTAAATGAATTATATTCAAGAAGCAAATTGCTTCACGTAAATATCGAAATCTCACGTGCGTAAATACTCGGCGCCCCTGACATATCTGAAGCAAAGATTTTAACCACACTGACTTTGTAATTCAAAAACCGCCCACACATTTTGTCGAGTTTTAGAGAAGCTGGTAAAAATGAGTCACAACAAGACTGTTTGTCAGATATAGGCAATTCATGACCTTATCACAAAAAAATGTCAAAGATTTTTATGTGCAGCCAGGAGATAAATAAGCACCGTCGTTATCGGGTGGAAAAAATGTTCAAAATGATTACCACTAAGTGGTTAACGTTTTCAGAGGCTGTTTGAAATGTAAGCCACGATCATTCATTATCAGTTCCTTTTCATAAAGACCACGAGAAGCTTGAAAAGTTTACCACCATCTTTGTGAAAGACGTGGTTTTAATGACAACCTTGCTATGAAATAAAATTATATTTCATGTCAATCTCCATGAATTATATTGCTGATATAATTAGCTAATTTCCACCGAAAAACAAATGGCTCCCTCTTGTACAAGGCAGACCAGGTATAAACAACTGGTATGAAGAGCTTGAAGGTATACGTAAGTAGGCTACCTAAGCAGGTGAAGGTTTGTATGAACCAATTATATCCGTGAACACTCATCAAGAGTGACAGTATCTTCTTAAGACCAGAGTAAATATCTCTGTAGATAGACGGCTACAAGGTGATTGTTAACTGCATGTTCAGACGTGCACGCTTTTATGAAATAACTCTAGAGAGTGATAACTTTCTCCTTTCATGTGATGTTTAGCCTGACAAATTGTTTACTCTGTTCTGTCACACCCGAGCTTGTGTCAGGGACGGCAGGTAGATGCAATCTGTTGTTCAACTCGACAAACCCGTGAACTCCAAGCCATCGGGACAAGGAAGAAGGTGGAAAATAGAATGCTTTTGAAAACCAGAAAATCTTTTCAAATTTTAGAAAGAGTGTTGGTATTCTTGGCAATGTTTGCTCATGAAATTTCTTATGCGTATTGCATATACGCCTATACGAGAGAATTGCACAAAGGTTACCTGTAAACACAAGCCTGTTGCCTAATACTCTGGTTTTCTTATGGGGCCGTCTCGATGGAGGCGTGGTTGAAATTGCTCCCTGAAAGGCTTGATACAGGCACCAGTAATGGGCCCAATTCCTGTACGGTCTGTGCAGCTGAGCGGTAGAATTCTGGCATGAAAGGTAGCACAACGCCCTAGAAATTATGCATAGAAGTGCTATAATTCTACAATTCACCTCTAATAGGCCAGATGACCTGTGCCTTGAATTTTTTAGATTCCATTCCCTCATGTGGTATCGGGGCCTACTTCACCACAAATAATCATTCCACAGCGCTAAGCTGGAATTATTTAGGTAATCTTATACCTCATGAACGTTTATTGAATATCTTTTCTTCAATATGGAATACACTTGGAGAGTTACGTTTCGGAAAGTTCGTCAGTTACTTGCCCAAGGCCGGTGGTTTATTAAGGGAAATCCTGTTTTATACACCATTGATTTATACTAGAGCATCTTTCATTTGTTGCTGTCCAAATATTTCCACCAGACTCTACTTTTACGAAAGGGGTTTGGTCACTGTAATAACACTCGTCAGATCATTCAGTGCAAGTGTATCAACCACTGGGGCAATTCTGTACATTAAAATTTGTAACAATTTAGCGATGCTTTGAAAAAACAAATAAAAGGATTTTCTTTGTGTACCTGTAAGCTTCATTTGGAACTGCATTATCCCTTGTATCTATTTGAGGAGTGTATACGCCGTACTCTGGACGGTATTTGTCGACTGTATTATCTATTTGAAAGGAGTATACGCCGTACTCCCCACTGTATTTGCCTGCCATATTATCTATTTGAGGGGTGTACTTGAGACTGTATTTGTGTGCTATATTATCTATTTGAGGGGTGTTAACGCCGTACTTGGGACTGTATTTGTCTGCAGTATTATCTATTTGAGGGGTGTAAACGCCGTACTCGGGATTGTATTTGCCTGCCATATTATCTATTTGATGGGTATGTACGCCGTACTCTGGACTGAATTTATCTGCTGTATTATCTATTTTAGGGGTGTAAACGCCGTACTTGGGACTGTATTTGTCTGCAGTATTATCTATTTGAGGGGTGTAAACGCCGTACTCGGGATTGTATTTGTCTGCAGTATTATCTATTTGAGGGGTGTAAACGCTGTACTCGGGATTGTATTTGTCTGCAGTATTATCTATTTGAGGGGTGTGTACGCTGTACTCTGGACTGAATTTATCTGCTGTATTATCTATTTGAGGGGTGTAAACGCCGTACTCGGGACTAAGTTTGTCTGCAGTATTATCTATTTGAGGGGTGTAAACGCCGTACTCGGGATTGTATTTGTCTTCAGTATTATCTATTTGAGGGGTGTGTACGCCGTACTCTGGACTGAATTTATCTGCTGTATTATCCATTTGAGGGGTGTAAACGCCGTACTCGGGACTAAGTTTGTCTGCAGTATTATCTATTTGAGGGGTGTAAACGCTATACTCGGGGTTGTATTTGTCTGCCATATCATCTGTTTGACGGGTGTATACGCCGTTCACTGGACTGTATTTGTCTGCTGTATTATCTGTTTGAGAGGTGAATACGCCGCACTCGGGACCGCATGGGTTAGCTGCATTATCTATTTGGGGGTGTATACTCGAAACTTTTAGTCGAGACAACGGCGATGACGTTAATAGACAGTGCATGTCGGAAGACACCAGCTCACCGCGTCAAATGCTGGACACTTTCCCCGACGTAAAGTGCATCTATTTACGTCTAAAGACAGAATACCTGTGGCAAGGTGTTTGTTATAAACGACCAAAAAAATAGCGCCTAGTGTCTCTCATTAGGCTCATTTCGCCTTGCTTCGATGACTGTACACCTTCCAATCCATCTTCTCTGCTAATTTATGCGCGTGCCAAATAGGATTACGAATAAAGTATAATTGAAGTTTAAAAAGCACAGGCAGACAAAAACGACAGTAGACAAAAGACAGCAAAGATGTTATCTGTGACGACAGAAACTATTTGCCTCGGTGAATTTACCGACAATTTATCTTTATCTGTGGCTCTTGTGCCTGTCCATAACGCAGATTTGGCTTAGGTCACAAGGTTTATGTGCATAACCACAAGTTCCTATTTCATCAGATATACATCGACTGGTCTTTCGAAAGAGAATCTTTACGAACCTAACTTAACTCGAAGTTTTGTGTACAATAAGGCTAAACTGGTGAAACTGACTTAACTTCTCATTTAGATTAGTCTAACCCTCCCTGTGTCAGTTAGACATGTGCAAATGTCCCCATGACCGAGAACATGGTTTGACCTGGACACGTATGGAGCTGTTGTCATCGGTACCCACAGGAAAACGGCACTTCACGATCCTCTTTAGGGTCCTAGAGTATGCTACTGAAGAGAAAACAAACACTACTGCGTGGTAAGAAAGCAAGTCTTAGGAGCTTTACAATAACATTTTCCATTAGCGATTATTATGTATACATATATATATATATATATATATATATATATATATATATATATATATATATATATATATATATATATATATATATATATATATATATGTGATATTTATAACTCACCTGGTTTAGATACCGCTTGGCAGCTTAGTTTGCTTACCGATACCTTGTGGTGATGATATCGTGCACCATGTGGCAATTAAGTCTTCACTGAGATTATTTTTGTAGTTAAGCTGTATAATTAAAATATATATAAAGAAAATGCCATGCGTGGAATATACGCGCTGCAATGTGCTCTTTATATCATAGGTTCGTCCATTGCATTTTTGTCTGTAAACTGTTTACGATCCCTTCCGTATTACGTGCCATCAGCTTACATTTGTAAATATTCGTGAGATGTATTTGTTTGATGGATTGTTGTCTGGTTACTTGCATTTATGGCAGTGTTGGATATGACTCTTATGAGCCTGGATGTGAATTGGCCTTTTGGCAAGTAACATACAGTGCAGGGGTCCAAATATATGGATTGAGCTGCTGTTTTAGTGCTTACACCGAACTCTGGGATGTTCCAAGGTTTTAGGCAGATTTACTACAGAAATGCAGTAGAATGTTATGACAAAGAAACGCATCATACATTCGGCCTTTGTGTACATGTTCTTAGCAGATGTTTAAACTTTGCGACGATGTACTTCGAAATAAAACACCCCGCTAATTTGCTTTTCACACAACTGAATGTTGTGTGACAAATGTTGACATGTATTATTTCGATTGTAATGAGAATAACTTTCCCTAAAAGATGTAAACCTCAAGGTGGATAAAAGCAACGAGGGTTATAGTCTACAGACGGGGACAAATTCCTTGGATGTGGTGGAAAGGGAGTGGGGTGGCGTAAGGGAGAAGAATGATCAGGCCCCTTATATTCGACCCTTGACCAAGAAGTGAAATAACCACTTGTGTTAGTACATGTGTACTGACTGTTAGACTTGGAATGATGAGGAACATACTGTGTGCTGGATGTACAAACGGCTGAAAGCTTCAGTAATGTTTGTCACATTAGATAATTAGATATCACAACTGCTGCATACGTCAGCAGTCATACGTCTTCCTTCCCATCAAAAACATTCTGAAACGTGTTACCTAGAGAAACGTGTTACCTAGAGAAACGTGTTACCTAGAGAAACGTGTTACCTAGAGAAATTCGCTCAGAACTTCTCATACTTTTCCCTTGACCTTCCTTTCAAATTTCGCCAACTTTTGTGTCATGTAGCTATTTCCCATATCCTCTTCCGCTTAATTGTTTGACTATCATTTACATTTATCTGGCTGTTGTGATGTTGGTTACTTTTCTCTTTTAAAGATTGTATTGATGGAGATGTATTATTAACATGAAGGTAAGAGGTGACTATCTTATGATGGATCACTCACTTGTCCTATACCATCGTGCGGCTGGGTTAGAGTCATTACTGTGCAGATGTTTAATCAAGCCTCCGGACATCACATCCCTGACAATGTACGTACACTTCAGTGAACAGTAGCCTTGATTAAATAAAGCATGCGAGATAGACTGTGAACCTATCTTTATGCCATGTCACTGGCTGCGTATAAGCCCAGGTGTGAAAATACAGGTAAGGAATGTGTATCCTTTGCAATCCAAATCAGAGGTACGCCTTTTGCTCTTTGTTTTCAGATGATGAACACTACTTTTTTTCTCGGTGCTTGTACTTATGCGCGTTTTTACGACAATAGGAAGGTTATTTATGAATATATATGCAAATTGTATTGACCACTATGGACAAGTGGAATGTTTTTACTCATTGCCTTATTAATCAAATTAGAAATAATACAGATATTGAATGCGGTCTATATACGTGTATACTTTCTAGTGTCTCTGCATTTTTTAACTGTAACTTCACGTAACATGAACTTGAAATCGGTACCTTATGCAGTCAGTCATTTCTGTATTATTAAAAAATGGTTAAATCACTGTGAGTTCATCTATATGTAGGCAAGCTCACGAGGTTAACAATGGAAGAGACATCTACACATAGACAAGCTCACGGAGTTAACAATTGAAGAGACATCTACACTTAGACAAGCTCTCTTAGTTTTTATATTATACTAATATTTCACTTATAAGACGGCGGCCAGCATTACGGCAGAGTCCGGGGGAAACCCACAACCATCCGCAGGCTGCTGGAACACCTTCCCACGTACGGCCGAAGAGGAAGCCAGCATGAGCTGGGCTTGAACTCACACCGACCGCATTGATCAGAGGCTTTTGGGTCATTACGCTGCGCTAGCGTGCTAACCAACTGAACCACGGAAGCCCCGGTTAACAATTGAAGAGACATCTACATTTAGACAGGCTCTCGGGGTTAACAACTGAAAGGATATTTACACTTAGACAAGCTCACTGAGACATCTACTCTTAGACAAGCTCACGAGTTTAACAACTGAAGAGTCATCTACATCTAGGTAACCTCACGAGTTTAACAACTGAAGAGTCATCTACATCCGGCTAACCTTACGAATTTAACAACTGAAGAGTCATCTTAATCCAGGCAACCTCACGAGTTTAACAACTGAAGAATTATCTACATCCAGACGACTTCGCGAGTTTAATAACGGAAGAGTCGTCTACATCCAGACAAGCTCACGAGTTTAACAACTGAAGAGTTATCTACCAATGAACAATTTCAACAGAATCCTCAAGCAGCATTCTCACAATAAGTAATCTGGAAGTAATTTTCTTCTTGTAAATGTCATTGTGTTCTACGAAGGAGAATGCATTTCTTAGACTAGTGTATCACACACAGATTGCTCATTGTTGTTCTCCTACATACAGATTTTAATTTGTTGTACCTTAACCCGCTCGATCCATTTTCTGTTTGCAGTTTGCAATTATCCTATTGTTGTGAGCACAAGGACATTTTGTTCCAATCCACATTTCTCATTAGTCAAGCTGAAGCTCACTTGAGGAAAAATGTTATGCGCATGTACGGCGGTTCATATGTCCACTGACGACAGCCACTCGGCGTCCGCTGTTTGAGAGTTAGGGACATGTAACACTACGTCTGGTTATTTGAACTCGTTCTTCTGAGAGCTTTCAAAACTGGATGATAGCAATTCATGATCGATTGATACTTGACACTGATATGAACGCAAGACAACTTGTACATGAATTTTAAATCTAAGAGTCTATAAGAGTGCATATGTATGCGTGAGTAAGTGAGAATGAACAATCAGAAAATGTATGTGTGTTGACTAGCCTGTCTTATACTGTTGCTAACTACCACCATTTTCGTTTGAAGCCTGGGCCCAAAGGAAGATTTGGGACTTGTTTGATGCATATAATGTTTGTTATTGCTCAGGGTAATGATGAATTTGACTGATAAATATCATAACGTATGTGTCCGGTGACAGATAAACTGTCGATGTCATTGGTCAGTGGCGGAACAGGTGCGACAGAAGCCATGTACGCTCTATCGATAGTACACGTATAAGACTAATTTCTCATTGGATATGCCCCAGTCTACGGCTCACACCGTGGAGGGGTGTCCTTGGTTATGGACGCACATATACCGGTGTTGTGGCACCAGGGTTATATTATCCAGAACCACTTATACATGTCATCTAAATCTGGAGTGCTCGACCCCTGGGCTTGAATAAAGACACTGAGCCTTCTGGTGAGCGTCATTGTTGTGATTGGTCTGTGTTACACTGGTTTAGATACCGGACCTATAGTCAACAGGTAAGATAAATTAGAGGTACATGTAAATTATGTATGGGCCAAACAGGAAATAGAGACAAGCTTCCTTGAACTAACCATGAATTAATCGGAGATGGTTTCTCTGTGACAGTCATGTGAACAGGTATAGTCTTCTGTCTGCATGTGGAATAAGCGAGCGACTATCATCTTACTGAACTAGCCTTCCTGACCGTGTCCAGAACAGTTTACAAGAATTACGGATAGCGTACATGTAGCTGTCAATCGTTATGGACGTCTTCAGGCAACAATAGGAAGCGTATTAGCTTAGCTGGAATTATTTGGGATTGCATTGACTTTCGAGTGTTCATCTTGCAGATGCCATACCCGCCATGTTACAGTAGGCGTCTTATGGTACAAAAAACTGTCTGGTATAAGACAAAGATCTGGAACTTCAAAAACTAAAAATAAAACTGTGCTGTCACTATATGCATAGACTATACAAATCTGCAACACTCCATGAACAAATACCTGTAAGTAAGGCTGTGCGCTAAAATGCGTTTGTTTGTCCAATGGCTGATATACATACACACAGGTATGTGGGATTGGGGGTTGAGGTTAATGGCTCCTATTCTGTCAAGAGCACGTTCAGGGAGGCCCTTGACATTGTGTCAATAGTATGGTGCCTATAGTAAATGGTGGCTGTAGTATATGGTGGCTGTAGTATATGGTGCCAATGTATATATATATATATATATATATATATATATATATATATATATATATATATATATATATATATATATATATATATATATAATAATAATAATAATAATAATTTTTCGTGTGTGTTTAACGCACTACAAACTGGATCAGGAAAAAAAATTCGAACATCTAATTGGTTAAAATGTCACATCATCCCTTGTAAAGGGCTTAGTTATGCAAGACTGGGTATCTTAGCTTCATCAAGATTGATAACTAGGATAACGGGGCACTACCCTTTCATTGGCCTGTGTTATGTTTTATATTATGGACTTTCACTGATGCACACCAGTGAGTTATATATACACCAGATAGTAGTGATAAAATGACCGGCAGAGTGTAAAGACCCGGTGCAACTTGTCCGTTTTGACCCTAAATATATGTAAAGCGCTAAAGAAATCGTTTTACATACAGTAGTTTGAAAACACTCAGTAACCAGAAGTGTCAGCAACATGATAAAATCAGCTCCGGTCTACATAGGTAATAGATCCTCTGAATATGGGCACCTTTAATTATTTGCCTCTCTTTATAATCACATGTCTAAAGCGACCAAGTGAATAATGGAAAAAACGAAATGACTACTGATTTTTTTATTCAGTTTCATAGCTCTCTGTTTCCAGGCTATATAAGCTGTGTCACTACTGTCATGACTGCTGATATTACGATGAATGCACCTCCGTGTACTATTAGCTGTTTCAAAGGCTTAAATACTACACAATTAAACCTTCTCACAGGTTTGGGATGGTCATATACCAGTTCCATGGTATGTGATGATATTTCTCATTTCGCAATTATATAATATGGTATTCCTGCTGAGGAGAGGCCTATTACCACCCTAATCAACAATGCTGAAATTTGTTAATTAAGGTTACGAGGCACAAGAGTATTACATGTACAATCTCAAACGTTATGACACATGTTTAGAGACTATGACCCAACGTGATACAGCATCTACATGCATAAGTCATATAGGGAATATGCAAACTGTACTATATCCGCTGCTGATGTCTTTGCGCTTTATGACTTATCCAGCCTCCGAACAAATATGTGTGTTGAATTATCGTTTACATCTTAAAACCACGCACGCACACACTAGTATCTTGTAACACGTTTTCAGATGATTTAACCTTCATCTTCATTTAAATTCGCATGAAAGTATTGAAACGGCAAATCAACAGATATTATGCGCTAGATATTTTCTTTATGTTTAACTTACTAAGCCTGTGGTTACCTGGATGTGTGTCTGCAATGCACAAAGTCTGTAAAACGTGGTTTGGCGTCGTGGTTGGCGTCGTGGTGCACGATTGGGGCTTTTAGGATCGTTTTTATGTCCATCAGGAAAACAAAACCCATGACGTGTTTAACAGGAACCACATATGTATGCCCACATTAAACAATCCCTCTTCCGATTATACTGTAAAGTAAATTAGCCGCAGCCTTTATAGGATATGATGGAGTTATATGTAGCTGTGCGGAAATGCACTTGTGGCTGCACCTAATCTGGACCACACTTTGGAAAAATTGTCTTGACCGGAGTTTAGAGGACACATTATGTATATATAGTTACGTATATGTCCTTTCTTCGATTTTTCTTCCTGCTTGGATATTTCATTCACCTCACGGATCTCACTGAGAAGGCGCGTGTAGTATTGCCAGCCTATCACTTTGTAACATCGTGCGTGCTCAACCAATCAGATTGTAAGTTGTATAAGGGTAATATATTGTGTATATATTTGAGACCAGAAACACATTTCAGTTATAAATTTGTGGCATTTCAAGGTGGGTATTGTGGATTATCAGTGGAAAATATCAGTTGTTATGGTAATCGTTTCGCGACGGTTCATTTCATCGGACAGTTGTACAAAACGACAAAGGCTTTATTTCACTACGTTTATCTGTGTATAGAAGTAATGGTGAGTAGCTTTGTGTGGATCGTGTGTGTTGATAATTTACAGTTCTGAGGATAAAATGCTCTGGTTTGTATTTGTCCAAATAATTCGTGACCTTTTGGTAGCGTCAGATTTCGGTTTTTGATATAGGCCCCATTTATACCTTGCTTCGCCATAATTCACACGAAACACACACTAGGATACAGTTTGAGCCCTTACACGAAAATTACATTACGGACAAATAATACAGTTTAGCATTGTTATAGGTAAGTCACACATAACTGTCTTAACATCATTACTGACCGATGCAGAAAGAAACAGTGGTCAAGACTCTTCTAAGAACTGATCATCAAGAAAGAAAAAATGTGATCACTGTTTTTTTCTTTTGTTTGTTTCTTTTAAGTTTTAATTTTTTATTAATTTTTTTTCTTAGAAATTCTGGGATATCCATATCAATATGCTGCCCAAGTTAACGAGAGCCTACTATGGAACCACATAACAGTGCATGATGTAACTCTTGTGAGTTCCCCGTGTTTGTTAACCTCCTAACTATCATATTATCGTAAATGGAACGATATGCTCCAATTCTTTTACTTATTATATGTATAGAAAGTTGATTAATTGTGAACTTATTTGCACACAAAATCTTTATTAAAATCATTCCGATGTAGACTTGGGTTTTGCCAGTTCTTTATTAGACTTTGCTGGCACTTGAAATCAACAGGAAACATCTCATCTGCGGCCACGTGCTTATTTCCTTATTGAATTACGTAACACACTTAATTAAGTTTACCCTACATTGAAGTTTCTCGATCGAATATACATTTAGGTCAACTTTAAGTAGATTTTAGGCTGTAAATGTCAAAGTAAGCCAGTCAAAGATACGCAAAGAACCAAACTTGACAAATTTCTCGAAAATCTATCGGTGAAGCCTATATCAGAATTTAGCAATGAGGTACATAGTTGCCTAAACCGCATAGTGAGCTCTGTTGATTAGCTTATCAGGCACACTGTTAAGGTTGTTTGCTGTGTTATTTGTAACCTAATCATATATACACTTTTAGTTCATCCACACGTTGCACAATCAGGCCAGATGAAGCATGGTATGTAGTGTAGAAAGTCCTGAAGAACATCGCGTTCCCTCTTATGTACTATTCTCACGGAATATTCAGCAAACTAACGGCGGACATGCATGGTAATATAGTTGACATTGATGTTGGTTAGTGTGTCTCTTACTTGAGCTCACAACGGCTGCCTCGATGTTGGTTTCATCAGATATCTTAAGAATGACAATAGAAAGAACTGGTCATACAAAATAGTAAAACACTTAATTTGTATTAGACGTCATTCTAAAATGTGGATTATGAATTTAGAAACTTGGGGAAAACTACCAACCTTTGTCAGGTATCTGATACATCTACCGACGTACAGGTGCACCTGAACACGTGATCTCAATGGTTAGGATTTCCGACAGAGGTCGCTTGTATCTTTTAAGACCCCGGTAAATTAAGACAGACGGCCTGGATAGGACATTACTGGCTGATTTAACGGTAACGCCTTTAGGCTGTACCTGTGCCCATAATTAATGGAAGGCTTAGCCATGACTGTAACTATACAGGTCAGGTCATTTAGGTGAAGACAGGCTAATGAAACTGTGTGAATGAGGCTACGTTCATTACGGTACAGCTGTAGACAGGGTGACCAGCACACAATAGCCAATTAAGTCAGTTCTATGACAACTCGGGCAGAACGATGATATTACAAGTTATTAATGCATACATCTGATGTATTTGTACAATGGTGTTTGACTTTTGTACTCGGAACAAAAACACGGTGGTGATCAAGTTGTCATCTCATTTCTCCTCATAGGTCAGAAAAATAATATCTAAAAAAAATTTCACGAGAGGTGTTTCCCCCCCACTTTATATGTACCTGTTAGTTTGTTTACAAATACAGGACTATGAATTACAAAAAAGCTTGACGGGCTATCTACCAAGAACAACTCGTGTTGAACTTACCTGTTTTCTTTTATGTAGGCCCTGTGGTTTATATTACAATAATTTTTTTGTGTTTTTTTTTACGCTAAATAAGATGTCTTTCTTTGTTGACAGGTTTAGGGATAATACTGATGTAAACTTGGCCTACATGTAAACACCTTGGACAGGGTTCGTCAGTTAGTTCATCTTCAAGATGGCGGAAGAGGAGGTGGTTTACAGTGGAGTAATAGAGGGAGACAGATACCCTGACAACTACACACTACTGAAGATTCTAAATGCCGAAAAGGCTCTGCACCATCTACCAGTGACAATTTACCTCACTATTCTTATAGTACTCGGCTTGATCGGAAACTCTGTAGCACTTTACATTTATTACGCAAAGTTCAAGAAGACGCCATCGAATTATTTCGTCATTTGGTTGGCTATATTGGACTTGCTATCGTGCTTACTGGCGATGCCTTTCGACATCATCGACCTGACAAGGCCATATTTGTTCAACAGTCCGGCGTCATGTAAAACAATGAGATTCATCCAATCAGCAACTTTGCTGACACCAGCTATGACTATAATAGTTATAGCAATCGACAGACACGACAAGGTGTTTCGACCTTTCAAGCGGATGTCGAACAAAAAAGCCAAAATCATCAATGTCATTACCCTTGGAGTAGCCATCATATTGGCTCTGCCAGCCATTTTCGTGTTTGGTCGAAACACGGTGCCGACCCGTGTGAAGGATCTTACAGGGTTTACGTGCTCGGTGGATGATTCTGCAAAAGGAAAGGTATACCCTTACGTGTACTATGCCGTGCTGTTTCTAGTGTTTATAGTTACTGTCATCTTGTTAGCAATATTCTACTGTAGACTTTGGCGGGAAATTCGAAAGCGAGGGGGTGGCCGAAAGACAAGATCTCCCAGGGCAACGAGCAGCAAGGAGCCAGAAGGAGAATCTCACGAGCTTGAGGAAACGTCGACAAGCATGGCTCCTCGATCGTCAAAGAAACAGTACTTCAAAAATGCCAAGCTGCCAGACACAAAAGAGAACACAAAGTCGGCAGACGTCAGCAAAGTATCTGTCGACACAGACTTGGGATCATTTTCCCACAACAGACATTCAGTTAAAGTTTATGGAGCGGCTGGTAAAACCACTAAAATTGTGTTTGTAGTGTCACTGGCATTCGTCATTAGTTTTCTGCCGTACCTGATCGCTAAAATCGTTCAAGTGACTGTGGCAGACGTGGAGGAGTTCGCCACTGTTGGCGTGGAGGTTGTCTATAACATTGCCACGAGATCATTCTTCATTAACAACGCTATTAACCCCTTCATCTATATCTACCTGAATCCAGCATTCAGAAAAGAAACGCACAGACTTTTTAGAGCCTTATGTTGCCGCCTGTGTAAGAGCAATTCTGATTGCTGAAAAAATGTGAACAAATATAAAACAAAATCCATCAAAAACCTCTGGTGACTTCGTGGAACCTAGTTCTTCACGACAGCGACACTGTGTGCGATTGGTGGACAGTTATTCAGTACTGACATGGCTGGTTCATAAAACAGTTATGCTATTCAGCAAGATTTTGAAACAATATCAAAGTACATGTTCTGAACAATAGTCCAAGAGATGAAGGATTCTAAGGATCTATTGCCTAGATTTAAGCATAATTGGACAGAGATTGTGTTCCGGGGACTTTTGCAGGAAACATTTATGGTATAACGTTTGGCCTATTGATGCCTGTGACGCTGCCTGGTACAGTAGCATCCGTGACGGCAGATCCATGTGTAACGGCAGATCCATCACAAGCATGTCTTTGTTGACCAACTTTTGGAGATTCGGTGTCAGGTTCCAACAAAGTGCTTTTCACATAAAGGCGTTTAGACATACATGCGCCCTCTTACCTCTGTTAGCTAGGTTATCTTCAAATATTTTTCCATATATAAATGTGCTGACAAATACTTACTCACCAACGTTCCATTTGCAGATTTCTACTTGTGTTCTATATAATTATGATTCCCCGCATTTCGTCTTGAGATATTGTTCCTAATAAGATATTCATGTTTGCATGTATAGTTTCTAATAACGTAGCTCTATGTATATATGTATGTAAAAATGTATTTATTTGATTATTTTTATACAAAAATGTTTCTCTTATGCGCCATGTGTCACTTCGCCAGATAAAAATTGAATATCGTGACGTAAAACTGTCGCCCCAGAGTTTGTTCGAGCCGGTGACCTTACCGTTGAAAGAGCTAGTCGCTTGAATATAAGGAATCTAAACTGCTACATTAGCGGGAGGACACCTATTGGCTCCAGCTAGCTGATTTATAGTATACAGGTTAAGTCTTCTGAAATTCTCTTCATGATTTCACGTTACCATATACATGTGTCAGTTCTCAAAACATCACACGACCAACTAGCGGGGATTCTTTAGCTGAATCTGTCTGTTTCATTGAGGTGGCCCAATTAACAGCCGTATCGCCTAGTTCTGGGGTAGCAAATTCTGATTTCCGCATGTATGTAGACTGTTCACAGCTATAATATCCGTATAAATGATGGAGATCAAGTGCGTTCTACGTCTCAAAAGTGATACAGTGTTAATTGGAGTACCCTATTCACACAAAATAGGCGCGTCCAACTTAACTATGCATACTTACCCTATACACACAAAATAGGCGCGTCCAACTTAACTATGCATACTTACCCTATACACACAAAATAGGCGCGTCCAACTTAACTATGCATACTTAATGTATTATGCATCCTAACCTGATACGTGGGAAGGTCTGCCAGCAAGCTGCGGATGGTCGTGGCTTTCCCTCGGGCTCTGCCCAGTTTCCTCACGCCATAATGTTGGCCGCCGTCGTATAAGTGAAATATTCTTGAGTACGGCGTAAAAGACCAATCAAATAAATAAATAAATCCTAATCTGAAGTCAGTCTGAAACCATAGCTAAGTAGACGGAAGCTCTTCACGCAAGTCAGAAGCCATGATTACCACGAGTCTCTTTGTTATAACTTCACAGGTCACTTCCAACTCCTAGCATTCCGTGTTGGTCCATGCCCACGAATTACAAGATGCAAATTTTATTCAATCTGAAGGTAAATATTCTGATTTAATTTGCGTCTCCGCGTGCATGCTTATCTGCCTGTACATAGGGGGCTATATGAGTAGATATCTCGAGTACATGTACATATACATTTCCTAGGCGTGGCTGTTTTCCGAATTTTCATCGTAAATCACGATCGCCAACACAGCCAATCGTGGAAAAGGGTCTACTTGTGCGGTCTATGAAACACTATAAGCAACAGATGAAGGTCTGCTAGCTAGCTAACATACTGTTTATATCTTATCGTGGATATACTGACAGATAAAATTGCCTGCACACATACTGTGTACCTATTACTTAATAAAATGGACTATGTACCCACAATTAACAGACCAGCGTCTACCATGGGTCTCCTCAAATTTTCAAACAACCCTCCATTATTCTCACAAAGTTACAAACTAGGTTACTATGATTCATATGTAGATTTACAGTGGATACAATCAACCTTGTATAAGCTATTACCAGTTCATATTTGTTTATTTGAGAATATGTATATTGAGAAGTTTTATTTCTTTGATATTAAAATCCCATGAAGCACATTCTTCATCTTTTATTCGATTTAACTTGAGTATTGATTAAGTTGACTAAGAATTCGAATCTGAGTAATCTGACAGGTGTATTGTGTGAGAGCGTTTCAGGGTGTTGTGTTAATTACGGTAGATCAACTGAAGTAACTGGGAGCCACACTCACTGACCCCCAAGTTACATCTTCCACACTGCCTATACGTGTATATGTGTAAAACAGAACGTATATTATCATTTAAAACATAAGAGATAGGAGATCAGCCGGTTCTGATGGTTGATACATCTCTCAGGTGTGTTCGGTTTCAGTATTGTATAAAATGGCTATAGCCCTGAGTAAGCTGGCAGTTTACTTGTGGTTGCTTGGAGTGCAAAATATTCATACACCGATGAATTTACATATGTTCTTTCCATTCCCATACAGGCAACCCGATTTTAAGTTCTATCAAAAGTTAAATTTTGCTGTTAAGGGGACATAACTCTATCATGAATCGGCTCGGCTACGTGTTTGTGGGTGAGGCCTTGTACCAAATATAATCACTGGCTTGGCTAGGAGATTTATTACTGTATAGCGGTTCATTCCATGAGATCAAGTCATGACTTGTAGCCAGATAATAGGTGTGGAAAAATACTCAAACATTTTCCGTTTGCCTTTGTCAATCAAAGTAATACAATTACGTCAACTTTCTGCGAAACTTTATTCTTGTTTGAGGCCACTTTTTTTTATCCAGCTGTTATCCAGGTTTTGCAAAGCGCGGGATCCGTTCCCAGACTAGCTTCATACAGAGTGTGCTACACGTTTGTGTAAACACTGAACGATAGCGCGGATTATCATACAACTGTCAGAGCTACAACAGAACGTAGAGTTAATAGTTAATAATTATCTGACGGAATTGTCTGAGTGATGGACTTGTTTGAGCGACAGATTTGTGTGGGTGACGTACTTGTCTGAATGACAGACTTGTCTGAGTGTATGGATTGTCGGGTGACGGACTTGTCCGAGTGACGTACTTGTTTGAGTGACGAACTCCTCTGAGTGACGGACTTGTCTGAATGGTGTACTTGTCTGAAAGTCGGACTTGCCTGAGTGACGGATTTGTCTGAGTGACGGATTTGTTTGAGTTACGGACTTGCCTAAGTGGATGGCTTATCTGAGTGACGGAGTCGTCTGAATGACGTACTTCTCAGAGTGACAGACTTGTTTGAGTGACGGATTAGTTTGAGTGACTAACTTGTCTGAGTGGATGACTTGTCTGAGTGATAGAGTTGTCTAAGTGAAGGACTTATCTGAAAGACGGAATCGTCTGAATGGATGACTTGTTTGAGTGATAGAATCGTCTGAGTGACGAGCTTGTGAGTGACGCACTGACGGAATCGTCTGAGTAACGGACTTCTGTGAGTGTCGGAACTGCCTGAGTGACGGCCTTGTCTGGGCGTGAGCATTGTGTTCCTCTTGACTATAACTTAAATGCACATAACATAATGCTATTCGCAAAGCGAATCAAAACACATCTGTATACAAAGCAGATTGTATACGCTCAGCATGTCCTATTGTTTAGTCCCAATTTATTCTGTTGGATATGATACACAGTCCGGCTTAGTCAGCCCTCTGAGAACCGATCCCAAACTGTGTGGACGAATGATGAAGCTGAAATGACAAAAACACGGTTCACCTTTCTTTGTCCTGCGGTTTCTGTTGACTTTATCTCACACTAATTACTCACTAATCGATCCTCGTCGTTACATGCTTGTGTGAAATCGTCGGGTTACAGCAGAAGTCGTTTTGAGCTAACATTACAGTCACCTAGATCGATAAGGGGACGTGACTGTGTCCATCATAAACGCGGCCCGCGTATCACATGCGTGATCGACGCCTGTGTACGAGCTCAGGTCAGACCCATGTATGAATAGACGCCATTTGGCCGTAGACTGGGTTATGCATGGTGCGGGTTCATTCTTTATAGGAGTCTCTTCTTAGCAGTTGATTATGGCATTTAATGACATCACCGATCAAATGTTCATAATGGAAGCAAACAATAGCGTGGGACGCCTCAGCTATCCAGCGATGATATGTGTGTTTACAAGGCTTGTAAGCAAATATCAGCTCTGACTCACGTACATCGGACTTAAGAAGGCAGGGATGAGCATTAATTAATTGTTCAGCTGAATTATATGTTTTCTTGATCATTTATACGAGTCTGTCTGTGTTCTGTGTAGGCCTATGTTTTGTAATATTATGTCATTTCTGAGTTGGCATTCGGAGCGTGTTGTCATCGTTTCAGAGAACCGCGTAGTAGAAAAAGGGTCTGTCTCTTAAACGGTAGATGTTGGGTTCCAGTGAGACCGCACTATAAATATCTCAGCACTTGGTCCGCCTAGCTACAAGGGAGCACCGTCTTGATAAGACGGAAATAGTGCTGAAAGTGACGTTAAACCCTAAACTGATTGTCTGATTCATCCTGATATGTGACAATATTTCATGGTAGATGAAATTTATGTATTTAGATACCTTCCCTTAATAGGAGTGAGTGAGAGAGTGCTTGAGGTGTAACGTCGTACTTCTAACAATGTACTTAACGTAGTCATATGATCGCGAAGGAATCCTTAGAGTGCACCTGCTTCCACTAATATGTCATGCAGTTAGAGTTCATCTGCCTTCCACCAATATGCCACTTATTCATCTGCCTTCCACCAATATGTCATGCAATTATAGTTCATCTGCCTTCCACAGTATGCCAGTTACAGTTCATTTGCCTTCCACCCATATACCAGTAACTGTTCATCTGCTTCCACCAGCATACCAGTTAGAGTTCAACTGTCATGCAGTTATAGTTCATCTCCCTTCCACCAATATACCAGTTAGAGTTCATATTGCCACCAATATGCCAGTTAGAGTTCATCTGCCTTCCACCAATATGCCAGTTAGAGTTCATATGCCTTCCACCAATATACCAGTTAGAATTCATCTGCCTTCCACCAATATACCAGTTAGAGTTCATCTGCCTTCCACCAATATGCCAGTTAGAGTTCATCTGCCTTCCACCAATATACCAGTTAGAGTTCACCTGCCTTCCACCAAAATACCAGTTAGAGTTCATCTGCCTTCCACCAATATGCCACTTTGGACTCGCTCGTCAGTTACTTGCCACAGACTTAATCCGGGCACTAAAGTTGTCTTGTATCCATGTGTTAGGGAAATATGTTGGCGTTTAAAGTGCACGAACCAATGAAATCAATCTCCATGTGTTAGGGAAATATGTTGGCGTTTAAAGTGCACGAACCAATGAAATCAATCTCCATGTGTTAGGGAAATATGTTGGCGTTTAAAGTGCACGAACCAATGAAATCAATCTCCATGTGTAAGGGAAATATGTTGGCGTTTAAAATGCACGAACCAATGAAATCAATCCCCATGTGTAAGGGAAATATGTTGGCGTTTAAAGTGTACGAACCAATGAAATCAATCTCCATGTGTAAGGGAAATATGTTGGCGTTTAAAGTGCACGAACCAATGAAATCAATCATATCATCATTGATTGCTGGATCATTTTAACAGTGCACCCGGCATATGACATCGATTTCCATGGTTTCCTGTTGTGAGATTTACGGTGCTAACGTCTCAAGCTTTCAGTCATTGCTGTCTCCTGTGATTTTCCCGTTTCGAGTGCAGCACTAATTGTAATTAGTAGAAATGACTGCCAGGGTCTTTGACGTTTTGAGATGACCCAGCCGATATATGAAAGGTGTATCCGACCCCCTCTGGTGACGACACTTGGAGATGGTGTGTAGAGGAGACAAGTTACCAGTCGAGCCTACCTGAGGCTCCCTAATTTAGCTGGCATTGATTTATCGTTCCCCTGGCTGTAGTACACCACATGATTCAGGTCTAACTGCCGTCTGATCGAAAACAAATGGAACAATACCAATTACTGCAATCCTGTCGAATGTCTGTATTTATAATAGCGGGTGGAATTATATATCTTGTGGGAAAAACATGGCTGGATGACCCTCCCTAGTCCATAGATCATGCAGGTCTGTCAGCAAGGGTGAACAAGTGGATGCTGTATCCGACCCGCAGCACATGAAATTTCCTTTAATGAGAAGCTTATTATAAGTATCATAAAGTCAAGTAACATACCATATGACATTGCTATATTACATGTATGTAATGGTTTACCCAAGTTTCGTATTTTTTTATTTACTCATTACTTTATTTATTTTCATTGGGTTTAATCCCTTACTTATTACCGCGGTGTTTTTTGTTTTTTTTTTGCACTTTAAAATACGACGGCTGTCAAATTAATAGGTACTGGTATGTAACCCTGGCAACCAAGGCACGACTAGATGTTATAGGGACACCGTGACAACCAAGATAACACTAGAGGTTATAGGGAGACCGTGACAACAAAGGTACGATTAGATAATATATGGACACAGTGACACCCAAGATACGACTAGATGTTAAAAGGAAACCGTGACAACGAAGGTACGATTAGATGTTACAGGGACACAGTGATAATCAAGATATGACTAGATGCTATAAAGACACAGTGATAATCAAGGCACGAGTATGTGTTATAGGGACACCGTGACAATCAAGATACGACTAGATGTTATAGGGACACCGTGACAATCAAGATACGACTAGATGTTATAGGTACACGGTGACAACCAAGGTGCGACTAGAAGTTAAGGAGATACCTTGACAACCAAGGTACTAGACTTTATAGAGATACCGTGACAACCAAGATACATCTGCCAGTTCATCTGCCATCCACCAATATACCAGTCATGTTACATGGAAATAGTGTCAACTAAGGTACGAGTAGATGTTATAGGGATACATGACCATGCGCTGTGGTACCAGGCTGTGTTTCTACCTCTATGTTCAGCTTGTTAACCAAGAAGATTTTCAAACCCCAAGCAAGTAAAGAATTAGAAGTAGTTATCTACGTAATCATGAGATGTGAAGCCGTCTCTCGAGTTAAGTGGTCTGGAAGACTATAATCCAAGATTCAAATAAAATATTTTATCCTGAAAGAAATTCTAAGAAAAAAGGGAAAGGAAATATTTGATCAGATGGCCGTGTTGAAAACATAGGCCTAATGTATTTGCACTGCAGTTTGTCCCTTGGCCTTGGGGCGTGTCAGGTATCACACAGCACTGCATGGGATCACACTGGTCTCTTGTTACATTCTTAATAAGCAAGAAAAAACACAGACTATTTTGGTCTCTTGTTACGTTTTTAATAAGCAAGGACAAAACTCAGACTATTTTGGTCTCTAATAAATAAGCAGTTTGCACTTCGGGCTATTTTCGTCAGTAATGGTTACATGCGCAGTGCAATAGTGGGAATTAATTCAGCTCTCAGCTAAATACTCAGAGCAGCCATAATGCGGTTTTATGAGAGCAATCGTTTTCTTTTATTACAAGAAAGACAATAAAAACAGCAGTATTAAAGAATAACACTATATATCCGCATTGTCGAGTAATAAAGCCTTTCACAATTTGTACATAAGAGAGCTACATGTAGATGATCATGTTGGCTTCTCATGTTTGGCAAATGGCATTGTCCCAGTTTCAATGTCCCGGACTGTCGGTGACTTCCTGTTTTGATTTTGTCTACTCAGTCCATTTGATTTACTTGTTACATACTTCAGAGACCACCGGTCGATTAGCGAAAACCCACACACACGATGGCTGCTCCTATATCATGGTCAAGCCAATTTGATGCGAGAAAATTTGTGATATTAACAAAACTACATGCAGCTACGAGACACATACCTACAAGATATTGTCAAGATTAGCTTCGAGATGCATAACTACGGGATAATATCAGAAATAGCTTCAAGACACATAATTACAGGATATCAACAGAACTAGCTTCAAAATACAAAACGAGGTATTGTCAGAAATAGTTTCGAGACACATAACTACTTGGGAATTTATAGAACTAGCGCAACTGGCTTCGAGACACATAACTACGGGATATTAACAGAACTAGCTTCGAGATACATAACTACGGGATATTAGCAGAACTATTTTGGAGGCACATAACCATGGGATATTAGCAGAACTATTTTGGAGGCACATAACTACGGGATATTAGCAGAACTTTTTTGGAGGCACATAACTACGGGATATTAACATATCTGCGGGATTTTATCAGAAATAGCTTCGGGACACATAACGAAGGGATATTAACAGAACTAGCAGAACAGAACTAACTTTGAGACACATACTTACGGGACATTAACAGAACTAGCTTCAAAACACATAACTACGGGATATTAGCAGAACTAACTCCGACACACACAACCTTGGAATATTAACATAACAAGCTTTCAGGCACATAACTTCAGGATATTACCAGAACTAGTTTCGAGATACATATCTACGGGATATTAACAGAAATAGCTTTGAGATACATAACTACGAGATATTAACAGAACTAGCTTCAAGACACATAACTACGGGATATTATTAGAAATAGTTTCGAGACAGACAATTACGGGATATTAATAGAGCTAACTTTGAGACGCATAACTAGGATATATTAACAGAAATAGCTTCGAGATACATCACTACAAGTCATAAACAGAACTATCTTCGAGACACATAACCAGGGAAAGTAACAGAACTAGCTTCGAGACACATATCTACGGGATATTAACAGAAATAGCTTCGATATACATAACTACAGGTTATTAATAGAATTAGCTTCAAGACACATAACTACGGGATACTAACAGAAGTAGCTTCAAGACACATAATAGAACTAACTTCGACACATAACATGACTGGCCTCCACACACGTAAGCATGGGACAGTAACCTCGACGCATTTAAACATGAGAAAGTAACAGGACTGGCCTCGACACACTTAAACCTGGGAAAGTAACAGGAGTAGCCTCGAAACACGTAGGCATGGGAAAGTAAAAAGACTGACCTAAACACGTATGCATGAGAAAGTAACAGGACTGGCCTCGAAAACGTAGGTATGGGAAAGTAACAGGACTGGCCTCGAAACAAGTAGGCATGGGAAAGTAAAAAGACTGGCCTAAACACGTATGCAAGGGAAAGCAACAGGGGTGGCCTCGACACACGTAAGCATGGGAAAGTAACAGGACTGGCCTCGACACACTTAAACCTGGGAAAGTAACAGGACTAGCCTCGAAACACGTAGGCATGGGAAAGTAAAAAGACTGACCTAAACACGTATGCATGAGAAAGTAACAGGACTGGCCTCGAAAACGTAGGTATGGGAAAGTAACAGGACTGGCCTCGAAACAAGTAGGCATGGGAAAGTAAAAAGACTGGCCTAAACACGTATGCAAGGGAAAGCAACAGGGGTGGCCTCGACACACGTAAGCATGGGAAAGTAACAGGACTGGCCTCGACACACGTAAACATGGGAAAGTAACAGGACTGGCCTCGACACACGTAAGCATGGGAAAGTAACAGGACTGGCCTCGACACACGCCGCACATTCCTCTGTATCCGTTTTTAGTGTTGCATGCATCGTTTGCCAGCTGCTCGGAATAATTACGGTTTTAGTCAGTTTTACTGTAAATGATTTACTAGCAATATACACACTGGGTAATTGGATTCTTAATGCTGAAGTGTGATTAATAAATTGTACTTCACTTGACATCCAGAGTTTTATGTCACCCTGTATATGTCTTCACCGAGTCGTTGTACATCCAGTAAAATATTCTGATGTCGATTCCATTTCCGGCTGTTGTCGCACAGAAGAGAAAATCAATATGTTACTTCAGGAACATTGAAAGAAATGTAGTTCTGAATGAGATGAAAAGGAATTGCAGTTCAGTTTATGGACTAGCTAAGATCGATGTGAGTCGATGCGCTTTCGGCTTTATTGGCCTGCTAATTGGTAAGGGACATTACGATGAAAAAAAGTTGGTCCTGGAAATCTCTTATCACAATAAAGATTTGATCATTGTTGCTTACTGAAAAAAATTATCACTTATACGGTGGCCCAAACGTATTAAAGATGTGATATAGCTTGTGTTCACATCTCCTGGATTCGACCCATTCCCTGAGATCTTATGTTCGAAATTTCTACCAAACCACTATTCTAATTGATAGGAAATTTAAGTACAGATAATAACTGCAACTTGTTCATATGTATTTATTATTTTATTACACTGATGTCTTAGTGTGTACCTGTGGATGGTCGTGGACTCTGCCAAGATTCCTTCCATCATAATGCTGGCTCCCATCGTAAAAGTGAAGTATTCTTGAGTACGGCGTAAAACACCCATTAAATAAATAAATAAATCTTAGGATGTACATTAACTAGCTCTCAAAAGTATTTCTCCTACACGACATTGGACTGGATTGGGGTTAATCTCCTACATCACCCTTAAAAATTCAGCCGTATTATATCACTTACAAAGGCACTTTAAACCCGCTTGATTATCTGTCCACATCATAGATGATTCCAATGGGCTGATGTATATCAAGTTTGTTCTAATGCCGTAGTTAGTTCTGCGAGGATGTATCTGTTGTTTGTTCTAATGGCGTAGTTAGTTCTGTGAGGATGTCTCTGTAGTTTGTTCTAATGGCCTAGTTAGTTCTGTGAGGATGTCTCTGTAATTTGTTCTGATGGTGTTGCTAGTTATGTGAGGAGGTATTTGTAGTTTGTTATAATGACGTAGTTAGTTCTGTGAGGATGTATCTGTAGTGTGTTCCAATGGCGTAGTTAGTTCTGTGAGGATGTATCTGTTGTTTGTTCTAATGGCCTAGTTAGTTCTGTGAGGATGTCTCTGTAATTTGTTCTGATGGTGTTGCTAGTTATGTGAGGAGGTATCTGTAGTTTGTTCTAATGGCGTAGTTAGTTCTGTGAGGATGTATCTGTAGTTTATTCCAATGGCGTAGTTAGTTCTGTAAGGATGTATCTGTACTTTGTTTTGATGGCGTAGTTAGTGCTGTGAGGATGTATCTGTAGTTTGTTCCATTGGTGTAGTTAGTTCTGTGAGGATGTATCTGTAGTTTTTTCTGATGGTGTAATTAGTTCTGTGAGGATGTATCTGTAGTTTGTTCTGATGGTGTAGTTAGTTCTGTGGAAGTGTATCTGTAGTTTGTTCTAATGGCGTAGTTAGTGCTGTGAGGATGTATCTGTAGTTTGTTCTAATGACATAGTTAGTTCTGTAAGGATGTATCTGTAGTTTATTCTGATGGTCCTGTTGGTTATGTGAGGATGTATCTGTAGTTTGTTCCAATGGCGTAGTGAGTTCTGTGAGGATGTATCTGTAGTTTGTTCCAATGGCGTAGTTAGTTCTGTGAGGATGTATCTGTAGTTTGTTCTGATGGTGTAGTTAGTTCTGTGGAAGTGTATCTGTAGTTTGTTCTAATGGCGTAGTTAGTTCTGTGAGGATGTATCTGTAGTTTGTTCTAATGACATAGTTAGTTCTGTAAGGATGTATCTGTAGTTTATTCTGATGGTCCTGTTGGTTATGTGAGGATGTATCTGTAGTTTGTTCCAATGGCGTAGTGAGTTCTGTGAGGATGTATCTGTAGTTTGTTCCAATGGCGTAGTTAGTTCTGTGAGGATGTATCTGTAGGTTGTTCCAATGGCGTAGTTAGTTCTGTGAGGATGTATCTGTAGTTTGTTCTGATGGTGTAGTTAGTTCTGTGGAAGTGTATCTGTAGTTTGTTCTAATGGCGTAGTTAGTTCTGTGAGGATGTATCTGTAGTTTATTCTGATGGTGTTGCTGGTCGTGTGAGGATGTATCTGTGGTTTGTTCCAATGGCGTAGTTAGTTCTGTGAGGATGTATCTGTAGTTTGTTCTAATGGCGTAGTTAGTTCTGTAAGGATGTATCTGTAGTTGGTTCCAATGGCGTAGTTAGTTCTGTGAGGATGTATCTGTAGGTTGTTCCAATGGCGTAGTTAGTTCTGTGAGGATGTATCTGTAGTTTGTTCCAATGGCGTAGTTAGTTCTGTGAGGATGTATCTGTAGTTTGTTCCAATGGCGTAGTTAGTTCTGTGAGGGTGTATCTGTAGTTGGTTCCAATGGCTTAGTTAGTTCTGTGAGGATGTATCTGTAGTTTATTCTGATGGTGTTGCTGGTCGTGTGAGGATGTATCTGTAGTTTGTTCCAATGGCGTAGTTACTTCTGTGAGGGTGTATCTGTAGTTGGTTCCAATGGCGTAGTTAGTTCAGTGAGGATGTATCTGTGGTTTGTTCCAGTGGCGTAGTTAGTTCTGTGAGGATGTATCTGTAGTTTGTTCTGAGGGTGTCGTTGGTTCTGTGCCGATGCATGTGTGGTTTGCTTGTATCTGATCGCGTAGTTTACGCTTAGATTTAACGCCATCGTAGACCTGCATATGTTAGATATCCTAAGCCCGTCACCATGGTGATTGCGGCCAACGGAATGTTCGCTTATTAAGGTTGCAAATTTGCAGGCTAACAATGTCTATTTTCCCCAGCAATTAACTCACCGACGGACGTGCAAGTCGAGGAGACACTCAAAGAGAAAATATGGATTATTATCACCTGGCCAGAGACATGTGGTATTGATGTTTCCCATGGGTTTTCATTGGGCTTCGGGGTACATTCTGAGTACAGGTTCAAACTCATACATAACGGAGCTGGGGATGCTTGGGTGACAACAACACACGACTACTCTTAACTCAGTCGATCTACTATCTTTTATATTGCTCACGCTATTATGAATAAATTATCATCACTGAATTACAAACGCATGTAACAGTCAATACAGCTAAGAGGTGCGCCTTGCTATTCTGCTATTATACACTGTAGTTTACACTAATGCAAATTGTTGGCTACGCTGACAACATTTTTTTTATTCGATTGTTGATTATCGAAATACTGAAAATTTTTCACTTATTGGGGGACGCAGCTGGAATACCCTGCGTAAACCACCGACCTCTGGGAAGTTACTAATGCACATGGACGTCTCATCCGGTGTCTTTCAACGAATGTTAACAAACGGTCACACAAGCGTTTCGCTTGTTATTTTTCGAGTTTGAAACCGCACCTCGTGTGCCCCATCAACTGGCATACAAGCACATTAAACACTCGGACATTTGCAGCTCCAATGCTGACAATATTTACCGGTACTTGGTGACAATGGTTGGTTAGTAAAGCGAAATTCATCGTTAACAACAAAAGATAATGGTTATTCTGACAACAGAAAGTAGTGATTAAGCTGTCAACAGAAGTCAATGGTTAAACTGACAACACAAGTTAATGCGTATGCTGACAACAAAAGTTAATGGTTAAACTGACAACAGAAAGTAATGATGAAGCTGTTTCACTAAGCGGTACACTTGTAACGCTTATTGAAACAGTCATTGAATCAAGCTCAATATTATAACCCTTAATGAAAATTTTTTCATAATATTTCGATAAGGGTTACGTGTGCAACGCTTACTAAAACGTGTATTTCACTGAGACCAATCCACAAATTCTGGCATGGCACATAAAGTGTCTTACTGAAATAATCATGATAAATTCAGGACATTTTTTTGTGCAGTTAATTTCGAATCTTCGCAACTTTTCTATTTTAATTAACATGGACCAGGGAGAGGTGGATTTGGTGTTAATGTTAGTGGGTGGGTTTTTTGGTCGGGTGTTAATGTTGGTGGGTGGGTTTTTTGGTTGGGTGGGTGGTTGTTCGGGTGGTTGAGTGTTTAGTTTTGGAGGGATTAGAGAAGGGACGGAGGTGGTAACCCAGTTGTACATCTTTATGACTATGGAGTTTGTACCAACTTTTTGCTGCTGCTTAATTTTTTTTCACTGAAGTTTGATATAATATTGAATTCTCCCTGTCACACAAAACCTGCCCAACCGCAAATCAATAAGAGCTTGCACGAACAAAAAGAGAAACACGATGGACCGTTTTGGCAAAAATGCCGGAAAACAGGGTTCGGACAAAAACGGCCATAATTGTGTTTTAATTGGACGCAGGGGTCCGGTACTCCAAAATGACTGGTAAATAGAAATTTTGAAGTTTTGAATGTTTGAATTCATTGCGATGAACCTTTTTCAAGAACAATTATACCCTCGTCCAAACTGAACGTAAGGGTAGGAAACTAGAACTTGATGTGTAAGGTGTTGTGGTAAAGCCTATAACAAGTTCTATTCCAATGTGTAAGACCGTTTGAAAGAAATCCGGAAAACTGCTTGCACAAAATGACCATTATCCTGTCCAAATTGGAAGCAAGTAATAATGGTTAACATGGCCTATAAATCTGTATTCGTGAGATAAAATCCGTAATATTTCAAATAAGGGTTGCCATTGCAAGGCATTTTTAAATAATTACTTCATCAGGAGTTACAATTGTAACGCTTATTGAAACATTTATATCAGTAGGGGTAAATTATTTCAATATGAATTGCAACACATGTGGTTAGCCTAGGAGTACACCTCGCTCGGTGAGTCACACCCCGCACCTCATACGCCTCGCTGTTAAGAGCCCCGCACCTCACTCACTGTGCTAGATCCCGCTACTCGTTTGCCTCGGCATTGGGAGCCCCGCACCTCACTCACTGTACTAGATCCCGCTACTCGTTTGCCTCGGCATTGGGAGCCCCGCAACTCACTCACTGTACTAGATCCCGCTACTCGTTTGCCTCGCCAGTAGGAGTCCCGCGCCTCACTCACCGAGGTAGATCCTGATCTCATGATGCTGTACTTAGGTTCATTAAAATGTCTGTCTGGATGAATCGCCCACATGAATCCTGTGTTGATGTTGACCACGTACATGATCAACAATTCTATATAACATAGGCCTGCACAACTATTCCCTTTGATGACTTGTTTACTCCGGGTTAGCTTACTGCTGTTTGTATCATATCCAGGAACAGAGGCTACTTTAACGTGCTCCGTGATCTAATTTCAACTTTGACTTTTGACGAGAAAAAGAAAATTCCAGAGTCTTATTTGAATTTGAGAGCGAAAAAGACAACCAGTATGAATTGATTTAAAGGGAGACTGACTCAGAATACGACTATAGCCCTGCACTGTAGCAATATTTATAACTCCCCAACAACCCCAGTCAAACGATAAGCAATGTACGATGCTCTAATGGTCGTTTGGGCTGTCTAATGTTCGTTAACATTAGACATGATCACGGGTCTTCTACCAGTATGGTGTGTGCATATATTTGTGCGTCACATGTGGAGATGTTCGTTAGTAACATGCTATATATCGGTCGTTTACGCCAGGCACCTCTACCCATAAAACTGACCGCCATTGTATAAGTGAAAAACTGTCGAGGGTGGCGATAAACAATAATCAAATAAAGAAATAAATATGAAGTTTGCAAACATGTAACAATAATTCAGCAAATTTCAAATCAAGATGTGAAGTAGTTACATACAGAGATAAAAACGTATCACTCAATTTCTTTTAGTGTAGGCCTTGGAGAATCTTGGTATATACGCGATATGGGTCATGCATTAACTGATGCAATGAAATCTTTTGTCCACTTACCCGGAATTACCATGTTTACCATATATAGCCCCAGTAGCAGTTCCTGCTGATGCTGAGTAACCACCCCAAAATACAACAGGGTAGATGAATTCCTGGTTCTGAAGTGAGCACGTGGAAAGATGAGAATTTTATTCTACTAGCTACATACATAAAGTCAACTTTTCTTGCAATAATCTGAAGAAACGTATTTGAAAAAATAAAGTGATTTCAAAGTTATACGTGTACAAAAAAAAAACTGAAAGCACTCACTTTTGATTTTTTAAGATGGTATACATTGAAACGCTTAAAATATAAAAGTAGACAAGGTGTACAGCTGTACCTGGTGGAATGTATAGTTAAGAAATTGTTACCTACAAACATCTAGATACAAATACTGTATTTACGTGTAATTACGTGTACAATTAATTACGACTAAATTATTCTATACCTGCAAGGCGTAGAATGAATACTTGTGGATTAACACCACTTCTTCAATATTGTATCCATATTTACTTACAGTTTGACATACAGTTCACATTTTATGTATATTCCGAATGTGTAAGACTAAGCTATTTTGCAGGTAGAGTGTCCTTATCTTAATATGGAGTAACATATCTATGGGGCCAGAACTGGACAGGTCAAGCTTGAGGTGCCACATCCGGTCTTAACAAGGTTTATATAGGATGGCACAGCAAACATATGACAGTATACTTGGTGCCCCGCCATCTTACATGCAATATAGAAAATAATATGTAACTCCAAATCACAGTGACATCCTTAAAGCCTTATTTTATGAATGAAGCCTTATTTTATGAATGACAGAAAATATATATTATTGATGTCCCGCGACTAACAGACATTATGTAAACTATAAAGAAAATATCTACAGATACAAATCACAGCCAAAGGCTTGGAACTTAATGTTATGCATGCCAGAAGGTACATACTTTTGGTATCCCATCACGAACAGATATCACACAAACAAAACTAAATATGATCTACAACCGCATATCACACCCAAAGGCTCAAAGCCTCATCGCATGAATGACAGAAGTTATATATTTTGTATGAAGGTCATTGACGATGGACAGACATCTTTCTGTCAGTGTATTTACGCTTACTTCTGTCCATAGCAAAGCCCTATCAAAGGAGTTCAAGTCAGATTGGAGAGTCGGAATCCAAAACAATGTCAAAGTTCACATCTTCGAATCCAATTGGCGAGTCGAAGAAAGGGTTGAAGCTATCGACATCACCGTAAGCACGTGGGGTGTCCGTGGACTTTGGAGGCCAGCGAACCATCCGGGGTCCATCATCGGATGTACGAGTCTCTGCTGCAGGATATACGACGTACGTTGTTTCCTTCTCCAGGGGGCTAGACAATCCACTGTCTATCTCGGGGATACCCCAATCACTAACGTTGTCCAAATCGTCGTCAAATACCTGATCCAGTCCCTCGTCATAACTGCCGTACTCTGACATGGTATAGCTTTCATCGTCCCCTGACAAACTTCCCCTGGAACTGGGCACCTTCAGGTGGTGAGATATCCCTGGGGTTATGTCTCCTGGGACATGGTTCACCGACAAACTGTCCGATTTGGAACTCGTCTTTGGCACTTCACGACACATTTCAAATGATTGTCCGAGCAAGCGCGACAGATTTTCGAGCAACGTTTTGTTGAAGGCATCAGAATTGTTCCCATCGTAAACAAGAGCCTGTCGGAAACCTTCCATGATTTGCATCCCAATATTCGAAGCTTTCTCTTCCGTGGACTTCTTGCGAAACCTGCTGCTCTGTGCTCGGGGACTGGATTTGGATAAAGGTGTCCGGAGAAGATGTCGTCTATCGCCGTGACTTTTCATTTTCCCTTCAGAAACAAAAGGCGACACAGAGCGTGCCCTGGAGGACATGCCAGAGTTTTCGCGTGATAAGATCATATCGTCATTAATGTTTTTATTAAAGAGGAAATCTGGGAGAGGTTTGGGCAGGGTGAAATTCTCTTCTCGGACATACAGCACAGGAACAGCATGTGTGTGTGCCAGACGAAGTTTCTTCACCGTATCCAGATCATTGATGGAGTTCTCTGAAAACGCGAAAATAAAAAGTTTACTCCGTAAGATGTCTGCTGTTGTGTCGAGAGGTAACCAGCCTTTTGAAGGAACTGTTCCCAAATCCGTCTTCGTGAAAAGAAAGGGTGTAATATTTTGAGAAAGCGTGTCCATCAATAGCCTATTTTTGCCGCATATGTACGCTAACTGACCATCTGCTTCCTGAGGGCTGCTGGTCGGATGGCCTGCCGGAGTGGTCACCGAAATAGAAGGCACGTTGTGGCTGCCCGGCACCGGTTTGTTGTCCGCGCTGGTTCCAGAGCTGGCTGGATGAAAGGCGTCTTTTTTCATCACGGTTTGATGAAACGTTAACTGTGAAAGCAGAGGGCGCAAAAACTCCCAAAGACCATCTAGCGGTGACTCTTGGATGAGATTTGGGTACAGCTCTAAAAGTCCAATGGCAGTGTTCAGATCTGCCTCTCTCTTCCTTAGCCACTCTATGGCACCGCGATAAGTGGGCCAAAAGTTTCGCTGTCGGTTTTGTCGACGACGAAACAAAATTGGCGGGAGTCGCCGTTTTTTTCGCATTCTCATTAACTGGGACATGTCGGTGTCGGTGGTGAACGACTGCGACAAACCCTTGTTCGTAAACAGTGCCGAAGAGGAGTCAGGCACCAACAGTCTTTCTTCCGACAAACTGGTCTTGAATTTCCGATTCATGTGAAAGGGGCAGCACTGATAGTCAAAACCGTCAAGATTATTCAAGGTCTACGTTTCTATGATACAATTTTCTACGTTGTCTACTGTCTATTGACTACCTGACTGCGACCATTGGGTAGTGTCTGATACATCTGATCACACGACAAAGTGTTCTGAAGCTTATATACAGCAGGCTTCCCGGTGGCTGACTGAGGTTGGGTAAACATGGAGCTTTACGCCTGGGCGCGTTGTGTGGTCTCGACTGACCAGATTCTCACTCTCGTTGTCAGAATAATGAACTTCCACTGAAAACAAACACCGGCGTAATATGACAAGAGTGGGTGTTGACTGGCCGCAGAGCGGACACCAGATGTTGGGACGGCCTTCATGCAGTGGTGGCTACAGCAGGTGTGTGATGTCGCCGTGCTTCTGTCCAGATGAAATGCCATCGAGAGAATGCCGTATCGTAATTAGTCTTTTGTACAGCATGCCTGGACGAGCAGAGATGAGAAACTGGAGACAGGGGCAGCCATTAGCTTTAATGATGATAACATTGATATTGTTATCGATTGGACTTTTATACTTTTTCCTAGTTAATGTATGCCAATTCTACACGGCCATGCTTAGCTTTGTGTTATATGGCTTAGCTTTGGAATAAGACCCCGAAGGTAAACAAGCCGGGTTCAACCGGTCGCTGTTTTCACGTTACCATGGCAATCCAAATTCGACGCACCAATACTTTTGGCATGCCTTGGTGAAATGGAGGCACGTGCATTAGATATAAGACTTACGAGTAGATTAATTAAGCAATTTTATTTCCCCCCACTCACACCCCGTGCGGTAAGGCTTTGTCACTTTCATCACTCACCCACCGAGCTATGTTAATATCATTTCACAGCTAGGCCATCGTTATAGTATCATTGAAATCGTACTTAAAAGAATAGTTTGTTAATAATAATGGTCGTTAAAGCGGTGTACATGGAGTATTGTCGCCGTACGTAACATGTTACACAATAATATGCCATAAATTCTGTAGCGACTTCTGTACATAAACCCAAAAACTTACAATCAACATCAACTTTTTATGTAACGTGATCTAGGAACTTGTTTTTTCAGTAACATGCCACAGAAAATACTTTGAAAAACAAATGATGACAAAAAATACTGCGGAGAAAAAAAATGGTGACATTCGAATGCTTCGGAAAGCTGCTGATGAATTTAAAATACTTTAAAAAGAAAATGACGACATCAAATACTTCCAAAAGAAAGTGATAAAAACTAGTAATTCGTAAAATAATCAATGACAATAAATAATTTGAAAAACAACTGAAAGCAACAATTACTTTGGATAAACGCAATGAAATTGACCTCGGGAAGCAACTAAGAAATACTTCAGAAAACAAATAGCACTAAATACTTCTGAAAGCAAACGATAAGAACACATACTTAGGAAAAAATTCTAGTTTAGTGTCCTTCTACTTAATGTCGCTTTTCATCAATATCTCAAGGTAAAATCTCAAGGTCGTATCTCAGTGTCATATATCAAAGTCATGTCTCTACGATTCACCTTTCATAAAGTCGTAAGCAATGTCGACGTATTTACAATGGTGCATGACTGCATGAACACCTAACGAAGGAAGAAACTAGACTGCAGTGATATATCTTTGCAGAGGACACCAGACTACAGGCATATCATGCGGAAGGCACCAGGCAACAGTGATATCTTTGCGGAGAACATCAGACTACTGGTATGTCATGCGAAAGGCATCAGATTGCAGTGATATCTGGCGGAGGACGCCAGACTACAAGGATATTATGCAGAGGACACCAGATTGCATGGGGTGTCATACAGATGACACCAGACTACAGGAATATCATTAGGAAAACACCTGGCTGCAGGGGCATCATAGGAAGGACACCACACTACAGGGAGATATGTGGAGGACACCAGACTGCATGGGGTGTCATGCGGAAGACACTAGACTGTAGGGTATCATACGGTAGACACCAGACTGCAATTATATCAATTGCAGTGGCATCATGTGGAGGACACCAAGCCAGAGGGATACCATGCGGAGGACGCCAGATTGCAAGCAACCCATACCGAGGACATCAGACTGTACCGATATCTTGCGGAGGACGACAGACTATATTGATATTATACTGAGGACACAAGACCGCAGGGATATCAAAAGAGGCTGGGCGGGGGGGGCACCAGAATACAGGGATATCATACGGAGGACACCAGATCGCTGGAACATCATACGAGGAACAGCACATTGTATTCCATTATTGTGTGATGGGACAAACGCAACCAGGTATCCACAAACCAGGTGTCCGTTCTGACATGGCAATATCATACACACTTTAAATAGCCCTGTTTTAAAACATCTACACGAAGTCAGTGTTTTCCTTGTCTTTACTACCTCAAAATACTGGTCATACAAAATAATGAAAGTTTTAGAATCCAACGTTTTTTTAAAAATGATAAATGTCAAGAAACAAACTACAGTACCTTTGAATAACTTTTATTTAGTTTCATTTGAGTAAATACATGTACATCTTGCTTCAAGCTTGTGATGTCACACAAGTACATATCTATTGCATGGGACACAACAATCCACTTCTATGCCAACTGTCTGATTATCAGCTTATCAGCTAATAATGTGTTACACAACACCCGAAACAAAAGAGTAAAAGAATGGAGAGAGCTCAAAACACCCACTTGATGGATGCACCTCTGACATGGGACGACACGGGGTATAAGCGTCCTTGTATCTCAAATTGACAGGCCATCATTTGGCCCTCAGCCGTCCCCTCTGACATCAACTGGATTATTGTCATAGGAACAGGCAATAGGCCTGGCAGCTAAATGTCACTTAAGCAAAAAACCACACATGAAAGAAACAGAACTCAGGAAAATATAACCTATAAGTTATCGAACATTAAAAAGTAGATGGCAAAATTCTGATGATTTAACATGAGGAAGTACACAAAAGGAGAACTAATTGACAGTTTAAAACAACCCACATAGCACTTAGTGCATATCATGAATTCTAAGAGGCAGAGTAATAACTTAAATAGAGGATGAAAAGAAAATAGATAAAGCAAGCCAAAAAGAAATCTTGCCATCAGCAGGTCAAAAAGTATGATGTTATAAACTGAATGGTATTCATAATTATACGAGATTAAAATATTCCATTCCAAATCATTTAAAATGTCACAGTGACTTCACACTGTAAAAAATCCAAAGTAGCATTAAAATAAGAGATTTAGCAATAATTTTCCATTTAATTTCACACTACACATATAAAGACCATTTTGAAATTATTTTCTAGATCTGAAGCAATTCTGACATTACGGAATGTGGGAAGGAAATTAAAATTTCAGTAAATAGAAACTGGACTGTTCTATAATTTGTTTTAAATAAAGATATAACGTAATTATATTAGCATGATGGTTTCCTACACCCTAGCAGCAAAATCATAAAATGACACAAATATAGTGTACATGTATGCTCGTCTAACAGCAATGGGTACATCAGCAGACTGTACTACACATGTATATACACATCAGGAGTTTATACATATTTATACATCTTTCTTACAATACAGGCCTTGCCACATAATACAATGACATCATCTCTACCAATCTTCTCCTTAATTTACAGACGGACACACACACATATCCAGTTATAATTCTGAAATTCTGGTTGCTTCAAAAATAGTTTATATAGCTAAATAGTTTTGAACCTTAAGAAAAACTATATACATTTGGATTGGTAATATCATATCTCTTAGTTCATTTACATCTGATGCCAAGGATTTCCCTGATGATTCATGTATTTTATACAACACAAAAATTCAGCAGAGGTTTTTTTGTCAAGTATACAAGTATACGGGAACACAATCTCGGACTACATTAACTGCCATACTTAACACTAATAGGTGAGCTCTCCATCTTCTGGCCAATTCCATCCCTGGCAAAGTGTAATAATGTAACTGCTCACTTTTTTCACATTTAACAAAAGCATGAGGTGATAAAGTGAGCTGATCAGATTACATTTCTATCAATTTTTTGATATGAACCACTGCAGGTATGACATTTTGATACCCGAAACACTATTAACTGGGTGAAGAAATTGAGTTCTGCTTTAATAATTCTATTACACAATGGGGTTAAGGAGTTTGGCTGGCACACATCGTGAAAAGTGATCTGTTAGATCTACAAGTATCATATACACGTGATACATGTGATCTGGTCCATCTGCAACTTTACATACTCCAGTCAGCCTCCACGTGAATGATTCCAGGCTCAAGCACAGTAAATGTGTCATATGATGTTATCCTGTTTCAGATTAAAAACTGCATCTCAAATCTGACAAATTTAATGAGGAAAAAAACGAAAAAAAAAAACAAAAAAACAATCCTTTAAATAAGTAAGGCCACCACCTTGAAGCCATCTATATGTGTATGAAGTAAATTTTTGAGATTAGTTTCAATTCCCTAGCAGGGTCTGTAAGAAGTGCAAGTTATATAATTGTCCGTATTCGATCATCTAAATAAAATATGGTTTTATGGAATTTCTAGAGCATACGTGTATATACACATTGGTACATAGGTTCATAATATCAACATTCTTACCAGTTTTATATTAATATAACGTTTACTACATGAGTTTATGATAACATTTTTACTATTTTGGTTAATTTTCACTGAATGTTACACGTACAAGTGCAGAGTACTGAAGTGAACAAGACAATAAAGCAGGCACTTAAACCACAAAGCCTGAAATAATTACTCCTGGAAAAAGCCTCAGAGAAACAATCATGAAAACAGACTTAATATTAGCAGATAGTCACACAGATCAGGGGTTGATAATCTGACTGATAACTGACTGACACAGAGAATAACCAGTACCCCACAAGGCTCATTTCTCCCTGGTGTGCTGATGTAAATCAATTGACTAGAATTAACTACAGAAGTGAAATTTATAGAAGATAGTATGCATACATAGAAAAGTAGAGCAAAATCTGAAATATACATATTAAAACTGTTCATGCAAATGTGAAGATGGATTTATGTATAAATATCAATACTCATGTGAATTAGACAAAGCCTAAGACAGGGGGAAACAGCTTACATGTTCAGGCTTCTTAAATGACTCAACACAGAACCACATCTCTAACATCCAAATTTCAATATACAGACAAGAAACTGACCCCACTGCAGATTGAATAATCAAGAGTAACTTTTGTTAACAATGGTTTATCTTAAATGTGAGTTTGTTAGTTTTTAAATTTTTTTTCCAAAATGACATTTTATATTATAGATTTTATATATAGCTTTTGTGGCAATAATTACGTTAAATTTGTGACCCTGAGAAATTTATGCTATATCTCTGATGTTGCAATAATCATCACAATTTGATTTCACATGCACAATTGTTGTGGACAAATTATGTATATTCAATCTTGAAGACCTGAGTCCAAATTGGAAAATAAATGATCTTGTGTTTTGGGATTAAATTTAACAGAAAAACCTGGTGATATTGTGGCCAGACAAAGGTGCAATGGTAAATCTGTTAGAATGAGATAAAGATTCCAGCACTGCAGACAAAACATACTACAGCAGGAGTCCAAACATTGGCACTTCTCAAGTAGAGTTTTCTGAAATTTTCTTTATACTTCACCTTCAAAAGGCAATTTTAGCCTTCACATTTAATATCTACAGAGCTCTGAATAAATCCAATATGTTTGCATCCATGAAAGCTGAGACAATTTCTGGCTAAAACTGTTTTTGTATTAGACTAAGACTGCCTTCTGTAAGGCCAAGTCTGCCGTCTGTAAAGCTAAGACAGCCTTCTGTAATGCTGAAACTGTTTTCTGTATTAGACTAAGTCTTCCTTCTGTAAGGCTGTCTTCCTCCTGTAACTCTAACAAGTCTTCCTCTGTTGTATGCTTCCCATGGACACTTTTACAGTAAAAGACCCTCTTCATGTAGTTCTATGGTTAAATGTCCAGTCCCTAGTCTCAAACATGTAGCTCAGGGGGTAGGACATCATTCTGATGTGCCAAAGTTCTCATGTTTTGTCTGTCCCTCCCCAAAGTTCCAGTTTCTCACCACCCAAATCCCAGTTTGGCATCTGGTTGGCATCATGTATGGCTGTCAAGTTCCACCACCCACACTTCACTCACCCACTGTCCTCAGGGGAAACCTAAGGACCTTGGCCATGTATGGCTGTCAAGTTCCACCACCCACACTTCCCTCACTCACTGTCCTCAGGGGAAACATAAGGACCTTTGCTTGCATAAAGGACAAGTCCGGCAAAGTGTTGATAACCCGGGCGGCTTCTGTGCTAAGGTTTTCGTCTGCTTTCACCTGCTTTATCGTGGGGTTGAACTTCATTGTGGCTAGAATGGTCTCCAGAGGTTGTAGCGTTTTAGGTGGAGCCTTGCTACATTCTGGCCGCCCTAGCAGGTCAGATTCAAAAACTGAAATCATAAATCACAAAACTCATAAGGCCTGATGACAAAATACATTGTTTGCCTTGTGGACTGTCACCTTGCTAAAACATTAGCCATACAACTCATTCTATAATTCATTTTTTCTACTTGCCAATATTTTTTGTTTTATTTTATTTCTTTGAAATAGTATTATTTGTGTCACTTGGGCAATTGTTTCTTTCATCGGTAATATTTCCCAGCTGTCCATGACCAAGTATGAAACCCATGAGCCCAAAATGGACAACACACGATAATTCATTTTACAACTACATTTATACTGAATAAGTTCTCATGAAACAATGTCCTAATCGACCTTGTAAGTGACTACTAGAACAACATAATTTATACTAATCCTCCATATTCACATCAAGCTTACAATATAAACATGTCTATTACAATATCTTTTTTTTTCTTTCCATAAAAACACTTATAACATGAAAAGTCAACTTCACCTGGCATGACATACAAATGTTGATTAATCACAGGATAAGTGCAGAAAGCAGAAAATGAAGGAAACATTCCAAATTTATGACAATACACTGTTTAATGACTAGCAGAAAATGAGATGAGAAGTGACCAAAATAGTACATAAAGACAATAAACCATAAATAAAACATCAGGTGTGAGATTCGGAACCATTACTGACTTCATGGGTCTGGTCCTGTCACATCAGAGAAAACATGAACTTTTTATGATGAACAAAAGATTTTTACCATTAACTCATTTGTACATGCAGGCTTTCCGCCACTGCTCACTGTAAACACAGTTCCAATTTATGGCATGCTCACACGCGATCAACAAATATGCGTATCTGCAGTATGAGTTCTTCACCACGACATTCACCAAAAGCAAGAACATATATTTATGTACACACATGTATTCTTGTTTTTTTTTTCCACTTCTCAAAATGCAGTTCAGTTTAGAATATCTCGGCATAGTTATTTTGATGATGCCACCAGGAATAAATTTATGTAATACTGCAGACAGGGACGGTACATGTGCCACCGCCTTCTGCTGTGACCAGTGATGTTACAACAGGCCTGTGCATACATATACAACAAAGAACGGACGACAGACTGACCCTACAAAAAGAATAGGGGAGTTTTCAGTTGGAACTCTTTTGCCATCAAAGGTAAAAACAGTCCTACTGTGTCATATGACTTGTGCAAAGTGTTAGGCAACCCTTGTTGACATTAATTTACTAAAAATCTGTCTGACCCTGTTGCAGATGCACAAATGACACCTCTTTCCTGCAGGAACTTCTCAAATTACTTTTTATGACACTTTTTTCAGACACCCATGTTATAGTAAATGTGTCAAATATAGTTGCCTAACATTTTTGACAGTTCACATGATACAGTTGGACTTTTTCTACCTTTATCAATAAAAAGAGTTCAAATTTGAAACTCCCATATTACAACACAACAGTTTGACAAAGAGGGATGAGTCTCTTACCCCAGTCCCATTCATCTGGTAAATGATGTTAGACAAGAACATTTGTTGTTAATAAAACAGCTAAGATGTTACAAGCATAAATTACAGAACAGTAACAGTGAAATGACAAAATTCTTACGATCCTATTGCTTCAAACACTTTCTGTGTTTTAATACACTGTATTTATATGTATGTGAAAGACGTTAGAAAGTTGCCTTCCTACAGTGAAGTTAAATGCCATGATGAATATGTGAAAAGTTTAGGCAGTACAAACAGGGCTGAAAATTCCATTTTATACTTCCCAGATTTTTGTTTTTCCTGTGCAGTTTCATATAAACATACACATACAATAGATGAACTGTGCTGTGTTATTCAAGGTCTACCAATCTATTCACTTTCAGTTCAATTATTTTACTTCCACATTTTCTGCCTTAACCTGGATGGGTTTGAATTTAGGTTAAATACTTGTAGATGTGCCAAGTAAAAGGTTAAATAACTGCAACAAAAGACATCAAATAATCCCTGAAAATGAAATGAATTTCCAGTTCTTAATAGATTTACATGTACCTTTTGGTTTACTTTCACCACCAGACTTCCCATCATTCACAGCCAAGAGGTCAAGGTCGAGAAGCGAGCTCTTTGCTGTAAGGAAATGAATTTGGACAAAATACACAAAATGTAGAAAGTAGTGCAAATACAAATTAATCAGGGCCTCGTAATGGATCTAAAACAATGAAGTGCCCAATCAAGAAGTAGAAGTGCAACTGCCAAAATACCAGAAAATGACAAGTAACAGAAAGATGTGAGAACACACTCAAGCAATAGCCCAACACCAAGCCACTTACACCACAGAGCAATAATTCTCCCCATAGCGTTTCCAAGGTACATGTAGACATGATGGGGAATCATAGATATTTCACTGCCAACAATATTAAACCTTTATAAGGAGTAGGGAAAACTAAAGAAATACCACAAATAGGAGTAAACAACATGAGGTTTGTAAGAAATGTCTGTGAAAATGTTCAGTGGCATTTGAAGACTTGTTAGTCAATCCTTTATCTTGGCCATCAAGCAGTCAAAAGAAAACATCACAAAAAATGAAAGAATATGATGTTGAAAAAAAGGAATCTGGTTTAAAGGTATGTGTAAATTAAAAGTTAATGAGTTTCTGTAAGGATAAGATTAACAGGTTACATATTAATGAAAAAGAGAAGTTTATGTATGTTCACGAGTTAGTGAGTTTTGTAGTGTCATTCAACATACTGTTTTAAAATGATAAAAATTTTTTACCATGTTAAAAAAAATACATTAAATGGTGCATTAAGCATAAGTGAATCTGGAATCACTCTGACACGATCTGGCAGTGCTATCACAAGCTGTCCACATAATCTACATAATCATCCCCCTGAAGGCGACACTCACAGACACAGATGTTCAATTTGTCCGCCTAGGCTTTTTCCTAGAAATCATCTTGACCACACTGGTCATAAGCTACTTCACTGAAAATCAATTTGATAAAGCTTCCATATATCTAACTCTATAAGAGCTATAGCCCAACATGTACATGTATGTAAATTAGAGGGAAATTTGGACAATATTAAAATGCAGGAATAGAAGGCCACATACATGCACTACTGTGTTCCTTGTCCACAGTCACTTCTGAAGGATGTACTCAAAGATCAACAAGAAATGCCACAAACCTCAAACCTGTCTTGAATTTAGGTGTAATAGAAAACCATGCAAAACAAAACTCCAGAACACCGATAGAAACCGTTCTGCCATCCTATAGTCTAGGCCAAGCTAGAAGCATTTATAAGCAAGCCTAGATATCACAGCAAGCAAACAGAATAACATATTTGTATACTGCAAAATGTTTTCACTGTCTCTTGCAAGCTTTCAATCCAAGTACGCCACAAGAGATGCTTCCAACCTCTACATGAATGTAACAATCACTGCAATGTACTAAAGAATCGGCAGAAAGATAAAGCAGAGCTCTATACACCCAAAACGAAACTGTTTAATTATCAACCAATATATTATAAGGACATCAGGTGTGGGATAATAAACTACACGTTTGTAATAATGTAAGATTACTCCAGAGTTAATACATGGTAGAGAATAGCTATAACATGGTTTTGTTAGACATTCAGAATTTTCACTAGGGACAGAATACAAGCCTTTAGAACCAAAGAGATCCAGTATTAAAAAGAGGCAAGTCACATGTGTACTGTAATATGTAGAACTTACCATCTAAAGGATTTGTAAGGCCACTGCCATTCCAGTCAAATTGGGCAGGTGGGATGTCCTGACAGAAAGGGTAAGAAATAACAGTGTGCTTAACACTAGAAAAATTGGCAAGAGGTAGATGTTAAAAGATACAGACTGCCAGGAGAGCACCAATATGTACTGTATAATTATAAAATGGGAACTTTATAGCAAGTCACAGCCATCTGACATCCCAAAATGTACTTGACTTTGGTCAGAAGGTGATTAGTAAAAATTCCTTCACTTAACAGCAGTATATCTTATTATGCACATCACAGTAACGCAATATTATCTTTGTCAGCCAGTCAGACCTTTGGTTAAGTACAGCCTCCCTGGGAAACTTCAGAACCTATAACTGATTATGAACACGCTATACTGCATGGTTCATTCACAGAAATGTGCACCACAATTCCATACACAATGAAAGCAGACGTTATATCCGACAGTGGGCTTGAAACACCCTGCTTTGGGAGACTGTGCTAAGGGAGATAATCTAACATCTACATTGGAGGAGTTCCTTCACCTTGTTATACGTAAACGTAATCTCGCATTAAACTTTCTTGCAACACATTTTCATCATATTTTACGTGAAAATTAATAGCAGTAAAATAAAGCTCAGTCTCTTAATCTTAACTGGTATTCTGACACCCCAAAAAATTTTTAAAATGAGGGCAACCAGCTAGACATAGGTGTTCTTTTTAATTACCGAGATATTGTGTATTTTGCTCCAAGATTAAAGCAAGATGATAATCCTCAAATATGTGATAATTACATATCATACATCAGTGTGTGTTAATTATCAGGTTTCACATGATGGAGATGTCAAAGTATTTAAAACACATTCAGGAGAATAATTCAATTTTATAAGTTGACAGCTAATTTAATTAGTTCACAGCTTTATACTCATGGTAATTAATTCAACTTTCCAGGACTAGCTGACAGCTTTATTCTCATCCTAAGTAGCTTTATCTTGCACTTAGCAGAGGCAAAAGTCTTCCCTAAAATATGGAATAAAACATTACCGCCTCGTTTCTGTTATTTCAAGCATGAATATAATTTAAAATCTGATTAGCATAGTTTAGCCAAACCACACGGCAGAATGCCATATTGAAAACTTACCACTGATTCATCATGGCTCTGACAAAAACACTACATGTATCTGCTGTACTTTGAAGTCTGTGTATACCAAGGGCCAATGTATTTCATGCATTCATGCATGTTCTATATCCAGCTGTCGCCAAACATATTTGTACATTTCATTTCTGAGTACAAAGGCATCACTTTCATTAACTTTGTAGATGTTGTAAGACAAATTCCAGAATGTCAGACTTTCTTGCACAGTATGAACCATGGTTATAAAAGCTCTGCCTCCTCCAACATGGGTTAATACATGGGTATGTGGATAAGTAAGGTTATGTGATTATACATATTTAGTAGTTATACATGTGTTACAAAGAAAGCAGTGGTTGAGACACATAACAGGACAGACTACAATATCCAGGTATCAACGCAGGTAAACAGTCATTAAATGTAAATAGTTTGTCACATAATTTATACAGGAAGTATTCAGGAAAAAGTACTAAATAAGGAATAAATACTTTCTTTTCAAAATTTCTTTAAAAACAAAAATTAAAATTTACTGATTTCTTTCTTTGAAATAATATTTCACTTATGTGAAGATCATCAATTTAATGCATAGAGGAAACCAGCGCCTCATGTTTACACCAAATAGCCTCCTGCAAGAAACTAGAAAACTGTCCTCAAATGTAACATACAGTTCAGATGTCCAACAACCTTCATGTAAAACCACCTAAAAAGCCATACAAGCACTGTTGACTGCTTACTGCCACGAAGGCCCGCAGAAACTTGGCGAGAGGGATTTTCAAAGGGAGAAGCCAGTATTGAATCAACACACCACGGGCGTTTTAATACGATTATGTGGGAAACACCGGTTGCCAGCTTATGAGGACCAATCATGTAACAATAACGGCAAATACCGTCACATGATTGCCTTGGCTAGGCTGGCAGCACCACTGTTTCCGCATAATGGTAACCACCTCATGTGTCCTGATCACTACAAGACAAACATCTTAATCATGCTGTCACTACCTGTTAGTTCCACAAAACATTAACATAGCCTTCATGTTTAAACTGGGGCCGGTTTCATGCACACTTAGTTAAGTAAACCCTTAACTACCATGACAACAAATGTTGTAGAGATACAAAGTACACTTATCTAAGGGCTACTTAACACCAAGTATGCTCCATGAAACCAGCCCCATGACTGACACAAGATATGTTAGCACTGTTTCGCTTCTGACATGTTCATGTACCTACATGTAATAACAAGTAATGTTACAAAGTTTTCACCTCTTTTTAATATTCAGCAATACCTGTGAGTTTACTAACTACAGCTAATTTACATGCATAGGAAGAAATGTTCCACAAACCAAATGTGAACAAATGACTATTCAGTTTGCAAAAAAGCTGTTACCAACAAACAGGTAATATTTTATTACTATTAGAGAGAAATTTAGAACAAAAGGTGCCCAATTTGCGCTGCTGCCTACCTGGTTGACAGCTGTGATACTGGTATCAGTTTTGGAGGTGTCCACCAGAGTGTCCACTTTTTTCACATCCTGTCCAGGGCCTCTCTGGTCATCTCTCATTGGCTCCAGAAGACCCAAGCTAGCTGCATAAATTGGGAGACCAGGTTTCTTTGATCCCCACATCAACTGAAATGTACAAGATGCAACCCCAGGATGTATTGATTTCTTAACATAAGAACAAAACATCATTTAAAAACAGACAGAAATTCTCCTATGAACCCGGGCACACCGCATAATTTATTGGACATTAATGTTTGACCACATGCAGCAGAGCGAGTCCAGATCACACACCTTCAACCATGTCATCCATTTTAAAAACCTGCACAAACTCAACAGTTATAGAATCATTAAAAATGCTTATTTACCTTAACTTCACAGAAATTGTACTCCATTGTTTCAAAAGCCAATATTTCAAAATAAATTAGAATTTAAAACTCCTTTTCACTACATAAAAAGGATATATGCCATGTGTTTAAAGACAGATATATTCACAAGTAATATAGTTTAACTTTATTTCATATTTCCACTGGGGTCTGAATTTAGTATGTTATGTATATTCATTCATATGAAATATGCACTGACAGACCCAGAGCAAACCCTGACAGTCACTGCCATGTTTGGTGAAGTCTGTGAGTCAGAGGACACACCTGACACACAGTGACACAAACCATACCACTTTTAACACTTTGGATCCCGGGTACAGTTTAATAAGATTCCTGAGTTTAGGCTGGAGATGTTAGTATCAAGCGCGTACCACATTGCGAGCATCAATCCTGAGAGTTTTGAACAGTTTCTTGTTGCCTGAAGACTCCGCCCATTCATATCTGCCTGCTAACGACTTCTCCATGTCTCGCAGAAACAGCCACACATTCTCCAACTCTTTGGAAGAACTGTGAATATAAATGTATCAACATTTAGGTTCTTTACTGGTATCAGCAGCAAAATGCAAGTAACACTTGTTTCGTGTTTCAATGTTTTCTGATAGCATTGTTTGAAACTGTCATAACTTGTTTTTATTTATTTGTTTATTTGATTGTTGCTTAAGAATTTTTTGCTGAACTTTCTTTTAGTTGTAGCTATACTCATTATATGGAAAGTTGTTTAATGTAGGTCATGTCAATTGACAAAGATGAACAGGTACAATTTAGACAGTACAAATGCATTATGCTGAATATTAAAAAAAAAAAAAATTACTTCCACCCAAATGTTTAAGGCATCACAAAATAAGTCTTTTTAACCCCAAAATATATCATGTATCCAACATCTTACACTCTGTACCACAAGTACTGCATTCAACTGAATGAAATCTCTGATTTTGCATGCAATTAAAAACACACAAAGAACACACAAACAACACACACGTAAGCACACTGCACACAAAAAAAAACACTGTAAGCATGTAAGCACACTACACAGGTCAGAGCACTGAACACTTGTAAGGACACTGCACACATGGAAGCACACTGCACATACATAAGCACACTGCATAAATGTATTAGCACACTGCACAAATGTAAGCACACTGGACAAATGTATTAGCACACTGCACACAGGTACAAATATCAGCACACTGTAGTTATATCACATTTTAAGAACTGAAAAAAAAAAAAAAAAAAAAAAAACAACTAAAAACTCTGAAGGTTACACAACAGTAAATTCACTATTCACTTACTCATTCAAGGTTTTCTGATGTTCTGGTACTGGTAGTGTTTTGGGCAGTCTAGCTTTGGGCGGAGCTTTCTCTACCATGTTATCCAGGAGGTCCACAAAGCTACCAAGCTCACCCCAACCTCCTGAGGGGTGGGGAAAACAGGTGGACAATACCCGACCCACCTTCTCTTGTTTGTCAGCCTGTGGAACAAGTCAGAGGAACTTAATGGCATGCAAAGACTGAATAGTAGTATACATCAAACAGTTCTGGTACAGGCTGAAAAGCCAACTGTAGTTATAAAAAAACATTGCTACTAACTGTTACTCAGGTGTGATAATTGTCAACTTACCTGAAGCTGTGATGTCTCTTTGATACCTGCAGAATGAGTAGCTGACACAAAACCTTGGCTATCTGCCCACCCCTCTGAGAAAGATGCTGAAACTGTCGGGGTTTCTTGAAAGCCACCAGTGCTAAAATCACCAAACTCATCATCATCAACCTCATCATGACACTCAGCCACATTGTTATCTGAAAATGACTCCTCAGCCTTCTGTGATTCTGATGGTAACTTTTCCCCAGTTTCTGCAGGTTGACTAAAATCTCCAAAATCATCATCCTCATCATCTACCTCATCATGACACTCAGCCACATTGTTATCTGAAAATGACTTCTCAACCTTCTGTGATTCAGACGGCAACTTTTCCTGAGATTCCGCAGGTAGACTAAAATCTCCAAAATCATCAACATCATCAGTCACGATTACTGGACCAGCTGCACTGCTGAAGTCTGCCCAGTTGTCATCATGTGCACTATCATCTGTTGGAAATGCAGCAAATGCGTTTTCTGTCCTAGACCGCACAACAGCTTCCTCCTCCAGATCAGCTGTTTGAAACTTTCCACAGTCATCACTAGACTCAATCTGAGCATCACTCGACTGTTCTGATTGTAGCTGGTCACTTTCACTTTCAGATTTGACTTCAGATGACGTTTCTTCATCTTCAATATTATTTATATCGGGAAGTTGTAAATCTTCCACTTCTTCATTCTTAATGTGTTTACTTAAATGTTCTCCACTGTCTGAGTCTGTATTGTCATTGATATCACTGTCACGACACATAACTGTCTCACTATTATCCACCTGTTCTGAGTCTGCCACAGCAGTCACAGTTTCATTCCCTGAGAGCCGCCTTTCTGTTTGTTCCAACACCTGACTTTGGTGGACGTTGTTGTTTTTGCCCTCACTGCATTCAACATCTTCATTACAGTTTGAATTCCTATCAGACTGAGTAGCTGAGGAAATGTCCACAAACCCTGACCATTCATCATTGTTATCATCTGCATTCATATCATCAGATGACAGTTTTGTGGACTTGTCCTGACATGATGACAATTGGTCTAATGCCTCATGTGACACCACTGATTCACAAGACAGCTGCTTTGACTGCCCCTGGTTGTCAACAGTCCTTTCACCTTCATGTGAATGTGATGTTTCACTTTGAGACGAACAATCTGGAACAATTTCATTGCTGGAGGATTCACTGGTGTGACTGGAATGTTTGTGAGATGAGCTGGCTGGCAAACTCTCTTCAAGAACAACGCTGGGGTTTTCTGAGGAAAAGTCTGAATTGACCTCTGTGAACATTTCATCTGCATCTGATGCTGAACTTTTGGCATCACAGAAATCGGCAGAATTATCTGATATTGGAATGGGGGAAATATCTGTGCTGCACATGCCAGAGTCTGTAGTTGACTCTCTTTTTCTAGCCGTTGTGTTGGGTTGACCAGACGGTGTTTCATTTACTTCTTGGTTTTCACAGCTTGAATCATTAGTGCTGTTCACATCTAAAGTCATTTCACCAGGCTCTCTGTCCACAGTACCATTTGTCTGGCTATTGCTTTTAGGTAAATCTAACGAAGACGGTTTTCTTTGACAATCAGAAACGGAACCTGAGAATTGTAAGGAATCAATGGGATTTTTTCTTGGAGACTCCTCCACTGAAGAACTATGGCATGCCAAGTTTGTTTCTGAGTCATTTTTTGAGAACATTGATTGATTTTCAGGGGACGGTAAAGCACAGGTGCCGTAATCCAGCGTTTCGTTTGTCGTTACATCTGCCCCCGTGAAGTTGCCAAAGTCATCATCATCATCGTCATCACCCCAGCCATCAGAGAATGATGGTGCCTCGTCCAGTGGCGGAGGGGAGGCAGACACCATAGGAATGATATTGGACATATCGACTGCCAAACTATAACCCACCAGGATCTCTTGCCACTGTGTGATGTGATGTCTTAAAAGTCTGAAGACTGTGATCACCAACGTCTTACTCTCATTCTCTGCATCTTAACTGAAAAAGTGAAATGCATAAAATGGAATAAAACTGGCTGATGATTGGTTTAAATAGTATTTGAAAGGAAATCCTTTATAGAATACGAAGTCCAGATTATTCTGTAGGCCTACGCAGATTGTACTTACATCAATGTGTACATTGATAATTCACTAACTATACTATTTTCCTCAAAGCACTTTAATCACCAGGATTGAAAAAGGTACATTTATACACTTTAAAAAATTATAACTCAGAATTTAAATACATTAAGGTAGATTTAACTATTTTCCATCACTGTTTTCCACTCATAATCAAAATTAGGTGTACCAGTAGGCCTACAATAGTTGTAAAATATCACTGAGCATGCATATCAGTGAGTTCATTTCCTAGTAACATTATTTTACGTTGCATATCATCAAATTTAACCTATAAGCGAATAAATGATGGGTAATCCGTTGTCAGCTTTCCAGCCGTCACACCCATATTGACCGTACATTAACAGCTATATATTGTACTATATAATCAAATCGTACCCAGATTGGACACCTGCTAAAACCACGCAAAACGGACAAATTTGTCTTAGCTACACGATGTTTCGTTTTCCCAAGCACTGACGAAGAAGCCACGGACTAGCTGTTAGAATGAACACAATTAAAATTGTTAGATAATGACACTTACATTTTTTGAGAGATATCAACAATCGTGTGCTGTCAATCATATGTGTACCCAGAATCCAATAGATGACTTCCGGCTATGGAGTTACAAAGGGAAGATAACTGCTACTGTACTTAATTTGTGTGGCGAAATTTGTAGTTACGTCCCATGTATTATGCGTAGTTCGTTATGAAACAAAGTGTTGTGAATAAGGCGATCAAGTATTAGAAAGGAATTAGAAGTTGTCGAGTGATGCAGTGTTTTTTGCCACTTGTGTGCAGGCATCAGGACCTCAGCATCATTTCACTCTTACTCATCGTCTTCATAAACTGTGGCTAAGCATTCGTGTGGCATGTTTTCATGTTATTGTTTAGGGCCCTATTATATTGGAGTTAAAACCTTAACTGACAATAAGTCGGATTTCACGGGATAGGCTTACGTGTGACCATTTTTCCTGCTATCACACTGTTACTGTTGTCCTGATTTTACTATCTATGCCATAAATCTTTTATATTGTACTCCTGCACAAACCAGCATTCTGCAGGTGGATAATCAGGCCTCCCGATCAAGGCCTGGTCCCTATTTGTAGGCTATTGTTATCTTGTTATTGTTTATGAAATGTGGTAAGAATACAACATTTTGAGCAAATGTAGACCAGTGATTGCAGGTACAACACACAGTCTGTTATTCTATGACATGTACTATACCTATAACAGACCGTATTTTACGTGTGACCATTTGCCGACTATCACACCTCTGCTCTGATTTTATTCTTAATATCTTGTACATTGTAACTGAATAGACGGACTATCTTTGCTGTATTCTATTAAACTATTAAAAAAAAATAGCAGTTTTTTGCCCAGTTTTATGGCAACAGATAGGCCTATGCTCTGCTAAGCCGGAGCTGAGACACGCAAGCCTTAACCCAACTGTATGCACAATCCTGGCATACCATTCTGAGTACATTTTTATGATCATCATTAATTATTACCTATATTTTCATTAATATTACAGATATATTACCTATATTTAACTTATACATAAGAATCGTCGCTGTGACTTCAAGTCCAGCTCATGCTGGTTTCCTCTCTGGCCGTACGTGGGAAGGTCTGGCAGCAACCTGCGGATTGTTTTGGGTTTTCGCCGGGCTGTGCTCGGTTTCCTCCCACCATAATGCTGGCCGCCGTCGTATAAGTAAAATATTCTTGAACACAAACATTCAATTTTGAATCATTTTGAAAGCCGACTAAATGGGCAGGTAATTAGCCTGTCTATATACAACTTATTCGCCTGTTGAGAAGGGTATTGTGATTTAAACCCTGCATGCCATGAGTGAAATTTTAACCCTGAGCCGCATGATCCTGTGATCTCTGTGTACCTTGCAATTTTGGCCACTCCCGACCGCTACGATGTCGTATATGTTTACTATTGTTGAATTATTGGCACCGGTGTCACGCCCAACAGTATTAAACACCAACCAAATAAATAATTAAATTAAAAGGGAAGGGGAGCGGGTTGTGGTCGCGGGCTGTGGACGCGGAGTGGTGGAGGCGGGATGTGGACGTTGCGGGTTGTGGAGTCAGGTTTGCACGTCACTCGTGGTCAAGTCTGTAGGTCACATGTGATCAAGTCTGTACGTCACACGTGATCCGGTCTGCACGTCACAAGTGGTCAAGTCTGTGGGTGACAAGGGGTCAAGCCCGTGCGTCACACGTGATCAAGTCTGTGCGTTACACGTGTACGTCACACATGGTCATATCTGTGCGTCACAAGTAGTCAAGTCTGTAAGTCATAAGTGGTCAAGCTTGTGCGTCACACGTGGTCAAGTCTGTACGCCACACGTGGTCAATACTGCACGTCATACGAAGCCAAGTCTGCACGTCAGACGTGACCAAGTTTACGTTTAACTGGGGCATTAACTGATAGCTCTAATACATCTGAAGACAGCAATGGGTACGTTGAAAATGTTCTAACAATCAGTCAACCAATTTCTTCAAAGGGGGGTTGAACTTAGAGGCGAGAAGGGCCTACACTTTTCTAAGGTAGAGACCTATCTGTGTTGCTAAATCATCAGTACCGGTATATATATTTGTGTATTTGTTATCAGATTATTAAGGAGCGCTAAACACTATTTCGCTCAAATATGGCGGAGGACAGATACATAGGCCTAGATGGAGGAAATCGGGTAGAACCCGTGCAGAGGAAGACACTGAGCGCGCCTCACCACGTACATGCACGAAAACCCGCAAAGCTGAACCAGCGGAAGCAAGATTCGAATTTGCGACCTCGCTGTTCACGCGTATTGTCCTCATTGGAGAAACCATCCATCGGCACTATAAGTATGGTAGACTGTCTCTTATGCAATGCAAGCACGATAATAGATTCATTATTCTAGATAACGCCGTATATTCGATAATATTTGACTTATACGCTGGCAGTTTTAGGGTTGGAGTAAACCGAAGTGCCCGGAGTAAACCGGAGTGCCTGGAGTAAACCGGAGTGCCCGGAGGACACCAGAGTGCCCGACAAAAACTGGAGAAAACCGGCGAACCGATTTTAACCCCAAGAGCGTGATCAATGTGTACGCCGCGCTGGTAGAAGACCAGTGATCCCTAACAACTTCATGTAAGAACACAAGCGTATTATAAAGCCGGACTAAATGCAGTATCGATTGCTTACTGCCGCCGGGAGTCGAAATTTAAAATTTGGCCACCGTCGGTTTGACATTTCACTTCGAAAGTTTCAACAGTGGGATTAACTGTTAAAAGTGATTTCACCGATGTAGATTTTGGCATTCTACAAGCTCGATGACTTCCAGATCCAGTGCACACCAAGCTTTAGAACGGACTTACGATGGGATATATAGGTATAAGCTAGCAATATGATGGGCTGAGAGATATCTGGCAGCCAGCAATCGGTACGTACGCTGACGTTAATTGCTGTATGAATGTTTCATCGAATCACTGAATGATTATTTTATGTATCTGTTTGATCGGTGTCTCACGCCATATTCAAGAATATTCCACTTATACGAAGGCGGCCAGCATTAAAGAATAGGGGCAAACCGGGCAACCAACGACCATCCCCAGTTTGCTGTCAGACCTTTTCACGTACGACCGGAGAGGAGCCAGCATGAGCTGAACTTGAATTCACAGCGACCGCACTGTTTTGAATGACTATGGTGTCATCGTTGTTTTCAGTCAATCACAGACGGACATTACAGAAATATGTTTCGGAATTTAACTCCTGTGTATTTCACGCGCAAATTAATGGTTGTTAACGTGAAGGGTCAGAGTATGGTCATTCTTGTCGAGGTCAAAAGCAGTCGTCTGCACTGTCTTCCCGTTGACTTTGACCTTCACCTCTTAATGACCTCGGAAACCTCTGACGGTGAAATCAGTGCCCTTGGAAAGGGGGTGAGAGCTCTCAGTTCGCCACTCTTTGTTCACGAGGTTCAGGTAGCGCTGGCCAGCGGCGTTGACCTGAAAAAAGAGAACCTAATCTATACTCTCCAAATTGTTTCAGTTAAGAGCAACTCTATATACATGTATATATGTACGTTGTGCTGTGCATAAAATCACACGAGATTCACACGGAAATACGATTTTTAAACATATTTCATTTATTGCGGTTTGTGTGAAAGTCGCACTTTGTACAGATATACTGTCCTCATATATAGGATAGAAAGTAACTGTCACCACATGTAGGCTCATACCTACTGCTGGTAACTCAATTCGTTTTTTATTCTCTGCAAATATTGATTGAATATTGCGATGGCAATGTAATATTGTGATATGTTATGTCTGTTGTTCAGGAGGGTTGACCATTTACTCTCTACACCATTCAGTGCCACATATAGACCTACGCGAAGACTGACTCTCTCACTATCCCATTCGGCGCCTCGTATAAGCTTACACGAAGACTGACTCTCCCACTACCCCATTCGGCGCCACGTATAAGCTTACGCGAGGACTGACTCCTGCACTATCCCATTCGATGCCACCTATGCGCATACGCGCAAACTGACTCTCCCACTACCCTTATTCGGTGCCACCTACGCACATACGCGCAGACCCACTCTCCTACTACCCCATTCAGTGTCAAGTATAATCTTACGCGAAGAGTGGCTCTTCCACTACCCAATTCGGTGCTACGTATAAACTTACGCGCAGACTGACTCTCCCACTACCCCCATTCGGCGCCACGTATAAGCTTACGCGAAGACTGACTCTCCCACTACCCCATTCGGCGCCACGTACAAGCTTACGCGAAGACTAACTCCTGTACTATCTCATTCGGTGCCACCTATGCGCATACGCGCAGACCGACTCTCCCAATACCCGATTCAGTGTCAAGTATAATCTTACGCGAAGAGTGGCTCTTCCACTACCCAATTCGGTGCTACGTGTAGGCCTACGCGAAGACTGTTTCCATCACTACCTCATTCAGTATCACCTATACACCTACGCGAAGACTGACTCCTGCACACCTCATTCAGTACCACCTATACGCCTACGCAAAGACTGACTCCCGCACTACCCCCATTCAGTGCCACCCATATGCCTACGCGAAGACTGACTCTCCCACCACCCCATTCGGTGCCACGTATAGGCCTACGCGAAGATTGGCTTTCCCACTGCCCCATTCAGTGCCAAGTATGGGCCTACGCGAAGACTGGCTCCCTCTATACCTCATTCAGTGACACGCACGTTTTATATAGTCAGCTCTTTGCCGTGCTGTACATTTAAACACCACTAGCGGGAAATATTTGGCACAACATTTCGTACCCTAAATTCTGGTCCTGAGACCAAGGCAGCTTTTTCTCCACGCCACTGATGCTCACTCCAAAACCCCCAAATTAGGATGCCTTCCACCGAAGGATGTGAAAACAGCATCCGGTAAGCGATGTCGTACCAGTCAGCCCTCACGTCCTCATCATCCGCCATGATATCCAGCTCGGTCGCCCATATAGGCAATCCCGCCTGTGAGAGAGTGTCCAGTCTTTCCTGCTCAAATTGAAACGATCAGTGTGAACTACAGTGTGACTACAGCGTGAAGATCCAGTACGTCATTTCTACTTCGAATGAGTGCAGCTCATGCTGGTTTCCTCTCTGGCCGTACGTGGGAAGGTCTGCAGCAGCCTGCGCATAGTCGTGGGTTTCCCCCGGACTATGCCGGGTTTCCTTTCACCATAATGCTGGCTGCCGTCGTATAAGTGAAATATTCTTGAGTAAAACACCAATCAAATAAATAAATAAATAAATAAATAAATAAGTAAATAAATAAATATAATGAGTGTAAGAATTAATGTCAACGACAGAGATGAATATCATGCTATTCACAGTATTTTGGCCCCATGCACTCTGCCACGCAAAGGAGAGGAATATTTAACACAACTGACCTATTTGAACAAGAATGTGGGATTTTAGTGTCCAGAACATGTTTATGAAGCGTAGCTGCATTGAAATTAGAATCAGAATTTACTGGAAACGACACCATACATGACATTTTTAAAGTACATGGTTTTAAATTTCTTCAGAATTTAAAGGTTTAAGATGAAATCAGATAGGCAACAACTGGAATTTCTGCCGGGTAAGATGCTACTCTGAGCACACTTTATTTATTATCCATCTAACTTTATTGACACTATTAGTTAAAGAACAAAACAGCCGTTGGGATTTTCGTGTTTTTTTAAATTGTCTATACACGTAATACGTTGTCAGCAACCTGTGAATGGTCATCGGTTTCCTCCGGGCTCTGCCCAGTTCACAACACACACACCCTCCAAAACTCACATACCCACCATGATGCTGACCGTTGTCGTATAAGTGAAATATTTTTCCATACGGTGTAAAACACCTGATCAAATAAATAAATAAATCTTTATACGTGTATATAGTTATTCTTTTACCCATTCTGTATGTCTCCCACCTTGATAAGAGCCGGCACTGGTTTGTTTTTGAAGTGACACTGTACCCCCAGGCCACCAACGTATGTGTCTGACGCCTTGTAATCCTTAGCCTGAGCCAGGTAATCCTGTCAAGTAATTCGTATACGATGTCATTTCATACATGTCAGTAATGACCAGCGTACTACACAACTCGTATACGATGTCATTTCATACATGTCAGTAATGACCAGCGTACTACACAACTCGTGTACGATGTCATTTCATACATGTCAGTAATGACCAGCGTACTACACAACTCCTATGCGATGTCATTTCATACATGTCAGTAATGACCAGCATACTACACAACTCGTATACGATGTCATTTCATACATGTCAGTAATGCCCAACATGCTACACAACTCGTGTACGATGTCATTTCATACATGTCAGTAATGACCAGCATACTACACAACTCCTATGCGATGTCATTTCATACATGTCAGTAATGCCCAACATGCTACACAACTCGTATACGATGTCATTTCATACATGTCAGTAATGACCAGCATACTACACAACTCGTGTACAACGTCATTTCATGCATGTCAGTAATGGCCTGCATACCACACAACTCGTATACAAACCTTCAGGAATTAATTAAGGTACAAAGGTTATAGCATACGTACCATATCTTTATAAGAACAAGACGTTTGAAACTGCAGTTGGAGTACAAAGATGGAGAAAGTTGAGAGGGCGCATTTGCTTGTTTTTTTTAATCTTTTCCCCACCTCAGAAAAATCTTACCTTTATACCTGTATATACGTATATATACATATTTAGTATATATATACGCTTTCGTTGCCGACGCAATTACCTAGAAGCTTCTCACCAATGCGGTCGCTGTGAGTCCAACTCATGCTGGCTTCCTCTCCGGCCGTACGTGGGAAGGTCATGCTGCAACCTACGGATGGTCAAGGGTTTTCTGCCCGGTTTCCTGCCACCATAATGCTGGCCGCCATTGCATTAGTAAAATAAATAAATATACCCTTCGAGAAGATGGAAACAATTCACAGAATTTGTGCAACTACTGATCTGGTCAAGGTATCAAGCTTTATCACCGGAAATGGCTCTTGTTTCTCAGCGAAAAATATCCCGTTGGCTCATTAACTCACATTTGTGCTTCCACCGGACGACACTACGCTGAAGTCGTTGAGGAACAAGGTGACGTTGGGGTCAAGTTGATGAACAGTTCTGAAAACTTTCTTGGAGTAATCCGGGTCGTGAAACGTGTCTTCAAAATAGTTTCCGTGAAGCATCTCATTGTTCACATCCCAATGCTCCACTCTGAAGAACAGTATGTCTTTAAGTCTGAATTTTCTGGGATTTTCATTATCTCTATACTAAATAAATGATAAGTGTCAGGAGACTTTTTGGAGTATTAATCAATACAGGCGTCTTAGCGAGCCTTCTCACACGAATTCCTGTCCACATATTGTACAAAACTCAACAATCCCTCCACCGATTCCCAACAGACTGTCAGAGCATTTCCTCAACCAACCCAGAAAGTAAACAAAGTAAAACATTTCGGGTCAAAGCCAAGTAACAGACTCAGTGCTGAAGAAGAAACAAAAGCGATACACTGACGTGCTCTGAAAGATAAACTACACAAGACATACAAAATATTTACATAATAATAGATGTTTTACAAATGACCTAGAACTGCTGTAATTTTCTCTTTAATGTCTATGAAAAACCGTTGATATTTTGTCAACAAACAAACATTACAAATAACTCAACCCGTTTATTTTACATTTTAAACCTACAAACACTACTAAATGTATGTATTTATGTATGCTTGGCGTGTAACGGCGTAATTAATAATTTTTGATTCATATGACGACGAGGAGTCATTAAGTGTGTGTCGTCTTGTGGCAGGCAGAGTCCATTCCGCCAAAATGCTGACACCACTGAAGTATCATACCGGACGTGACACCCCACCCAGTCACATTATAATAACACCTGGCCAGCCGGTCATGTCTCCTTGCTCTAACCCCTAACCTTTTCAACAAACACTAATAGACAGATTGATAACAAGAGCCAGTCTAAAACCCAACCTTTGTGATAATTGTGCATAATAGCAAACGCAACCTTTTCCTTTAACCTACGTTACTGCACAACCAACTGTGTAATGCTGATAAGATTTACCCAATTCCTCGGAAAAGGGGAATTAGCCGAGGCTTTAGTACAGATGTAATATATGGGATAAGTGTCTTACACTCACAGGCCTTTATATCGAAGGACTGTGTCATGGATGTGCTTCTGAACAACCGAGTTCAGTTCGTCGCCTTTCAACGCCGTTACCCAGTGAGGTAGGTGACGTGCAAAATTCCACAACAGATTGTGGGCACGAACTTTAAGCCTTTCGACAGAAAAAAACAAAACAAAATTTAAAGCGGTGGTACATATATATCCAAACAACGTTCCATGCAATTTCCATTAGCATTCAACTATCCCACATGTTACAGTAGAAATGATAACTGGTCCGCTTTTCAGACCCAATATGTTTATTAATTACTGCAAGAACTGCGACGCCGGCCAGCATTATGGTGGGAGGAAACCGGGCAGAGCCCGGGGGAAACCCACAACCATCCGCAGGTTGCTGACAGACCTTTCCACGTACGGGATTGCGTTTTGATTGCAAATGTTCGTACACGTACATGTATATACAACTTGGCGATCTAATTCAACATGATGAATATACTGCCCCTAGCCCTGTTCTAAGACGAATTAGAGTCTATTTCTTTCAGAAAGTCGCCTATTTTCAGCTGTCTGCACTCGCTACAAACATTGCCTTTAGTCAGTGACATGTAACAACATAAGCTTTACACATTGATATGTTTAAAGTTCATATTATTGCAAGGAAAATGAAGTTAGAACACTTTTTCCAATTCACAAAGTTAATGTCCATCGGCTCGGATTCGACGGCAAGAAACCATTGCCTCGAGTGACGTCATAATTAATCAAAAACCAGTGGCATGCTGGATATCTGGGCAAGTGCGAGCACTTTTACAAGAAGTGAAAGATAAAATGGGAAGGTATTGGGAAGTGAACACAAGCGGAACTATGCTTGATAACAATAATTATTAATACCTGTATGTTAGAACATGTATGTCTACACGGCTTACTTTGAATGTAAACGTCAGAACGACCTGAAGCGGAGTTTTGTACTAACTATTAAACTATTCAAGCAATATTTTCACTTATAGACGTGTGTGCACGTGTAAAGATTGTAGGCAGGAGTAAAAGAACGAGTGCTTCCATTTCTGTTGTCTTCGAACTTGTTCATTGTCGTATTGGGCACTACATGTGTATACCCAGCAGCCGTTTGCTTCTTTGTTTCTAATTTGATTTAACAGGGGATTGCAAAGTATTTCTTAACGCTGCCTCCTTTTATCAGGTAACTTCCATATATTTACAGTCCTGAAGACACCGGACGTGACGCCCAGCATCCAGTCACAGCGACTCCGGCACAACTAGTTACTGCTGGGCGCCAACAGAGGTAATAGTCAAGTGGTATTGTAAAGTAACAAACATGAAAATCCTTTGCAAGGTGAGCCAGTCAGCCAGAGGATTTGACAAATAACTCTATCACTTATTGTGTAGACAACCTACCCATGACTGCGGAGGATCTTGATCGCTGTCTCTCCTGTCTCGTAGTCTGGCTGTCCCTACAGAATGACAACGACCTCTGTCTCATTAAATGCTACTCCAGTTCCAGGAGAAACTATTAGGTGGAAACGTGGCTCAAAATGTAAATAGCTCTATGTAACAAATTCGGCAGTTTGAATGTGACGTTCAATGAGGCAGACATGACATAGAGTAAAGGCCCGTCCCCACTGCGGGCAACAACTACAACCGCAACGCCAAAAACATAGAACGTTCTCTATACCATATTGAGTTGCTCACTGCCGACGTCATGTCGCGACGATACGAGGACCGCGTCGTGTCGCCGGGCGAAAATAGAACTGGTTCTTTTCTTGTCGTCGTGTTTTTATCCAATCAAAGTTCTTCAAATCGTATCTGCCGCCATAGAAAACTTAACAATGGCGGAGCCTGAAGACGACTTTTCGGAAAAACTAATTGCAGTTGGGAAGGAACTGCACGGAGGTTGATTCCACAAAAGGTAATCTAACTTGCTTTACTATCAGCACAACTGACTTTCGTTGTATAGCCACGTAAACTGGCGTGTTCATAGCACGACATGTCATAAAAAGTCAATAAATAAAGTTGTTCCCTCCATAACGTATGTAATTAAGGGATGTAGGCCTAGTTTAAAATATGTAATAAAATATCTGAAATCAGCTTTTGAATTAATGAACGCAACCCCTGTGTTAAAAATCATTTCAACTTAAATTTAGATATTCCTAGGCCATGTCAAAAAAATTGTTATTTTAACTTGTATCGACGTTACGGCCTTGAGTTCACAAATTACCTCAATGTGCCGTTTTAAATCGTGGACCGACCAATACCACATCTGGTCTTACATACATGACATATACACGTAAATTAAAATAGTCTTATAGACTTAGGCCCACATGTAACATTCAAATTAACTGTCAAAACTGTGTATGTACAACAAGCAGACCGACCTCGAATAGACAACAACGGCAGAGATTACATATCAAAGATCGCTGCGGTAAATTTAGGCACGAACTCCCCACAGTGTCTTTTACCATCGCAATGATGTGCAATCCCATTAACATACAAAGTCTGCACTGCAATCCTTACACACACGATAAAGAATCATAGTTGTGAGAGTATAATAATTTTGACCTTTCTTGTTGATTTAATGGCAAGATCTTAAAACTATCCAATTAGAGAATAGTATCTGTGCGTGACAGTGTCCATCATTCTACTTAAGTTTGGTTCATAGGTCGATATTTGAATGTATCGCGTGACTAAGAACATTATGCAGTTTTACCAACTTCTCAATCAGGCGTGCACCCGGTATTCTCTGAATGCCTTCGTATTTACACGTAATTTGGTTAAATCTGAATACTCTAGAAGAAAGTATGAAATTAAATTTTCTAACAAAGAAATGGGTGACCGTGATTTATTATTTACGCAGCTCATATCTTTGATGTGCTGCAATATATAACTGTAGCTATGGAATTTCCTTACACGCTGAACTTCAAAGCCCTACGCACTGTGGCAGTTTGCCAGGAAACCGGTCCCTCTCCTGGGTTATAGAAACTGCAGTAGGTGTCTCGGATTCTGATCACTCGGTCGCACGACCTGTTTCCCGCCAAACGTTGCATGTCATAACACTGGCAAATGCCTCTCCGTCTGTTGAGTTATAGAAACTGCAGTAAGTGTCTCGGATTCTGATCGCTCCGTCGCACGGCCTGTTTCCCGCCACACGTGGCATGTCCGTAACACTGGCAGATGCCTCTCTGTTACAATGATTTCTGTTGATACATTTCAACCAGCCCTATCTCTCAAGAAGCTGAGGAGAATTCTTGTTGTCTTTACGACATTTTCAGTCTGAAATAGCACATTCATGATTAATCATAAATTTGGTATTAGACGAAAACGATCGAAATGAGAGTTCCGAATGGATAAATACATGAAAAATGTTTTAAATGAATATTTAAAGGACTCGTAAGGTTTGACATTCACAAAATAAATTGGTCATCTTAATTCAAGCAATTACTTTATTTCTCGTTGTTTGTGTCGATTGTTGAACTGATTTATTTATTTATTTAGTTATCTAGTTTTGATGTATTAAGAATATGTCACTTGCACGTCAGAGGCCAGCATTATTGTGGGGGGGGGAGCGGGCAGAACACGGGGGAAATCTTAGAATGTTGGATTTTGAAATGTCCCTGTCGTTCAACACTGCCTTGAACAAATTACAGGTACATTTTTTAAATTAAACATTAAAATAGCTTGTAGCGAAAATGAATCTTAAACTGTCTGGTTAATTATAGTTATCTTTCTCCAAATGAACTTGCTTTTTTATATCTCGGAGCGATGGTTGTCAATGGCCTTTGTCAAGAACAGGCCACACAAGAGGTTGTTGTTGTAAGACATCCCAGATACACGTTCCCTGTACCACGTTGGCCACGGTTTTCTGACCAACTCTGTAGCTGGAAGCTATCGAGTGGTATGAATCTCCGACTCTCGTTGCCAGAAATCTGAAGTGAAATACCTAAATATCAAATCAATGTTATCGGTTGTTTATATTGCGTATTTGTCTCACATGATTAGTTATATAGTATTAGTTTTTTATTAACAATTAAGCATAAAGTATCCGGGGGTCTATAAGTACTTCATACTTCAAACACCGAACAGATTTACTGAAGTATATAATGAAAGAGAGAACATAGGACTACATAGTGGTTCCGTAAAAATGGTGGTCTTTTTATAAAGTCTCAGCCCCACCACTTCCAGTACTTCGCAAAACAGTTCCCTGGACATTCTGAAATAGGTGAAAAACCTTTCGCCGTCTAATTTCAGCTTTTGAATCAAGCCATCATACTCACCTGCCTGTTTTCTCTGCTTTAAGGTATCATGCATCCAAAAGCGCCGCCGTTATCTCCGTTTTGGCCGCATGTTTAGTAACATTAATGGCAAAATAACATCATCTAGACCACTTACTGACGCCATTTATGCGCGTTGAACACTCGAATGTTGTATTTTTGTGTGTAAAATGCCTGCGATATGGAGCAAATGGATGTCACGTAATGGTTGGTCGGTGTGAAGCGCGCGACGTGTCGCTGGCAAAAATGGACACTGCACGACGTCATGCAGTTGCAGTTGTAATTGCGGTTGTAGTTCTTGCCGGCCGTTTAAGACATTAGGTTGGAATGACGTAAATCACCTCTGAAAGCAATAGTGACGTCATGTGTTACTTAACCTAACGCTTGCCAGAAGTAGAAAGGACAGAAAACTTTTGCCTCCCTAAGATCACCTGACACCAATTTATGAGAAAGTAACTCAGGCTATCCTTATCATACAGTTCTGCTTTTAACAAGCTGTCGATCTGACACAATTGTTGCTTTATAACTACTGATTTATTTAATTGGTGTTTTACGCCGTCCTCAAGAATATTTCAGTTATACGACGGCGGCCAGCATTATGGTGGGAGGAAACCGGACAGAACTCAGGGGAAACCCACGACCATCCGCAGGTTGATGGCGCGCCTATCCACGTGCGGCCGGAGAGGAAGCCAGTATGAGCTGGACTTGGAAACAGAGCGACCGCATTGGTAGGAGGCTGCTGGGTCATTGCGCCGTGCTGACATGCTAGCCGCCCACAACACCATTGTAAAACGTGTAACCACAGGGGTAGTCAAAGACCCGCAGGTTGCGTTTGTGCTTTTGGTTTATGTGCATGTCTTAGTCCACTAACCTAAGTTATTTCGTTATTTTCAATTGAAAATACAACTCGTGACGTCACATGGAAGGGCCTGTAGGCCTAGGCCTATCACTGTGACACTCGTTCGCTCAACAGGAAGTGGTGGAAATCGGAATCCTTGACCGAAATAAACCCATAACAAGCATTCCATTTAACTGCCCCCCCCTTCATATATGATATTTATGAAATAAATAAAAAAAATAATAATCAACAATATGTGTAATCAACACGAGTAATATGCGTTGGTGTTCTAAAGGCCGTGTAAATGGTCATTTAACCGAGTAGTGCAAATCGGTCGGTAAATTTGAATACATACACGACTTTAAGAGACCGCAAAGGATTAAAAACATGTAATTCTAGAAAATGTTTACTAACTCTGCATGCAGACTGCTTTTAGCAGTTGTATTGCAGTTCTCTTCCGTACCATTTCACATACCGTGAGCTACAGAAAATTTGACCAGCACCTTACGCGCTATGAAGAAAACAGCTCACCTTGACGCGTTCGATACTGTGCCATTTCATAGCGTTCGCGGTAACTGCCCAGTTGTAATTGTCAAAGACAAACTGGCGATACTTCTGGTCCGAACCACCGTTGTTGTTGTTTATTATGCTGGCAACGACAGCGGTTCCGAAAGGGAAAGCGTGAGTTTTCTGGGATACCTAAAAGAATTAACCCACCATTTTATCTTCAGTAAGTAAAAAGTAACCATCAGTGTCTTAATTTCAGGCATAATAAGTAAAAATAACCATCTGCAGTTATTATTTCAGTCTAAGCGGAAATAACCACCATCGTACATGTATGTTCCGGTAAAAACGTCACACAATCACGCACGGCCGTAAGAGCTTTTGGTATAACTGCGATATATTTATTTATTTACCTAGTTAATTAACTATTTATTTCACTATTGCCTAAGGTCATACGATGGCAGTCTTCGTGGGTGGAGAAAACCTGAGAGCCCGAGGTAAACCACCAACCTTTGGCAATGTATAATGACGAAATTTCTCGCATATGATATACAGGCCCCAGGACCACAAAGCAGCCTTAGACTAAAGTCAGATTTAGTCTCAACTTGTGGTATAATCCCTGAGCTGATTTTTTACGCGACAGTTTTCAATCTTGTCATATAAGTCTAGGACAACTCTAGGTATTAAAATAAAAATATCTAAGGTAAGCAACAAATTCAGAGCAGTAAGCGGTTTTGAAGTTTCTAAGTCTGACTTATGACAGTTTAGTGATCCCGGGGTCTCATACTCACACCCTACTGGTGGAAAACAAGTGGTCTTCAACGAAAGTAAGGATTTGCAACCTTCACACACGAGCGTCATCGACGGCTTAATTGTTATCACCAAAGGTCCACAAGCAGTGACAGCGGGAAAATCTACAAATAATCCGTCCAAGGTTGGATTTGAACCGGCACTTCGTGTATTCTATAGCGATTGAAGGTAAGCACCTCCAAGTACTAGACCACGGTCCGCAGAGCAACACTTTTAAAAACAGAACTGTAGCACTCCTCTGCGTGTTCCATGCGGCTTTAGTTGACCATCTCAGCAAAAGTTCATGAATTTCCTTTCAATAGGTCCACAAATGGCGTTACTGATTCATATTCAAATGAATGTTAGTATATATAAGGTCAAAAGGCACATGAATAAGGTTAGAAATATAACCTCTGTAAAACCTCATGAAATTGCGCCAATGTAGGCTATTTAAGTGCAGATCAATACAAGTATAGACTATACAGGATGAATCTCGTGTAAATAAGGTCACAGAATAAAGCGGTGTATTAAGATGGGAACAGCCAGCCAGAGAGAGGGACAGGGTCATTACTCAGAAGAAAAAGTGGTGTGTTATATACATTAATAGCGAAATTGTCCTTTGTACATGCATGTACCATGATGTCGGTCAGATCGTGTAGATGTTCGAGAATCTTAATTCGAAGTTCATTAAAATCGTAACGTTTTCATAATCTGGGCTAAAACCTTAATGACAATGGTATACAAGTTTAAAACAGAGTTTGTAAAATGCTGCAACCACTCATACAGGGAAAGTTTGTTGTACGAACCTCTTAAAGGGAATCAACTATAGAGAACACCGAAAAAGTTAACATAACGGAATCATGTTGAAAACGTTTGAACAAATGTGTAAAACAGGAGAGATATTCGACTAACCTTTGAGGTAAGTCTCACAATTGAAAAATTTTTATACTTACGTCAATAGAAATCAAGTCTTTGTTGACGCCGGTGTCAGTCGCCACTCTGAAGAGTGAAGCAAATTGAAACTAGGTAATTGGTGCATATGTATGCATACGTATACTGAACGTTTACCACAAACCAAAAAAGAAGCAAGAAAAAGAGGTATATAAAGTAAGTCAGGATGGATTCATGATTCGATTCACTGAAAACTGATTTGCCTTCTGGCACTCTGGACATGAATTTTCTTTTAGACTCACTTGACATGGATTTTTCTCATGATTCACCAGACGTGGATTTTGCTTTTGACTCACTGGGTATGAATTTTCCGTTTGACTCACTTGACATGAAATTTCCGTTTGTCTCACTTGACATGGATTTTCTGTTTGACCTTACTTGATATTGGTGTAACACCTGGCTCACTTTATATGGATGTTGCTCTTCCTGTAATGGTCAATTCGGGCGTCAGCCTCAGGTTTCCAGCTGTTGGAATGTATGTGTAGTTCCGTCAAGGAAGCGGCGTCCACCAGGAAGTCTATGCCCGGGTCAGGCCCTTGGAAGTACACTCGGCTCTGCTTGACACCTGGAAGAAATAAGCGTAAGGCAATGACCAAGAACAATCCGCTAGACAAAAACGTTTCCTGACAATTAACGTGCAGTAGTTTTCACAAGACCAGATACCATTTAACCATCCTGCAACGTAAATATAATTTACAAGTTACGGTAACAATTTATACTGACTTACCTGTAGGCACGACCAGCTGACCTTTCAGGTGAACCCAGCCGGAGTGAGAGTTGACGGGGTTCCGGTTTGCCACCGTTACGTAATTAGTGTGGCCTGAAATAATAATATATCAATGCTGGTCTTAAAACTCATAACAGTGTATTTTTCTCAAAGAGAATGTAATATTGTCTTTACACACTTATATACATTGTACCAGAATACCAATGATTTCGCTCGTTGGAATCCAACTTCCGTTTGTTCGATTAAAACTAGCTCTGGGCTCATATTTATTGAAGGTCAGCATCTCCGTTCACATGTCATTTACGAAATGACAGTCAACCGGATACGAAACGGCTGACCTATACTGGCTTCATTTGTGGAGGTCACGCATGTCGAAACAACAGCACATGCTCTAGTTTGGTTCCCTGGCGCGCGATTTGCACATTTAATGTCAAGGGTCTAAAACCAGCCATCGCACGATCGTATTACAACAATATAACTAACATTAGAAGGGAGGGATAGTTTCGTATTTATCCCCAGGTGACTACTTCAACTACTGTCCTTATATTGGGCTGCAGAGTATCGTAGCCACAGGGGGAACCAATGGCAAACCATACTCCGATTTACGCCATGCCCTATAAGTCCTTTCCAAACAGCAACTGCGATCCAAAACTTGCGTCAACTTTGGCTCTTACCACGTGGAACATCTCACGTATATTCCACTTGGTAAGGACATACGAGACCCAAATTCACCTCACAGTCATAGTTAAAGTAGCAGCCATTTTGCCTTCGCCGCAGTAATGGGTCTTGAAAAAGTTATCGTTCCTTGATGGCGCATGCGTGTTAACCCTGAAAAGACGAGCCTACTGGCCGCATTGTACAGAAATGGTCTACCTTGCCGTGAATACGGGGCTGATGTGCCATTGCCAAATGGAATATACCTGGGATGTTGTGTGTGCAGGCGAGCTGAGAGGTAAGGGTCAAAGTTGACACCAGCTTTGGACTGCAGCCAGTGTTTGGAAAGGACTTATCGGACATGGCGGGAATCGGTGTATGGTTTACCACTGGTTCACCCTGTGGCTGCGACACTCTGCCAGCCCAATATAAAGAGAGGGGTAGAAGTAGCCACCTGGGTCTATTTCGTATCCAGCATTTTGTCCGCGCATGCGCGCCGTGTAGATTGCGATCATTTAGTAAACGACAAGTGAACGGAAATGCTGATCTTAAATAAATATGGATGGATATTTACCTTATGGGATGATCGACATCTCGGGATTTTAACAGTCAGGTGCCCTAGAAACCTAAGCAATGTACCGCAGTGACTAGCGGGCGTTGTGGGTTAGTAATCGACTGCTTTCCGAAATTTTACAATTCTTCCCACAGGGGCGAAGGGAACCCAGCCATGACTACGCGAGCGTGAGAACAAATATAAAAGAGCGTGGCGTAGTCACCCAGGGCTAGATTGCAAAGTTTTGTTTGACATGTGTGTCATCTAGAGAAAATGAAGACAGATGTTTGCCGAAGTAGTATCTTACGCCTTTCTTTCAAATCTTTGTCGCACGCTCTGAACGTCTAAATGACATCATAAATGCGCATTTCACATTGGCTATGATTTGATTTACTTATTTATTTGAGTACTTACATTAGAAGGAGGAGGGAGGAAACATGGCAGAGACCAGCAGAAAACCACGGCCATCCGCAGGTTTACTTTTGATGTATGCTGGCACTGTTGACACAAAACTCATCCATATATAGTTATTGATTTATTTGAATGGAGTTTTACGACGTACTTAAGAATATTTCACTTATACGTCGGCGGCCAGCATTATGGTTGGAGGCAGAGCCCGGGAGAAATTCCCGACCATTCGCTGGCTTTGCTTGATACATATGGTCGGAGAGGAAGCCAGCATGAGATGGACTTGAATTCGCAGCAAACGCTTTGGTGAAAGGCTAATGGGTCATTGCGCTGCCCTGGTGTGCTAACCACAGAGGCTGCGAAGGCCGCTCTATCCCTGTATATGAAAGACTGTTTCACTGCACAAGTTATATCATCTATAATGAAATATTGGGATATTTCATGAAAGTACCGTTATTCAGCATATAGGCCACCTCAATCTGGACGTGTTGAGACTTCCCGTTGTCGTTCAGGAGTTTAATCCAGGTTTCCATGTTGTACACGTGACCTTCTTTGAGATGTACTGTCTGCGAGGGACCTTGGTAGTAGTTATGCCTAGCTAAATAAAGGAGGGCTTTACCACGTTTACTTAAACACAGAGCAGTTAGAGAGAACACAGTGAAATCTGTCTTTTTTTTTGTCTGAATCTCTGGATGTCAGCAACTTAAGGGAAAAGGTTATGCATTCATTTAGATGAAATTTTGTGCACAGATTGACTTTAGGGTAAGGACCAATCTGTTAAATCCGCCACAGATGAGAGTCAAATGCTCAGCTATTGACCAGGCGAGGTCGTTGCCTCAGAAATTAGATGACATTTGGGTTACAGATTGCCGTCAAGCAGGTTATGTGACCAGTCATATGACCCCTCACATGACTTATCAGAGGACAAATAACGAACTCGAATAACGCGGTAGAGCGGAGTGTACTCTTAACTTAAATAAGCGATGTTTACGAGTTTCTTATCGACGAAAATGGGTGAATCCACCAATAGATCAGTCATCATTTCGGACGCCATATTTTCAAGCGAACAGCGGGTAAAAGTCATATGATTTCTTTTGGTCTGTTTATGAATCTGGCTGAGCTGGTGACTTACGACAATATCAAACAAACTAGATACTTGACTCACGGTCTTGCGAGTAGAAAAATCCTCACCAAAAACTGCGCGCGCACAATGAGGTTTTAGTTACTCGTGGTCTATAGCTGAGCATTTGGCTCTCATTTGCAACGGGCTTAATTTTACACTTTGGTGGTGATCCGATACTAGATTTTGATCCTTAAGGTTTTGAATCATTCTTATATACTTATATACACGTCACTTACCTGTCCTGGGTTTTGATGGCATGATTGCCCGAGTGTTTGTCACTCGATAACGTACACGTCACGTGAGGGCACGACCAATGATCCATGGTCTCAAAGTCTGGGTTTTGGAGTATTTCCTGGCTGTCTGTAACTGACACTAGGTTGGCTATTGCCACCGCTGTGATCAAGAAAAGCACGACGATGTCCATTGCCACTGTTTCGTGTGTAGACGGAGTCCTCAGATCTCATGCAGAATGCAAAGTAGGTTTCGTTATGAAATCCTTATCGCTAGTGTGTCTTTTCTTGTTTTTTTTTTATTATTTTTATTATCTTTTTGCGCACGTCTTACAAATCTCGCCACCTTGCAGGTGTTAATTTCACATCGGCTTGTTTGCGGAACACACTAAGTTACATAAAGGTAACTTTGAACTGTTCACAACACAGAGGGATAATTAACATGCACCGAGAATACAAGGGATTAAAAATAAATGTAATGAAATATGATCTCAAAAAAAAGTTGACAGCATGAAAATTTGAAGGAAACTGATGTTCTCCCATTAAAGCCTCTAAATCGCTTTGTATTTTTGCCCATAACCATGGAAAACAGTGACAGCTTATTCGATGCGGTTTTTATCCTTTGTCTAGCCCGGCTCGTGTCTTTTTGGTTACATGTACGTATAGTAAGCCTAGCAATTATTTCTGCCAATTTACTGTTATTATTTATTTTCTTTACACGTCCAGTTCAAAAGATAGAGGATATTGCTCAGTAAAGAAATCGTCTCATGGGTTATTTATTTATTCGTTTATTTATTTATTTGATTAGTGTTTTACGCCGTGCTCAAGGATGTTTTGGTGCATTTTGGTGAGAGGAGTCTCATGGGTTACCATTTTCACCTCTCACAAGAAATATGTTTATGATACTCAATCTTCACTATGCAACATTCTATTCATTATTTAAATTTTGACTTTATTGTGACTTTGTGTATTTGAACAAGTTTAAGCAATGTTTTCATATGTATGCCTTCACAGGCTTGTGTTTATAACATGTCTTGTTGCGTGATGTAAGATATGTTAAAGCTGACCGTTATGACGTCATTCTGCTAAGCTTGGATTGGAAGGTCACAAAACAAAATGTTTCTTTGTGACATCATAGCGTCGGGGTGTGTATGACAAAAATGATATCTAACTCTAGCCGGTGAGCTATCCCCTTTAGTAAATTCTGACATTTCACCTTTATATAAATAATAAAATGTGATTGCTTTGATATGTTGGTGAAGAAATCAGATATACACACAGGGTGTCTGGGAAAACCCAACCGTTTAAGAAAGAATGGTGTCGTCCGCATGTTGTTGGGTAATGCATGCACGCAACTGTTAAACACGACACTCAACACAAACTAAGGAAGGAAAAAATAATATCCATATACGATATTTGATGTTCATTTACGACCTTAGATGTTCATACACGACATTTCATGTCCACCAACAAGACATTTGATATCCACGTACGACATTTGATGCCCAAATACATACACGACATTTGATGTTCACAAAAGACATTTGATGTCCATATATTCGACATTTAATGTCCACCGACAAGACATTTGACGTCCAGTGACAAGCCATTTGAGGCTACTATGAAATATCAATGGCTGTACGATGTTCATTGAGGATTCTAATTACAGTGTTGAAGCACTGTTTTCAAAACCGTCTACACATGCGTCCTCTATTGATTTTCATTTATACTTTCATATTTCCACTTTTATGTTGACAACCTAGTCTTATATTAAGAAAAATGCGCCGTTTCAAATTGTGACAGGTTTATTATCTGATGTTAATCGTGGCTGACATGCAAGCTCAAACTATGGTCATTCTTGCCGAGGTCAAAAGAAGTCGTCCGCACTGTCTTCCCGTTGACCTTCACCTTCACCTCGTAATGACCTCGGAAACCTCTGAACGTGAAATCAGTGCCCTTGGAAAGGGGATGAGAGTTTTCAGTTCTCCACTCTTTGTTCACCAGGTTCAGGTAGTGTTGGCCAGCTGCGTTAACCTTGATAACAGAAGATAAAATGGTCTGTCCTAAACAATGCTATACGGGAATTTCCTGTTTATAATTGCTTTGAAACATTAACATTTATGGAAAACTGTTATAATATAACATTGTGCTGGGATCCCGGATGTAGGAGAATGCTCTGAGAAATATATGTCACTTCGAGGGCAAATTTCCTAAAGCACATCATATGGGCTCGACGCAAGCTGGACATTAGAGCACCTCTTACGCTTCTAGCATTCATCTGACATTCAACGTACCCTTTTTGTTTTAATTGCTTGTATGTACTAAACCTTAAATTCTGGCCCCGAGACAAAAGCTGCAGCCTCTCCGCGCCAATGATGTTGACTCCAGAATCCCCAAACCAGGATGCCCTCAACCGACGGATGCGAGAACAACATCCGATAAGCGATGTCGTACCAATCCGCCCGCTCGTGCTCATTGTCCGTCTTCACGTCCAGCTCGGTCGCCCAGATGGGCAATCCCGCCTGCGAGAGAGTATCCAGTCTTTCCTGGTGCAGCAAACATATTGTAATATAAATATATAAATAAACCCTGCCTTCATCGATCTTGTTGGCGGTCAATTACATGTTACCTGTGTTTTATCTGCGAGAGGAAATGTTAGACAGATATGCAGGTTTGTGTGTTCGTTTTCTGGTCACTTTACTGTCCACACATAAGAAGATATATTCACTTTTCATCAAATAGGCCCTGTTGTACTTTTGGTGCTGACTGTTGGGATGTTTACTGTTTGTTTGTTTGGTCTTTTCTATTTATTTTACATTTAGCCACGCTCAGAAATGGCTGGAAAAAAAGACTGCGAATAGACGCGGGTGTAGGAAACCACTGACAGACATTGGTGTAAGAAACCACTGACAGACGTGGATGTAGGAAACCGCTGACAGACGTTGGTATAGGAAATCGCTGACAGACGGTGTAGGAAACCGCTGACAGACATTGGTATTGGAAATCGCTGACAGACGCTCGTGGAAAAAACTACTGACAGATGTGCGTGGAGGAAACCGCCGCCAGAACTTCTTGGAGGAAACTGCTGACAGGCGTCGGCTTCGGACACCACCGAAAGACGTGAATGTAGAAAACGACTGACACATGGGTTTTCCAGTGTGCTGCCCTTACGGTGTATTTCATTTGTGCGAGTTTCTGACAAGTGTAACTCTGCTATATTTTCTCCTAAGCTGAAATTAAAAGATGTTTAAATTCGAAGTTCGAATACAATTTATGCCATGTTTTTCACCTTGATCAGAGCTGGCACCGGTTGATTATTGAAATGACACTGAACTCCAAGCCCCCCGACGTGGGTGTGTGACGCCTTGTAATCTTTAGCCTGAGCCAGGTAATCCTACCAAAGACCACCAGTCCGATCAGTCTCATTATTAACAATCACATTTAGAGAAAAGATATAGCATAGTGATACTTAGTCATCCTATATACAGCTCACATGTGTAATGGGGGGGAGAGATTCAGAAGTGATGCTTGAACATCTTATATACAGCTGACATGAGGGAAGGATTCAGTAGTGATGGTTGAACATCCTGTATACAGCTCACATGGGGGGAAGGATTCAGAAGTTATGCTTGAACATCCTATATACAGCTGACATAGGGAAGGATTCAGTAGTGATGGTTGAACATCCTGTATACAGCTGACATGGGGAAGGATTCAGTAGTGATGGTTGAACATCCTGTATACAGCTCACATGAGGGAAGGATTCAGTAGTGATGGTTGAACATCCTAAATACATCTGACATAGGGGAGGGAAGGATTCAGTAGTGATGGTTGAACATCCTGTATACAGCTGACTTGGGGAAGGATTCAGTAGTAATGGTTGAACATCCTATATACAGCTGACGTGAGGGAAGGATTCAGCTGTGATGGTTGGACATCCTGTATACAGCTCGCATGAGGGGAAGGATTCACTAGTGATGGTTGAACATCCTGTATACAGCTGACATGAGGGAAGCATTCAGTAGTGATGGTTGAACATCCTGTATACAGCTCACATGAGGGGAAGGATTCACTAGTGATGGTTGAACATCCTGTATACAGCTGACATGAGGGAAGCATTCAGTAGTGATGGTTGAACATCCTGTATACAGCTCACATAAGGGAAGGATTCAGCCGATATGGTTGAACATCCTATATACAGCTGACGTGAGGGAAGGATTCAGCTGTGATGGTTGGACATCCTGTATACAGCTCGCATGAGGGGAAGGATTCACTAGTGATGGTTGAACATCCTGTATACAGCTGACATGAGGGAAGCATTCAGTAGTGATGGTTGAACATCCTGTATACAGCTCACATAAGGGAAGGATTCAGCCGATATGGTTGAACATCCTATATACAGCTGACGTGAGGGAAGGATTCAGCTGTGATGGTTGGACATCCTGTATACAGCTCGCATGAGGGGAAGGATTCAGTAGTGATGGTTGAACATCCTGTATACAGCTGACATGGGGGGAAGGATTCAGTAGTGATGGCTGGACATCCTATATACAGCTCGCATGGGGGGAAGGATTCAGTAGTGATGGTTGAACATTCCATATAAATTATAACAAACAAAGAGTTATTCACAGAGTAATACTAATTAACACAAAAGAGAGATCAATCTCGATGCTTATGAGGGGATACAAAAAGAAACAGTGCGAGGAAGTAGAAATAAGTTATATGCTTTAAAGGAGGAGAAAAGCAAATATGAAGTAAAGGTCACCAGACGGTGCATGGAAAAACCACTGAGAAAAGCTCGGTTAAATACATGTTCAGAATGCAAGGTAGGCTTTATCGGCCATATTTTGGAGTGATGATGTTAAGGCATGTGTATCTCAAAACTGGATATTGTGTCTATTCATGTATTATTACATGTAGCCTAACGCAGAAGACTGCCAATTTATTATTATACTTATTATTTATTCAGTATACAGATTACTTTCAATGAAATTAATGATAAAATAGCCAGAAAAAATCATCATAAAGAATATGGTCTCTAAACGACCATGTTAGAATCCAAACATTTAAATCCTTTTCTCCCCGCTGCCACCTCTTAAAGAAAAAATAAAGAAGAAAATATAAACATCACATAAAAACGTGTGCATACGTTGGTACTTCCACCGGATGCCACTACGTTGTAGTCGTTTAGGAATAAGGTTACACTGGGGTCAAGCTGATGGACTGTTTTAAAAACTTTCTTGGTGTAATCCGGGTCGTGAAACGTGTTCTCAAAATAGTCCCCGTGAAGCATCTCATTGTTAACGTCCCAATGCTCCACTCTGCCGGAGAAAAAATTCATGTACCGGAGAAATATTACACAAGTGCCGATAAAGTATTATATAAGTGCCAGAGAAGTATTATGCAAATACAAATGATACAAATGCCGGAGAAGTATTATACATGTGCCGGTACAGTATTATATATGTGCCGTAGATGTATTATACAAGTGAAATAAGTGCCGAAGAAGTATTAAACAATTGCCAGAGAAGTATGGTACAAATGCCAGAGAAGTAATATACAATCGCCGTAGAAGTATTATTCAAGTGCGGGAAAAGTATTATGCAAGTGCCGGAGAGGTATTGTACTAAGCGCCGGAGAAATATTGTACAAGTGCCTGAGAAGCATTGTACTAAGTACCGAAGAAGTATTATACAAGTGCCTGAGAGATATTGTACTAAACGCCGGAGAAGTATTATACAAGTGCCTAAGAAGTATTGTACTAAGTACTTGAGAGGTATTGCACTAAGTACCGGAGAAGTATTATACAGGTGCCAGAGAAGTGCTATACAAGTGCCTAAGAAGTATTGTACTAAGTACTTGAGAGGTGTTGCACTAAGTACCGGAGAAGTATCATACAGGTGCCAGAGAAGTACTATACAAGTACCGGAGAAGTATTGTACTAAGTACCAGAGAAGTGTTATACAAGTCCCAGAGAAGTATGATACAAGTGCCAGAGAAGTAATTCACAAGTGCCGGAGAAGCATGATACAAGCGCCCAAAAAGTATTATACCAGTGCCGGAGAAGTATTATGCAAGTGCCGGAGAAGTATTGTACTAAGTGCCAGATAAGTATTATAGAAGTCCCAGAGAAGTATGATACAAGTACCATAGAAGTAATAATCAAGCGCCGTTGAAGTATTATTCAAGTGCCGGAAAAGTATTATGCAATTGCCGGAGACGTATTGTACTAAGTGCGGGAGAAGTATTATACAAGTGCCGGAAAAGTTTTACATGTATTTGTGAAATGGCTTATAAACCATTAAGCACTGGCACAAAGCTGTAATTGTTGACCTTGACCTGAGATGCAGCTATACGGAGAGTGATTATAGGAGGAAGGATGCGGTGAAGGTATGCGCAAGGAAATGCTAATCTACAGACGTATCCCTATATACTGACTCTGAAGACACCGTATTTCGTTTATTTTATATAACTTTACTTTATTTATTAGATACTTTTCAAGCACATTTCAGAAAATATGTTAGACTGGGATTTAACGTGTACCACATCGCCAGTATCCCACGACCATTCGCAGGTTACCGAAAGACCTTCTCATGAATTGTTTATGTATACTCACTTTGAATTATCACTGCCGATGAGCTGGTTTCATCCGTCTTGAATTCAGTTATCATATCATTTTATTCTTGATACATGAAATTAACATGGCCACAGTGAAAATAAATCGAGCAATGTTTATGCCAGATCACAAAAGTAAAGAGTAGAAATTAGTCACCTACAGGCCTTTGTATCGTAGAACTGTGTCGTGTATGTGCTTCTGCACGACGCTGTTTTGTTCATCATGTGGTAGTTTGGTGACCCAGGAGGGAAGATGATGAGCACCATTCCATATGAGATTGTGACCACGAACCTTTAGTCTACAAACAAGATAGACAGACCAAGATGATCAGTGATGTGACCGATAGCGCTGCGTGTGCTTGGGTGAACTACACTGGGACAAAAACATGGGTAATGATTGCTTGCTGTTTAGCGCCCTATAAAGGTAATGGCTGACCGTGTTTAACGCTCTATAGAGATAATGCCTGACTGTTGTTTAACGCCCTATAGAGGTAATGACATGACTTGTTTAACGCTCTTTAGAGGTAATCACTGACTGTTGGTTAAAACCCTATAGAGGTAATCACTGACTGTTGTTTAACGCCCTGTAGAGGTAATGACATGACTGTTGTTTGACGCCCTATAGAGGTAATGACATGACTGTTGTTTAACGCCCTTTAGAGGTAATCATTGGCTGTTATTTAGCGCCCGAAGGAGGTAATGACATGATTGTTGTTTGACGCCCTATAGAGGTAATAGTTGTTGTTTAGAACCCTATAGAGGTAATGACTGACTGTTGTTTAACCTCCTTTGATTTGATTTCAGTCACGAGGTCATGAACATGGCACTTACAGGACTGTGGTCAAGTTTTAGAAACTGGAGATCGATGGAAACCCACCACACCAAGTAAGTTACCTGACAAACCTACGTGGTGTGAAGTGCCCGGACTGGACTCGAACCCACAACCTGGCCAGTTGTCTGCACTGAGACAGCCTAGAATATTTGGCCTGTGTTCCACGGTTGCATTGCAATCATTGCGACCACCAATCTAGTGAGTAGCCTATATGTGCGTGTAATTTGTTTATGTGGACGTCACATGACAAAGCCATAGGTAGATATTTGTACCTGTTAATCAAAACAACAGCTCTAACATAACATTATCTTACAAGTAACCAAGGGTGGCAGCTCAATATTTTTACCTTCATCAGCACTAATCCCCGGCTCCCAGCTCTGTACACTCCATTCACCACTCTAACAACCCGCTACCAAGTTGTGTAACTATTCCACCCCCTAAAACCCTGGTACTAGGCTGTATACATTCTATTAAACTCGAGCCTCAAGTTATGTAAATATCCATTCAGACCACTACAACCCCAGTCCCAAGTTTTGTACACTCTATCCAACTCCCTAACATCTCGTTCCCAAGCTGTGAGCACTATATTCAGCCAAATAAAACCATGGTTCCAGCCTGTCTACACTTTATTAAGATCACTAAAACCCATCCACAAGCTGTGTACATTGAATTCCTCCATTAAACCCTTGACCCAAGTTGTGTACATTGAATTCCTCCAATAAAACCCAGCCACAAGCTGTGTACATTGAACTCCTTCCCTAAACCTTTGTCCCCACCTGTGTATATTGTAGTCCTCCTCCAAAAGCCAGTCCCAAGCTGTGTGCATTGAATTCCTCCACTAAAACCTGGTCTCAAGCTAAGTACATTGACTTCCTTCACTAAAACCCAGCTCCAAGCTGTGTACATTGAATTCCTTCACTAAAACCTTGTCCCAAGTTGTGTACATTGAATTCCTCCACTAAAACTCGGTCCCAAACTGTGTACATTGAACTCCTCCACTAAAACCCTGTCCCAAGTTGTGTACATTGAATTCCTCCACTAAAACTCGGTCCCAAACTGTGTACATTGAATCCCTCCACTGAAACCTTGTCCCAAGTTGTGTACATTGAATCCCTCCACTAAAACCCAGCCCCAAGCTTTGTATATTGAATTCCTCCACCAAAACTCGGTTCCAGGCTGTTTACTATCTATATTACTCCATTGAAAATGGTTTTAAGCTGTGTACTGAACAGTGCTCCACTAAACCATACAATCCAAAGGGCGGCTCCAAGCCGTGCCCAGTTACACTTGCCGCTCAGGCCTTGGATAAAACCATTGACCTTGACCCACATGCACAATAACAAATAACATACCCATGACTCCTCAGTATTTTGATTGCCTTTTCCCCTGTTGCGTAATCTATATGTCCCTATTTGGAAAAAGAAAATCAAATTGTTGATTGAATTTTTACAATATAACCTTTTACGAAAACTTGATATATTATCACATATTGCCAAACCCAATCGTTGAACCATATAGATTAGAGATAATTGCATAAAAGTATAATCAATGCGTGATTTTGCCTGACAAGCGCATACGATCCTAAGCTGTTGTCCTCATACATGTACCATGTACATGTAGCAGCTTAGGAATATGAATAGTAAGTATAACTTGGTGCTAGGCATTTTAATAGTTAGTATAAGTTGGTGCTAGACATATTGTTTTATACTTTGTTATATTTATTGTAGCTTATATCGCTACATTTATGCTACATTGTTTTAATACTATTACATATATTAAATGTGATGACCGCACAGCATCTGAGTAATTCTAGACCAGTGACGTCTAATAAATAGCAATTAACATGACTGCATTTTTTACCTAATTCTGCTTAAGCCATGATGCTAGGGACGTGTTATTTGTTACTATTTATGTATTTACATGAACAATTAGAATAAAACCCTAACTGAGGTAAATTGAAGAAAGGCCGCATTTCACCGGTTACGTGTGACCATTGGTCAGCTATCACGCTGCTGTCGCTGCTCTGAGTTTTCTCTCCATGATGTACGTCTTAATTATATTGTTGGCGTATACAGGTATATGAATGGTTAACATATGTTGGCGCTGGGCATATGAATGGTTAGTATACGTTGGTGCTAGGCAATATAAATAGTTTGCACAAATTGGCGCTAGACATTTGAATAGTTAGTACAAGTTGTGCAAGGCATGTGAATAGTAAGTATCAGTCAGTGCTAGGCATGCGGATAGCTGGTTGAAACTGGGAACATACACGGTTTGGTTCCAACTGATGCCATTTCAGAGCATTTTCCGCCACTGCCCAGTTGAAGTTGTCGTAGATAAACTGACGATATTTATGGTCTGAGCCGCCATTGTTGTTGTTGATGACTTTGGCAACCACAGCGGTTCCGAAAGCAAACGCATGAGTCTTCTGAGAAACCTGTGACAGAAGCCAAACGGGTTTACAGGGTCACTGGAGATCTCAAGAAATAAAAGAAATAGAATGAAGGGTCACTTTTTTGGCTTATAATGCATGGTGCCCATTAATGGCCTGACGCATCACTTTGAAGATACACTTTGTAGAGATTCGGGGAGATAAGAAACCAGGCAGTTAATGGATTGACACATTTGCGGCATGCCAATTAAATATCTAACCATATAATTGTTCCATTTAATGGCTGACAAGACAGCGGGAGTTGGGACAACCAAAACAAGCTAGCTGTTGGTGAAAACTGTGCATGGTGCAGAGATCCTATAGCTAAAGCAAAGATGGCGAACAAACACGCTTGATAGAAAGCCACCCAAGGAACATATTCTTTTCTTCTTTTTTTACACAGTTTTATTCGAACTTTATCTGATAATTCATATGTTTAACCATGCAATCTGCAGCACCAATATAGGGTTATAAGAAACTAGGCTACTGACAATGTAAAAGAATTAACACAAGCTCAAAGAGGATCTATCATAGGAACTAGCAAGTTGTAAGACTACTCACATCAATAGAAACCGAGTTTTTGTTGACTCCAGCATCTGTTGTCACTCTTAGAAAGAAAATAAAGATACTCAAATCAAAGCATAAAATCAGCTTCCACGTCCACAATCAGGGCTACGCACTGTTAACATTGTCCAAAAGGCCCAACATTCAGCTCCTGGCTGACATAAGACGGTTTGTTAGATATCTGACGACCTAATACGACTTCCCTCTCAGAACGGCGTAAGCAATAACTTTTATCAGATAAATGAAGTGCCAGGTGATACTGCACTGGACCAAGACAATATACATGTAGTCCATCCTCATCACTGATATTGATTAACAATATTATCCCCGAAGTTATGTATGTATTTATATACGTATATGCTTGGAGTTTTACGTCCAACTTAACGTCCTATGGCGATGAAGAGTTCTTACGTGCGTGTACATATGCTATGTCTTCTTGTGCCAAAGTGCTGTCGTAACCAGTCGCGATATACGGACACCAGGCCAACCAGTCATGTTTCGTTGCTATAACTTCTCAGTGCTGAGGGCCAAGCAAGGTCGCAACAAGTACCATTTCTTAAGGCTTTGGTATGGCCCGACCCGGGTTTGATCCCTGGTCTCCCGACTTCGACCCATGCATTAAACTAAGGTATTATCATGAATCGGTTCACAGGAATTATATAACTGACTAGCCCGATACGCGAGTGTTACTTTTGACTCAGTCTATATGGAATGTTGTATTTTGACTCAGTCGATATGGGATGTTGTATTTTGACTCACTTGATATGGATGTTGTATTTTGACTCACTTGATATGGATGTTATATTTTGACTCACTTGATATGAATGTTGCTCTTTCTGTATTGGTCTATACGTGCGTTAGCCTCAGGTTTCCAGTTGTCAGAGTTTAAGTGTAGTTCCGTCATGGAAGCGGCGTCCACCAGGAAGTCTATGCCCGGGTCAGGACCTTGGAAGTACACTCGGCTCTCCTTCAGACCTGACACACATATGGATACCAATAGATAAAGTACACTTATACCTATTTTTTCTCATATAATTACGCCTTAGATATGCCAGTGGGGCCCCACAATTTTTTACCTGTTTCAGACAGCGTTTGCGTTTCTGTATAAATTCAATGGTTTTGGTTGGGATAGAAATGGGTATATATAGGCATACAGCTAGGCCTAAATTGATGACTCATTTGTAACTTCCCCTCACCTATGTTACACTAGAGAAAAATACAAAATTTACAAGGCAGTTGATGACGATAACTTACCGACGCTTGGGTCCCTTTCACAAAAAGTCGTCTAAGGTCCAAGTATCATTTAGGCGACCACCGTAAGTAGGCTACGAAAAATACTGACTAGGCCATTTCACAAAAGTAAAACTCTCTAAAGCTCACCATACTTAGCCTAGCCGGCTATGTGGCCGCTCTGCATCAGTCTGATTGGTTGAATCAATGCTGCTAATTGGTAAATTATATCCAAAATATATATATCTTAAATTACTATGTATAAACACCAGAAAAAATGTAATAATTTCTCCTTCAGTTCCTTTTTGGCACAGATTGTTAACACAGGGCAATAATTCTCACAACATGAACAACGAAACAACAACAACACAGGTGTTTGGGTGGCTTGTGAGCATAAAAAGACTTTCATGTGCTGTAAGAAAGTGATTTATTCCTCTTTTCTTAGATTCAATATATATAAACTATAAAAATGAGACACGCAACGCTTTTGAAGTGAACTTTGCTGTCTCCTAGACTTCTCCAGGGCTGGCTAGGGATTTTGGTCTAACTTTCAAAATCTAAGACAAAAATCTTTAGCCGATAGCCAGATATTTTCCTTGTGAAACGGTTACCTTTAGAGTTTTTGTAAAGTGAGCCCCTGCGCAGTGATTTGTAATAAACGCACATCGTTTCTATGACAACATGAATACAGTCTGACCTTTGGGTACGACCAGTTGGCCTTTCAGATGAATCCATCCGGAATGAGAAGTGACCGGGTTACGATAAGCCACTGCCACGTAATTAATGTGACCTTAAAGAAAAAATGAAATAATCGAATACCTTTTCATGCCTGTAATAGTGATTAATTCGACTGTATTATGGGTATTACTATCAAGTATATTAAACCGTTTTAATTACCTTAAGTTGACTACTTGTCTTATATACTTTACTGTAAATTTTTATGCATTAGGTACACCTGATGATACCTAAATTTATTACAATGAATATTATATTGAATATCAAGTAAAATTAATATACATAATCGTAATGGATTTATCGCAAATAGATTAACCAGTGATCTATTCAGTAGATTTACCACGTGCTAAAGGGATCTATTCAGTAGATTAACCACGTGCTAAAGTGATCTATTCAGTAGATTAACCACGTGCTAAAGTGATCTATTCAGTAGATTAACCACGTGCTAAAGAGATCTATCTAGTAGATTAACCACGTGCTAAAGTGATTTATTCAGTAGATTAACCACGTGCTAAAGTGATCTATTCAATAGATTAACCACGTGCTAAAGTGATCTATTCAATAGATTAACCACGTGCTGAAGTGATCTATTCAGTAGATTAACCACGTGCTAAAGTGATCTATTCAATAGATTAACCACGTGCTGAAGTGATCTATTCAGTGGATTAACCACGTGCTAAAGTCTATTCACTAGCAGCTTATAGAACAACAGTCAAGTGTTGATAGGGTTTATTTCAATTCCGTGTAGAATACCACTGACATTTTCATCCTGAGGTCTGTAACTTCACCTAGAATGCTTTGACGTTATGCTTAATATGAATCACATATGTGTAAAAACAACTATCGCAATTTGTGTTTGTAATCGTAGCTCGTACCGTTGTTAAGGATATAAGCCATCTCAATCTGGACATGTTGAGACTTTCCGTTGTCGTTCAGGAGTTTTATCCAGGCCTCCATGTTGTACACGTGACCTTCTTTCACATTGACAATTTGCAAGGGTCCTTGGTAATAGTTGTGTCTAGTCGGAAAGAGAATAGGCTGTGTGAAAGAAATATTGGCAGTAGTTGTGTGGATGTGTCTGGTGGAACTCAGGCTGTCCTTAACGGACCTTGGTAATAGTGGTGCCTGGTGGAACACGGACTTAAGGGAACTCTGTAATAGTTGCGGCTGTTGGGACACAGGTTGTCCGTAACGGACATTGGTAATGGTTGTGTCTGGTGGAACGCATGTTGTCCGTAACAGACCTTAGTAACAGTTGTGTCTGGAGGAATAGAGGTTGTCCGTAACGGACATTGGTAATGGTTGTGTATGGTGGAACGCATGTTGTCCGTAACAGACCTTAGTAACAGTTGTGTCTGGAGGAATAGAGGTTGTCCGTAACGGACATTGGTAATGATTGTGTCTGGTGGAACGCATGTTGTCCGTAACAGACCTTAGTAACAGTTGTGCCTGGAGAAATAGAGGTTGTCCGTAACGGACCTAGGCAATAGTTGTGTCTGGTGGAACGCATGTTGTCCGTAACGGACCTAGGCAATAGTTGTGTCTGGGGGAACGTATGTTGTCCGTAACGGACCTAGGCAATAGTTGTGTCTGGGGGAACGCATGTTGTCCGTAGCTCATATTGATAATAGTAGTGTGTGGTGGAACACGGCCAGTCTGTGAGGGTAATAGATGTGTCTGGTAGGACACAGGTTTTATGTCAGGAATTTTAATAATAGATGTGTCTGATGAAACATGACTTGTCTGTAAGGGGCTTTGGTAGCAGTTGTGTCTGGTGGAACACGACCTGTCCGCAAGGGACGTCCATGATACTAGTAGTTATATCTGGTGGAACACGCGCGGCCTATCCGTAAGGAACTTCGGTAATAATTCTGTCTGCTGGAACACGGTCTGTCTGTAAGGGGCCATTGTAGTGCCTGGTGAACGAGCATGGGCCGTGTAAATTGACCTTGAACATAATTTGTCGACAGAGAAATACATTCAGATTAACACTTCTTATAATATATAGGTACGTAATAATAATAATTTTGGCCTGGTGGAACATAGGAGGACACAGATAACTTCTGTAGCCAGAACTGCTCCATGTCAGTGAATGTATATTCCTTGATACTTTTAACTGTTTATAACAAGGAAGTCTCATGTTACATGCACTCATATTGGTATGAAATGATTAAACAGCTCTTGCCCATGTCACGAGCTCAAACCCAGCTCTCGCAGGTTCACCATCGGCATGACGTCCTCTCACTCACCTGACCACCTTCACAGTAGGCCCTACTGATAATTCACATGACGAAACCGATTAAAATGTAAATTTTAGAAAATTATGAAAATGTGTACGATCTTCATCAACGAATTTTGCTAACAGCGTTACAACCGTCGATCTACGGGAAGATGCTGGGTTTTAGTGGTATTTATTTACCACAAATCGTAAGGAGAGACAATCAAATAAAAGTCGTTTGAAGGCAATTAGAAAACAGTGCAGTGGTTTTGTACCAGTCTTAATTTTGTAATAATTATGTCGCAAAAACTTCGGAGATGAATAACATATTTGACACATAAAACATCACGTTAACGTCTCACCTTTCTGCAGCTTTCATTGCATGTTTGCCGGAGTGCTTGTCAGTTGATAAGGTACATTTTATGTGATAACACGCCCAGTTATCCAAGGATTCAAAGTCGGGGTTTTGAAGTATTTCCTGGCCATCTACAACGGCCAGCATGAAGCAAACAACTACAGTGGCAAACCAAAACATGACGCCCGTGATCCGTGTTTGTGTAGGCTTGTGATCTTGACAAGCGCGTTTCAGACTTTAAATACGTTAGTATGCCATCCCTGATAAGGTGGCTGCTCTGACCTAGAAAACTTGCTACTTTGGGTAGGAATATAGGTTACCCTACTGCTGACGAATTCTCACAACATGCATGGACATCGAGACACACTTTGTTCCTCAACGCGATAGTTTGTCAAGTTCGTGAGTTGCTATTTAATACTTCAGCTCACTATTAACAATTCCTAAAATAAACTTTGTCTAGCACTTCATTTAATGTTCTTCGCGCTTAAAATGTCACTATTAGCTTTCATTTTAATTACGTTACAATATCCATGACTTCTGTCTTGCAGAATCACGTTCGGGCCAGAAAGGATGAGGAGTAAAGTGTAAAATTAGATCCATGTCGACTGGAACTAGAGCCTGTAAGATTCACGACAATCAAGTCAACCACAATGACTACTGCTTGAAAGATCTATGACAACCAAGTCAGTCATGCACATAGGCCACCGCTGTTAAGATCTCAGGACCAGTTCTATGTTCTTTCTCGGTTCTATGTTTTAAGAACCTATATCTTCAAGGGATTATATACCAAAAATGATACTTCATTTTGAGAATTCCATCATAGCACCCATGAGCTAATGTGCATATGAGAAGGTGATGGGAAAGGGCCATCACCCACTCACTCATTCTGTGCTCTGAACATGCGTATCATGTGGTTCCACTTGTGGTAATCCGAATTACCTTGTTTTCCAACGCACATGTAATGTAACATTGTTTCAAACTGTTTGTGTCTGAGGGCCTCAGGGTAGATCAACCCAGAGTTAAATGAATATTCGCACTGTATTTTACCCTTTTGAAATAAAGCCATTATTATTATTATATATCTATGACAACCAAGTCAGTCATGCACATAGGCCACCGCTGTTAAGATCTATGACAATCAAGTCAGTCATGCACATTGGCACCCTCTGTTAAGATCTATGACAACCAAGTCAGTCATGCACATTGGCCACCGCTGTTAAGATCTATGCGCTAACCAACCCCTTGGTCTGTTCCAAACGATCTCTGCGATTCGTTGCTATCTTCTGACAGCATTGTTTGCATCTGCTAGCAACAACACTAACCCGTCAATTCCTGGACTCCAACTTACCCGCTGTCGTCACGTGATTGCATAAAATGAGCGGCACTGTGACAAAAATGTACATGCGACTCGTGAAGATTGTTTGAGATGCGGATTACATTTACTCACAAATTATCTACGTTTTTAATATGCATCAAGAAATGACAAAAACAGCCAATATAGTAATACAACAAAGTTTTTTTACATATTGTAAATACATCTGTATTTTAATTCTCCCAACTACCCAGCCAATTGCTGCTCACGCCAGAAGTGCCATATTTCTATTCAACCAGTGGGCAGAGAATTCACATATTATAGAATGACTAAAAGCAAATAAAAATAATTTTTGACAAAACCCTTGTTACCAAAGCTAAAATCGGACCTATCTTTTGCGACTTACTCCCTAGTTTTCAGACAGGTTACATTAAGTTCACTTAAGTCCACGTTCACTTCAATATGAACAAATAAATATGTTCATCAATGTTTTATGACGGCAACCATAAAAGAACCTTCCACTGGAATCCCTAAAAAAACATGTTCAATACTAAGCTACGCACCAAGGATTCTCTGATGATGTAAGGTATACACAGTTAGGAACAGATCATTACTAGTACCAGTGTATGCCATCCCTAGCCAAACGTAGAGGATTAGGAAGTATGGATCTTACGCTCACCAAAACTGAAGACAAAAAGATGATCTGTTAATGATGATGATAAAATGGCAGCTAACTTCACAAGCATGTGCACTACTTTCGGAGACATTGTTCCCACGGAAAACAATAGCGACATCGATTTACCATAAAACTCCTTTTTAATAATCTTGCAATACACCAAATCACATTCGTTACGGCATGAAGCATCGTTACCTGTCAGGTAACCCGGACACAGTAACTGACATGCTAATGAGGATACTGGACTTCGTAGTGGTAAACAGCATGCTTATTTAGTATTATGAACAGCAACTGAACACTAAATTACCACTATGGGCTTACGAGGGAATTGACACTTGGACAACATATAACATTAAGATTCACTGATAAAGATGAAACTAAGAATTCAAGACATCATTTGTTACATGGGTCACTGAAAACCAAATCTGAAAATATCTTCACTAAATTTTTAAAAACCCACGTATTCACGCACTGAAGCGTTTAATTTCTCTTAAATATTTAAAAATATGTCAGAGATATTTTCCGATGCAGTTTTGATAGATCCATGCCGCAAACTTACTCTGTAGCACAGGTCAATGATGGGTGTGGAACAAATCATCCGATGGCTTACCTTGTGTTATAATAAGGAATAGCACATGATCGAAAGTACTTCCCTATGATGAACAGACCATAAAATCACACATATATTATCATTATGCAAATTTACAGAAATTACGTATTATTTAAAACACCGGACTGAAACACTACTCATAGAGGTACCATAAAATAATTTACCACCGTCTGACAATTTTAAGTTGATCGTATTTTGAAATGGACGCAGTGTACGCAGCGAAGTATGACATTTCATTTCTAAAGATTAAACCACATATACTCAGATGATAAGGTTTACAACACGCTTAGATGGAGTAATTTGTTCTCAATGCATTTCTACAATAATCTTTCTAAATTATATGTGCAGATACAGTATCGCTTTGTGCTCGTAAATCACCATTATACATTTCATTTTATTGTAACATCAGGGAAAGCCTCTCAGCACGTTACACAACTGTTATTACAACAAGCACTAAAAGATGTACATATACACAAATGTTATTGATTTCAACCTATTCACATTGCTTGCAGATCACAGAAGCACTACTTTTAACAAATTCTTCAATATTTATGACCATAATGCACCACAACTAAAATAACAAGATTTATTTATACTCAAGCAAATCTCTAACTGAGCAGACATGACAAAATCTGTGGACATTTTCTACAATATACAAATTATTGTGTTGTCAGGAAAGAAGTAAACAGCAAAACAGGTTTAAAATATGCACCTATATCACAAAAACATTTTCAGGCTTGTACCAAACAATAACTATACAAATGTACACATTTTCAAAGACAATCTTCATATTTACAAACACATCAATTTTACAAAGTTCCTAACTTGATATCATTTTGATTTTTTTTTAAATCAGTTGTTCTAATTTAAAACAAATATGTTGTAATCAATGTGCTTTCAAGTGTTTCAGAAAGTGCACATAGCACTTCACCTACATAATATCTATTGGTCAGGGAAAAACCTGGAGGTAAAGATCTTTGGCTATCTGGGCTTTTTCTGGCACATACAAACATACAGTAGCTGACAAGCATCACCTGTCTATCTGGTCTTTGCCCTACACCAACATTTGATGACTAGCAGATCTACACGCAATTCTTAAGACACACTAAGCCTGTACAAATTTCCTCATTGCATAAAACTACTTTGTATTGTACTTGCATACTGTTCTATTTACACACTTATCCACGTTTCTAATAATATTTTGTGCTGATCATTTGATTTGTAGAAAGAACTTGTAAGAGTGGTATTCACCGTTTTCTACTTCACTTTAGCATGTTGCACTTTGCCATCCCAGATTTCACTGTGTGAATCACAGCCACATGGCTGAAGTGAGATCATTTTGTTCACTGTATCCGAGTGGCAATAGATTTCCACAAAGTGAAAGTGGCAGGCGAAGTAGGGCTTTCATGTGTTTCTTTGGAGCATGTCAGATTATAAATCACAAAAAGAAAAGTTGCAGTAGGTGTCTATGAGTTTACTGCTAAAAGTTTGTTTTCTTCCAGCAGTATATCATATACAAAACAACATATATCATTGCCTTGAATGTGACACACAGTGTTCTTATGACAGGTGACTACAATATACAAGTCTAATATGTCAATTACTGCAATAATAAAGATAATTTCTCCGCAATTCATCTGAGCCTGTCTTAAAATATTATAAAACTTTGTGTTCTGTGCTCATATTATACATCTTAAAAAAATGTCTCTTCAGGCCACTGTAGTCAAACACTTTTACAATGTTGCACACAAACCCCATGAATCACTGAAAACCACCTGGCAACTTTGATAACATCAGTGCTGTCAGGAGACTAGATTTCCACAGTCCAGTCTACAGATTTGGCAACAGTCTTAATAAATATCCAGTGTGCCAGCGCTCACAACTACCATTCCATCAGCCTGTGAAGTTACTGAAGTTTGTCTTCAGTGTTATTGTGGGCGCTTTGGGTTGATGAGCAGCGTTTTTGGCCATGGACTCTATCTTGGTAGTTTTCTTGCTAGTTTGGTTTGCTCGAATGGCTGTCTCCAGTTTGGGTTTGAGGTCAGGGGCTGACATCATGATTGTCCTGAAGTGCTCAGGGTACATAGGTCCTATCTTCATCAGGCGCTGTAGGGCAAAGTCATGTAGAGACTGCATGGCCTTCGTGACAGTGCCAGCCTTGGAGTCATCTCTCAAAAGAGCGATAAGAATAGGCACCAGCAGGGCCAGCAACCCAATACCTGTAACACATTCACAAGATCACATGTCATATCGGAGGTGACAAAGCCACACAAGAACAGCTTCAGAATCATGATACTCTCACCATGGCAAAGTGAATAACAGGCAATGTCATCATGCTTGGGGCTGATAAGTGAAATACTGATTGCTGATCTATTTCAAACTCTTACGTGAAAAACTTCATACCTATATAGGAAAAACAAATTTAGGACAAAAAGGGGCATCACTCTCCGATGTAACCTTTAAAGCAATGTAATTTTTTTTGAATGTGCTTCTGCTCTGGTTAAATTTTCGAACTCTTGAAGTGAATGAACGGATGGATCCAACACATCCGAGGTCCCACCACCCCTTCTCGTGACAATGTTACTTTTCATTCCATTCCCAGTGAAAGCAATTGTGACGTCATGACATCTCAGGGAGATTGAACATTTGTAACCAATGTGTGGGACATCCAGTTGACCTATCTGCAAGAATGATGCTTACGATTGGTCAATTGTGTATTCTTGATTGACAGTTGGTAAAGGTCTATTCTGTAAACACATTGGTAATGTCACAGTTAATTTTACTAATGTTCATCAAGCTTGATTTTTGTTATGGCAGAGACTAACATATATGTAACACATAGATTTTGATCAAATACAGATCACAAAAAAGACTTGTTATAAAGAAGTGTGTTACAAATGCTAAGGTGGGAGAGTAATGATTGGATGGCCATCAAGTCCTCAGTGCTGATATGCTGTACTTACGTTTCTCATCCTCGGCCATAGATACCAGCGTCTCCACCATAGTGATGGAGTCCAACACTAAGCTGAGGTCAGTCTCTGTGACTGTTGCACCCCCACTCACGGAGTACAGGTACTCAAACACCTTGGGAGCTATAGCGTGGATGTATGGGGTGCAGATGACCCGGTCAGGCTGGTGTAGAATGGACAGAAATGCCTGGAGGCAGCGCTGTTTGGACTGAAACAAGCAAACGATGAAATGTTAACTTTGTCCCATGACAATACCTATAACAACACCACCACCACAAAATGACAAACATGTTTTAGGTATACAATGTGCATGCACAGGTAAATGTGTGCTTATATAATACCTGGACACTGTCTGCATCCCAGCTGTCCTTGAAGGCATCCACACAGGGGCTGAGAAGATTCTGATAGCCCACTACCTCCTTAGGGCAAGACACCATGAACACAGTCAGTGTCAACAACAGAGTGTCGTCATCTAAGCCAGGTCGCTCATCTTCTGCAACAACAACATTCAGGTATAATAAACACCTGAAAGTCCATATACTTTATAACAGAGATTTTTCTCTGTAACATGCAGACTATACATGCTTAGTGAAATTGTTGTAACATAAAACAATACCAGTGACTGTTCTCATTTGGATACCTTAGACAAGAGCCCAAGCTATTTCTACTGCCTATTACAACTGTGCATATGTTAACTGTCTTACCATGACAAAGAAGGGACTGAATGAATACATGATAATGACTTCATGCCACATTGGCATTATCTCAGCCGAACTGTAGCGATGTGATTTGTTTCACATGAATTTTTGTAGAAAAAAATTTCACACCAGATGTTTGACAAACAGGGCTATGCCAGGTTAAAATCACAGTAAGTACAAAGTGTAAACTGTGTTGAGAAGTCTCTTAATTTCTCAGTTTTCTTTATTCCTGTTCAAAACTTTCCTCAATACACAGATGTGGATAAATGTACAGTCAATATTTAGGTCAACCAAACAAGAATCTGTTCATTTTCCTTTGGATTAGATTAGTTTTAGGCTGGATTTGAGGTAATTAATCAATCCCTTGTGGATTCCAGTAAGGGACGTCTTAGAACTAACCAAGTCAGCAAGGGCACAGACATCACTTGGGACAAACAATTCTACACACTTACTGGGTTTGGAAAAGTCCAAAACAGTAGCCAGAGCACTCTGCAGCATTTTGAGCCACTCTGCTCCGCAGTACTCGTCCTGTGTGAAGGGTGAGGTACACAGGGACTTGAGGGCGGCCAGACAGGCATTGATGGTGTTAGGGCTCCGGTGCTCACATGTCTTCCCACCCAGTTCACGCAGAACACCAGTCACCAGGTAAAGCACTGTTGGCAGGATTGCTACACTACCTAAACAGTACCATTAAACAAACAACATGCTGAATTTGAACAGATAAAAATAATTTGTATTTACCTCCCAATTTTTATTTGTTTCCTCCTTTTTGAAAACATACATTTACAAGAAAATCCTACAAAATGATAAGACAACACTTCTAATTTCCCTCAAATCACATTTATGATCTAAAATAACAATAGACCGTAATTATTTTTCATAATTTTCCGCATAACCTTAAGCCAATATATGTAACATTGGAATTGTACTATTGCTACTAGAGTGATCTGCGCATGGTTACAATGGACAAGAATGAATCCTAATGGCTTAAAGCCACTTTGATGACATTGCAGCAACTTTGTAACCAGCTATGGACAAGAGAGTTGTTACTGATTTCTAGTCACTGAGGAAAAGAGGCTTCAAAATTACAAAACATCTGAATGACCCACTCAGGTAGACATACTATACTTTGCTCTACATCAAAAAGACATTTCTTTTAGTTAACTTCACATTTATTGTCCATGTACTTACCAACAGGTGAGCAGAGACTGGGGAGGTCAGCCAATATAGCCACCGCACCAGACACCAGCTGACTGGCCTCTTCGGACAGCTTGGAGAGGCGGGTGGGGATCTGGAAGCCTGTCTGAGGGGCTGAGGGGTTGAGGGCGGGGATATTCCTCACAACCACACACAGACACACCTCCAGACATGCATACACCACAGATTTACCAGGGATTATCTCCCCTGTCTCACCCCCTTCTCCCATGGAAATGGTGCTGTCCACTGTGTCCATAGACTCTGTGCTCCCTTCATTACTGGGAGTGGAACTGTCCAGTTCTGAAACATTGGTAATGAAAGGGTAACTAATAAATGAGATGAAAATTCAGTGTATCTGACACAGGGAAAAATATGTTGGTCTTATGACTTATGCATGTTCTGATGCCAAATGCCAGATTCCAGTCTGGAGAAAATAGGTTTTGTTAATTCTACCCCGTTGTTGGTAGTGGTCCGTGTGCAAATAGTTGACACCCAGATGCCATGACATGGAAAAAGAAAACATTTGTTTCAAGACGTCCCAATCTGAGCTCAGGGGTATGATGTCATAATACATGTACAGTAAACTTTTACATTTCTACGTCACGCAACAATCAGACACGACGTCATACATGCACAGCTGTGACGTATCCTGGTCAACTCAATAGCCTCAGTTTGCTGTTGATTGGTCTAAAATGTATGACCTCTGCAGAAGGAGTAAAGAGAATGGCAGCGAAAAACTGCATGAAATATGCTGTTTTATCCTCATTTTCTCCTTCACATGTTGTGCATTCTCGGGATTTGACTCAGTACAAAATAAGGCTTGACGCCATCGGGCTACACAAAACACACTACAGCAGTGTTAAACCCTAAAGCAGTATCAAAGAATTCTTGAAACAAATGTATTATACTTACTTATTCATTTGATTGGAATTCAATTGGTGGAAAGGTGGCAGAGTAAGTTATAGCTACTGCCAAACTGCCAGTAGCTTGCATTCAAGCGTGTCAAACCAGAAAGCATATTGTTGGCACAGAGATATCAAGTGAAAGTGCATGGACTTCAAGAGCATGTTACCTTTTTGACGAGCTTTATCATATATAAGGAACTCCTTTGCAGCCAAGATGACCTTCTTCACGACCTCCAGGACAACCAGCTGTGTACCTGGACTCTCTCTGGTCAATAGTAACCTAAATCAAGCCCAAAATCACACTTACTTAATTTAATGTACTCATTTAATTTGTACTTTAAATTAAAAAACGTTCTACTTATATTTCAACAGTCAGATCTACAGTGGAGGAAACTTAACACCTGCAGCCAGAAGGCAGCCACAACACCTAGCCAGGAACAAGTCTGTGACAGTTTCCCTAAAGTCATACAGATCCAAGCAGCAACAATGAAAGGAAAATTTATTCACATTTGAATCTTGTTTGACTTTCACCATGTAAAAATACAATGCACCTCAATGTGTTTTTTTGTCTTCTCACATTGTATGATTGAAGCAATGGCATTATCATACTAAACATTCATGTATTAGATAAAGTCATGTCATATTTTATCCAGTCAGTGTTGAAAATGTGATAAAACTGGAGATGCTTCCAGAATTTAATCAGAATCTGGTTACATGATTATAACTGAATGACTTACCTGTGCATGACATTGATCAGTTCTCGCGACAGCGTGGCCTCCTCCCCGAGCAACCTGCGAGGCCAGGAGGAGTCCAGCAGGGTGATGATGGCCTTGAGACACACCTGTACTGTGTTGTCAGGGAGACGAGACGTTGGGCAGCAGAAAGATTCCATACAAATACCTGCCATAACACATAACAAATATGACTATGATATATGTACACTAGGCCCTGGTATCAGGAATTTCAAATCCCATTAAAATAGTTGTTTCATAAGTTACAAGGTCAAAATTTTACTTGCACTATGTAAATTCTGGGTAAGTTATAGTACAACAAATTTCAGCTAAAATAACGGAAACCAACATACAAAATTTAATAACTAAAACTTTGACTTTAGTCGAAGATCGCTTCATAATCTTGGGGCCTATATTCCTCACTTCATGCTTTCTATCATTAACTATGTTTTAACTGGCCTAGACACACCTGAGCTCAAGTAACTTCAGCACTTCTTGTAATATACAGGTACACAAACTTCTTGATAAACTACTGCAAATGTGAACGCAACAGCTGAACATTACATCATACATTCTGAGAGCGACACATACACCATGTCTTTTTAGTTTACATGAGCATTTGTATATACATGTACTTCAATAATGAATGTATGGTGGAATTGGTCTACTTCATTAGGCATATACTCAAGGAGAAATAGCTTGTTCTTACCCAAGATCAGATAAAATCTGTCAGCATTGACCTCTTCTGGGTTCATGTTGGCTGGGATGTTTGCCATGTTAGCTGGGGGCATAGGTAACACACCTGAGGAGCGATCATTAGCAGGTTTACCCTCTCTGCGCTCAGGTGAGACATCAGCGAATCCTGTCTCATTGAGCCAAATAGAAACAGCATACAGTATAGAGGGCCAGGCGTTCCTGTAGTGAGGCCGTGCAGAGTCCATGGTCTCTACCTGATAGAAAGCACCACCTTCTGGAGGAAGCTGACTTGAGTACTCTGCAGAGAAAACACATCTTCATGACACAGGTGTTAAGCCTTGGTCACACAACAGGCTGTTCAAGTAAACTGTGATCTACATGTTGTTCTAAAGCTGGTTGTTCTGTAGCTCTACACAGCAACACATACATCTATCCACTGCTTATATTTCATAGATAGTGGGATTGTCTTGAAACTGGGTTAACTTGTTTGTCTTGAGTATGTGTTACCAAATGAAAGATAATCTATAAAGTAAGGAATCTCAGTATGTATGTTTGTCTGTGCATTGGTATTCTCTGCAACCGTTCACGAACAATTATGATATTGAGATAATTGAGAAATATGACAATTTGGAAAGTATTATGACAAAAAAGACACAACGATCTGGGGGCATGGACCAGGCCCTGGGATCACGAAGCAATTTTCAGACTTAAGTCAAAATTTTGATCATTAAACTTGGTATGTTCCTTGCCATTATTTTAGCTAAAATTTGATTTACAATAACTTACTCAGAATTTACATTCTCAAGCAATATTTTGACGTTGTCCCATGAGAAATAACAATTTTAAACCAATCAGAGATTTTGACTTAAGTCTAAGATCGCTTTGTGATCCCTGGGCCTGGACGTGTTGTCCGGTAAGAAGTCTTCTCTGTATCAACCCTTGCTTGCACTGTGCTAAATACAAGTATATGTAGGTTTGAAAAGATTCTCTATTACACACAACTGCATGGATTCAAATACATAGGACAGCCTTATAAACTTCTGAGGTCAGCCGCTCACCTTGTGGTAAGGACAGCAGGGCATGGTCTTTTAGAGCAGCCATCCAGTGCTGACTAAGAGAAGACAACTCTGGCTGGACCAGACTCAGTAAACTCTCTCCAGCACTCTCAAAGCCCTCTTCTGTCTTCTCTATCTTCTCCTTACTCTCGTTCTTCTTCTCTCGTTCTCTTTGTACTGCCACTATATACACCTGAGAGGATGCAGAGAAAATGGTGGTCAGATATGCTCTTCAAAGATCTAATCCTGAAGATGATCAGGTTTTGCAGGTGTTGATATCAACACAAAAGACACCACATCTTGTAAATTGTTCATCAAATCAACTTCATCTTATGCTCTGTGGTGTTTTTGCGTCTTTCATACTATGTACACTTCAAAGAAATGTTTGTAATGAGAGCATCGAGATCGTGTGAGTGGTCACATCAGTTTTCCATACATGTAGTTTAGCTCTGCCAAGGCTTTGACTACAGCCAGGCACAGTGTACATACCTACACACTACACGTAACACTACGAACGAGCTCACCTCTTCGGAGGCTTTCACTCCAGCCAGGCAATGTACATTCCTACACACTACTCATAGCACTATGAACGAGCGTACCTCTGCCCAGGCTTTGACTACAGCCAGGCACAGTGTACATTCCTACACACTACTCATAGCACTATGAACGAGCGTACCTCTGCCCAGGCTTTGACTACAGCCAGGCACAGTGTACATTCCTACACACTACTCATAGCACTATGAACAAGCGTACCTCTGCCCAGGCTTTGAGCACGGCTAGTTTCTCCATGGTTGTGGCACTCTCGTTGTACAACTGTGATCGCGCCTGTCCCATCTTCAGCTTGGCCAGTGAGGAGACGAGCAGCTGATGGACTCTCCTCAAGTCATTCAGATCTCTAGCCACTCCACTGCCAATCCACCTGCTACATACCTGTCCAAAATATACAACATGGTAATTGGCTCAGTTATACGGCAGTGTGGTCATAAACTCAAACTGAAATCGTTCAAAACTGAACCCGATGTTATGTGACGACAATGGATTCATCTCTCTTCTGAGTGGCAGAACGGAAATTCTCACTTCAGGGAAGTAATCCAATTGTATGTGTGCTGATAAATGGTAGTGAAAACTCAATTCTGGGAAATCTAAACTACAGTCATTTTCTACATACCTCACAAGCTGCAGCTGTGACATCTGAGGGCGTGTCAGCAGAAAACGCTGGTCTCAGAGCAGCTCCAACCTGTAATCAAATAGCACAGGTCAATCCAAATATTCACCTGTCACTTAACTTATCACATACTTAAAAATAACTTATCCATTATTTACGAAGCTTTGTAAACAAAAAAACATGGAAATATAATTCAGTACTGTGTTCATCAAAATAAAAAACACTGGATGTGGAGATTTTAACCAATTTGATATGTGAGATACACATAATCATCATTTTGCTCTTCAATGTTAAACCCTTATCCTGAAAAGGCCTTTACCTGAGCTTGGAACTGTTCTAAAATCACATGACCTGGGAATTCTGGTTCAGGGACCTTTGCAAATTTACCAATGATGTCCTGGAAAAATAAATAGTACAGATGTTTAAGGTAGCCATGCTACATTACACATACATCTATCAACTTAAAATTTCTCCTGTGATCTGTGTAGTTCATTGGCATTTGAAGCCATATTCATGACTCTTTTAGGCAGATGATGCTTACAGCTTTGTAGTGTATGAACAGACACTAGGTATTAAAAGATAATCGCATACTGGGAATGGCCATTGGCAAAAACAGGTACATGTATGTGAGAAATTACCTGACAAAAGTGCAGTCAGTATATCTTCCATATATTCCAGCAGTTATATACATAATTTAGTTGTTAAATTTCACCTCTCATTGCGAACCGAACAGATGACAATAAATCGATAGAGGCTGATTGTCCTTACATTTACAAATGTATATCTCACATGTAGTAAGAAACAGGGATAGTGTGTGAACTGGTGTGTGATGGGTTACCTGTAAGGCAGCCAGCCCGGCCAGGCGCAGCTGGTTACTGTCTGATGTGGCTCCTATGAAGGCCATTCTGACAAGCTCGGCCAGGTGTAACACCAGGTAATCACCTGAAACACAACCAAATCACAACCTGTAACCATACCCACATACTGCATGACAGACAACACAAATTATACATCAGTTTATTTTCACTACATGCTGAGAGCTGTGATCTAGGCAACAGATTTACATGTATTTATACAAGTAGAATCAATATTTCTACACAGGTCAGAGAAGCTGATAAATCAGCCATAACAGGCAGAACAGACTGGCCTGTCTGACTACATACTACATGCTCACATATCCAGATGGTTAACTGTCTCTACAAACCATGTATGAGGTCAGCTTGAGTCGACTATCACAAAGCATTGCAAAGTGAAAATGCATGCAGTCTGTCAGGCTAGGATGGGGACACTGGTACATGAGCTTCCTCAGAGCCATAGGGGGAATTAGGCACTGGAGAAGCCCTAATGCTACAACATGTACTTGTAGTGTCAATGTGACTCACCTTTTCCTGTGGAATTCTTCAGGTCTTTAGCTAACACCAGGTCAAAATGCGTCTTGTCCTCCTCACAAGCAGCTATAATCTTCTGCAGACAGTCTATGGCAAACACCTTGGTCGGCCACCTGACACAGAGACAAGATTTCTGAATTTCAGCAACGTTTCTCTTACTTTGACAGAAGCATGCTATAGCCACAGTAAAGGCCTACATGTACTTTCTCTAGTCTGAATATATAAGCTCTTTAAGTGATCTAAAACACCTATTCATGTAACTGAATGAAATCTAAGCTTGAACAACAATTTTTATGTAGATCTCAACATGTTTTTGTTTTTCTAATCATGTTTTTCTAATTTTCCACAAAAGAGCCTCGTAATGTAAGTTTTATCGATGATAAAAGTGTTGATTGATTTATTTTGTGCTTTATGCCGCACTCAAAAATTAACCTGTTATCTACTTATAAAGAAAGGCTATAAATGTTCAGTTGTCCCCTTAAACATCTAATGTTGTCTAATCTAAAAAGGATTTGCATACAAGCACCTTTTTACTTTCACCTAAAAAGGGACAAATCAAAAAACAAAATAGACTAAACCATCACTTGCTTAGGAGTAAAGAGATCAAACTTTCACCCACATCTTAGCAGGGAGACCAAACTTTGACTCACATAGGAGCAAGGAGACCAAATTTTTACTCACACAGGGGCAGGGAGACCAAACTTTGAGTCACACAGGAGCAAGGAGACCACACTTTGTTGACACCTTCAGAATACAAAGGGGCCAGACCTAGACTTACCTGGGAGCGACAGTAGGATGTGTAACGTCTGTGTCTGGAGCTTTAAACCTCACATCAACATCCTCCGACTCATCCTCCTTATCATCATCTCCATCATCTATTGTGCTCTCTATCAGGGTGCTTGTGGAGTCTGCCAGGTAAACACACACATTCAGTCCAATATCACTTTGCCCAATATCAAATCACGATTTCTTTGTATGTTTTCCAAAGGTTAAGCACCGCTTTCAATATCATTCCTAACAGCATCTTCTTACAGCTGACCAGTCCCAAAACCATGACGTTTACCTCATTGGGGTGTGGGAAGGCACTGCATGTGGAAATTCCCATTACACAAAACTTTAACAGAGTTTACACTTTTTCTCAACTATTTTCTTGTGTCATCTGAATGTACCAAAAGTCACCTACAGAAAATGTTGATCACAAACACTGCCAAAAACCTAAATACGAAAGTGTCAGAACTGACCTGTTGACTGAGACAGGATGTCTTTAATCAGAAGCAGCCAGCGGCTAAGGTTATCTGTGGCCAGTGACTGCAGCAAGCTGACCAGAGTGTCCTGTACGTCAGAGATCAGTTTGCCATCCGTCTCCGTGTCCATCATGCCAAACAGCTCTCCCTCCAGGCCCATGTCTGTCAGCTTGGCCCCGGGTTGGGTGTCATCGTCAGCCAGGGTCAGGGCATGCTCGATAACCTCCCGCGCCTCTCGTGTGGCTAGCTGTCGCAGACACGCCACAGCTGCGCGACGTAACAACAGGTGTGAGCTCTTCAGGGTCGCCTGAATGGGATGAAATGGTTGGGTTAGTGAAAGCACGACTAATTTGGTCAATAGCAAACCCTCAATTATAACACATATCCTGGTTTAAATCTGTTAAGCTACAAATAAAACAAGGCAAACTGCTGCAAAGGACATGAGCTAATTCTGGAATTATATGTTGGTTTACGGCTGACTGGGCTGGTAAGCATTTGCTTTCCAATTACCTCACGGCTCTACTCACAAATTTTGATGAACAAAAACTGTTTATTTGTCACAGAAGTGAATAGTTATGATGTCCACATGAAATGTTATGGAATCTTATCAAGCAGTTGTAGCCAGCATCTGATGTAACTGTCATGGCAGCATGCAGTCAAGGGCATGATAATTACGCTGGACCGAATATTGTAACAGCCTGGATTCTGATAAGAGACTTACACAGAGGTGTGGTACTAGGGTGGTCAGGTTGACATGTCTTGGGGCAAACATGTGGAGTTGTTGCAGACAGGAGATGGCCTCAGCCTGTACCAGGGAGTCTGTATGGTCCTGCATGATGGCGCAACACACCAGACAGTACAACCGGGCTGTTGCCTTAGACGCAGAATTCACTGTCAAAGAAACATAACAGTTGTGTTATCTCACTGGAACAGACTGTGTGTACAAGTAAGATGTCAAGTCCATCAAAAATCTCCTTCTTCAATTAAAATAAAATATGAACAAAAAAATCAATTTGCTTCTCTTTTTATCCTGTGAAATTAATAACCATAAACAATGGATTTTACAGGTGAGCAGACTTACACTGTAGCTCTGGTCCAAGAGATGTGATCAAAGCAGACAGACACTTGCCCAGGCACTGGTGTACATCCACAGTCGATGGGGGAACGGTCAGTAAGAGCTGTAGGACCAGGGATAAGGTAGGTTCCACGTACCCCCGGAACATTGGACCTCCAGAATCTGCGATTAGCCCCAGTGCGTGCAGTGCCCACACCTGAAACAACATTTAAAGATTCAAATTTTGAACATTTGATTTTCTTCAAGACCTGTTAACAATTACAACAAATGAATCTCATCATGGAAATAGTGAAGACAAATCAGACCGTTTGCATAAGTTTAAAGAGCTTGAGTGAGTATTATACAATTCAATTCTACTTATTACAGTGTTAAAGCTCTGTGAACAAGTTGTACTTGGGTGAGTACATACCTGTACAATGGGGGAGTTGAAATCCTGTGCCAGAGCCAGAAGTATACTGATGCTGGTGTTGAGGTGCTGACCAGATCCCATACCCCCTACATATCTATGGAGACAACCCAGTGCCAGGGAGTGGCCAGTGCGACTTACTACATCCCGTGCAGATTTTAACCTGAGACAAAACAGACTGGATTAGATTAGATTAAGAATATTTCACTAATATGATGATCAGTTTTGTGGATTAAGGTCAACAATAAATAAAAAACTCACAAACAAACAATTTTGAAACACCAACAAAAAAAAAAATCATGGAACACCCTTCTTCTCCCTGTCCCCTATATAACAGGGCAGCTATCAACATTTAAAATAAACCAAACAAATTAAACAGAATTTATAAAGTTTATCCAGATGTTTTACTCTACCCACCAACACCCACATGTAATTGGTCTTTTCTGATAATGCAATAAACCGTTCATCAGGTATGACATGACCGTGGGCATCAGAAATCAAATACTAAGACTTATAATTGACTTATTAACTCATAGCACACATCTTTGTATGCTGACCTGTCAAAGCTGTACTGGGCCATCTCTGCTATAAAGCGACTGTCTCCCACCACCTGTGCCATCCGCCCTAACGCTTCTCCAGCCGCACATCGTAATATAGGGTTAGAGCTCCCTAAGGCTCCCTGAGGACACACACATGAGAAGATCAGCTTGATCACAAAAACTCATTGCACTTAAACAAATCATTAAGTGAGCATAATGGAGTTATGAATTAACTTTTTGATATATCCTTGTGTAAAAGCTAAAGAGGCAATACCAGAGGCTTTTGCCCAAAAAATAACAAAGAACAGAAAAAAACTTTCACATGAAATGGTGTGAATCATCTCTTTGAGTGCAACTAATTACTTACTAAATTGAAATAATTCTACTGATAAACTTTACCTTTCAATTAAACCTGAGCGACAATTCACAGAGATTTTGCTAAATTCAGTAAAACGTTACAATGAAATGCACAGCATGAAGAAAGTTTTAGTGGAATGATAAGCGCCTGTACTTTTCATAGCTTGAAAATCAATTTTGCAGCTTTATCAATTGTTTGTTTAGCCTAAAAACATCTGTGTTGTTAAAAATTTTACGTACCATGATCAAAGTAAAGCAGGATTTCTTCACATCGTCTGGGCCAAGGCTGGACTTTGTTTCAGATAAACTCTGCAATAACACATGAAGGGTGAAACTTTCACTGTTGGAGCAGATTGCTAACAATGGCTTTTAATCATAAAACTGCTTAAACCAACTATTGCCAAAACTTTGATGCACTCAAATCAAAATGTTTCTGTTGCCACATCAATTTACATGTAAACTCCAAAGATGGACTTCCCATTTCCAACACAATCCATAAATTGAACCAAGTGTGAAATTTTTATGGTTTCATCTGATGATTTCATCCTGAAACAAGGAATTGGAACCCACCTGAGAAAACTCTGTTATGTAGTTAAGAATCCCAAACAAAATGATCAGATTATCTTGTTTCTTTCAGATCAGTTGTCTGTTTAACTTTTTATAGGCTGTGGGACCATACAGTGCATGGAAACCATGTAGGTTAGGCATTAACTGACTGCATACAGATGTAACTCTCACCTTGAGGGCACAAAGTACTGCTGTGAAGATGTTGATCTGTACAGCCTGCTGTCTTTGGGACTTGGCCTGTTTGATACACTCTATGAAGTGCTGTAACATCTGGTAACGATGTTTGTAAGCGACATGTGGGAAGACGAGCCCATAAAGTCTGACAGAGCTGTCAATCACGGCCACTCCCAGGGGCAGCGGGCCTGGTACTGGATCACTCTGGTGGAACAGAAAACAAAAATTAATCACTACATGTAGGCATTCAAAATACAATAGTAACGTTGGCATTAGTGTGTATAATTATGGTTTACACAGTCTAAAGAGAAAATAACCAAGGGAGAGTAGTAGTTCTGAGATGAAATCCTTTTGTTTACATTGCTGATAAGAACAACTGAAGGCATTTTAGTGATTTTAATACAGTATTTAAGGAAGTACTAAAGTTTACTGTACCCTTCTTGTGATGTGTACAATGCAGTCAAGTTTAGTATACATGAGCCATCTCTTAATTAGGTTATGAATCCTAAACTACCCATGTGATGGGGTCAGTATAGCACGACCAACAAGTGGTGCAGATGAGACAGAGTTTGAAGGTAAAAATATCATTTAAAAGTCTTAATTTGCATCTGGGTGTGATGCAGTATTACTGGTCCACAGCATACATGTACGGAATTACAGATGGGATCAGACTTAATACAGCAGGGTAAGGGGACTTACCGGTGGACACCTGGAGTAGAGAGAGGGTGGGTCATGCTCCAGGGCTCCTGATCCCGAGGCACTGTTAGGCTGGAGCTGGAACACAAGACACACGTTCATGGGTTACACTCAAGATCAAAAATTATAAATACTAAATAAACAAAAGAAAATAAGAAATACCTTATGAATAAAGACTATTGCACAGGACAAAGGAAGGCTTTCTATTAAGCTACCATATCCAATAAATCTCCTCAAGCAATAGATGCACATTATACAGAAAAAATTTACTGACAAAATGTACATGGAAAATTTTTTACCACACTCTATTTTGTACTTTACAGAATATCCTTCTAAAATACAATAAAACATATAATTACTTATAACTAGTTGTTAAATAAACAAATAAAAATATCCTGAAGCATATTTTGCAAATACACATGTACAAGATACACACATCACATAGATCATTCTTTTCATGCATCCGCATGTTAACATTGATGCTCATATCACACTCAGCTTTCCCAGTCCAGTTATTTTATGATGCAAGCTTACACTCAACAGAACAACATGCAGCAGCCAGACACATTACCTCTCAATCACACACTATCATTTATTTTGGTTACAAAATACACAAACAACTAGTAAAAGCTGATTGTTTTTTCTGAATGCTTCTTTAATAAGTTTTAGTCTAACACTTACAAACATACAGGTACAGGTACATTATTTAGTCGGATGAAAATAAACAAAGTTTTTTAAATTTGTGAAACCAGATTTCATAAAAATGCAGTTATGCATTTCTGACTATTCAAGTATTTTTCGAACAAACATGTTAGTTTGCAATGTGTTTCTTATATTCCTCTGTGAAAATCTTATGCTACAGCTGTGTATCACAATGTCACAGACACAAATTAAGACCAGAAATTTAGCCATAAAAATAAAATAAATAAAGGACCAATGCTCAAGTATATATATGAGAAATTAAGTATACCTTGAACAAAAGTCATTGATTCTATAAATGTTGGGTAATAATTATGTACCTATAATTTTATGTAATACAAAAAAAACAAAAAAAACAAACATATATACACACATATTACCAATATAACTTATTACTGCAGAGAATCTCAGCAAATGTGTAAGAGTATGTGTCCCGTATGTAGCTGATCTGTCTGTAATATAATGTGCTGCCCCCAACATACAAATATACATATCATGATACTACATCATAAATACTTACTTTACACCATTAATACTGGATGTGTTAATGTACATGTACATGTAGACTACCAATGAGCCATCTGCTTGTTTGAGTCCCAGAACAGAACAGGGTTAGTGTATCATGCATTTAATAATGCTTCTGGGGACTAAACTAGACAGTTTTTGGCAAAACATTTTCAAACACCTTGGTTTGCTGAATAACTTTTAAAGATGTTTCCAAAGCATGATCTGGTACTTTTATATTAATAACATTTACATAAAAAAATACTTTGCCAAGTATGCCAAGTTGAATCTCCTTCACACAATAGTTTTCAAGTAGTTTTTTCAGCAAAGAAATATAATGCCAGAGATCACAGTCTCATCTCTGAAAACAGGCGACAAAAACTCAGCCTCAATGCACAACTTCTGCAGATTCAGAGCTGTTGGTGTTTCACAGGATTCCATGCATTGTTCAGGCAACCCTACTGACCATAACGCAAACGATGCTTCCCTGGCTCTCAAAATAATAACTCAAAGCAGAATCTTCCTTCAACATTTTCAGAAAAAATATCAAAAAGCCTTAACCTGGTTAAATTTGAATTTGATATAATAAATACATGTACGTATTCAATTCAGAAATAGCTGTAAGAGACCAGTGCTATATTAAATGGAAGATAAAGTTTATCTTGTATGCTGTTCCCTGCAAGATTGCAGGCAGATTTATAGATAGAAAAAAATGTATAACTGACAGTCATGAACTTAGATAAAAGGAGCAACGTAAGGTATGCAAAAAGCCAAGAAGCACAGACTTCAGATGTAAACCTGTCCAGGTGTTGAATGATGCAAGGACAAGATTCGAACCCACAGTGCAGCATTTGCTCAAATAAAGGCAACGAATACCGGTAAAAGTTAACTCAATAAATACACATTTCCACAAAAGAACCAGTGCAAAGTTAAATTCAGAAGTTTCTTTGAAAAAGGAAAAAAAAAAAAAAAAAAAAAACCCTAAAAAGAAGTGAATCAAACAACAAAAACAAATTTCCTTAAAACTTCAGAACACAGATGTAGCTCTCTCATCCCAAATGATTCCAGTGTGTATACTCAAGATGCAATCTGGTGGCATTCTCAGCTCCAACTCATACTCACAAAATCTTTGTCCAACTGCCTACGAAATGGCTCAAACTACAAGGATTTAAAACGGAACCAAAGACCACCTGATTAAATACCTTCCTTTAGAAAGACCAACAAACTCTAGAAATGAGACTGTTTTTCTCGGCAATTTAGAAACTTTAAAGAGAACTTCAAGAATAAAGATGCAGTGATGTACTTGTATGGCATTACTAGCAAACTTTTGCTGAAGTTCTGTCTGTGTTGTTAATGTTGATGGATGTGGCCGGCTTATGAGAGGCAAAACCATTTTATGTCTGACATTCCGAAAAAATTAATTTTGCCTATCAAAAGATGTCTAGACATCGTAATTCTACAGCCTTTGTATACATTTACATTGAGCAAACTTGGGCTACAGACCATGGCATATTTATAGCCGGAGTGTAAACTCAATTTAATATTAAACTAGATTAAAACCAGTCTTAAACTTGTTCCTTTTAAGTCATAATGTGAAAATCCTTCAGAAGAGTATAATCCTTATGTATGTTTTGTCTGATGCTACAATTTGAGTTTTGGACTACCTGTGACATGTGAGGTGCAGTATATGTGTGAGTTGTGCATGTCATTTACCCCTGGGTAGGGGCTCTCACCTGGTCCTCTATAGCCTTGTGATCTGTCTCCTGAAGCCAGGAGCCCAGAATCACGCTGTCATCCACGTGACACAGCGAGCGCAGCAGCGACGTGGTCGTGTGGGCTAGGTTGTCTGTCAGCGTGAACTCTGCCACCAGCTCTCTCAGCAAAGACGTGTATGTGTCTGAACAAGACATACATAGCTTACTTAGTATTTGACAGGCATATGATCACGAAAGAGGATAATCTGACTTACACAAGAGTATTAATGAGGTTTGTGTGGAACACACTGTGACAAACCAACTGAAGATTACATCATAAAGGAAAGAAACTGAGCTGGCAGGATCTATTCAATCAATGGCCCTTACAGATAGGATGAATCTGTGCTTTGAAGGAATAGCTTTATTCATGTTACTTTTACTCTAAGCTATACTAAAACTTAACTATATGACAGTAAATTAAAGTATAACGTCACGCTACAAAGACAGGTAAATGTATCACCCTTGGAAAGTGGCAGAAGTGCCACTAGAGCTGAAGAAGCATGCCGAGTACAGAACAGATGTAATGATGCCAGTTTAGTTACCTGTGTTTATTTTTGTGTCTCATCAATGTTGAACACACAACTAAAGCGTGTGTGTTTGTGGACAGTCAGGTTTTGTGGATTGAGGAAACTGGTGTGTCCATGCTGTACCACAAATACTGGCTTTGGACCTGTTACTAAGTTCATATTTAGGCAGAAGTGACACAAAAGTCATAAATGCCAGACTTACGTTCATAAGACTTTGGGGGCAGTAAAGAGAGGACATCGTAGAGTCGGAGACGAACCATGGCAGCACTGGCTTTCAGGTGGTTCCCGTACAGCTTTACAACACTGGGTAAACTGACAACAACAACAAAGAACATCCTACACTTCAGGTTATGTAGCTAACAGCATTTAAAATGCTGAATAAAGCACCAGTTTTATGATTGGTCCACGCTAGTATCCCAGCGAGACACCTCTTGAAATCGTTCGGATTATTATTATTAGTCAACTCGTAAAATTGCAAGATCTCACAAACTGGTAAAGGGAGAAAAACCAAACTTTTCAGCCTTACTGAGGAACATATGAAGCAACTTTAGATGATTTGTGCTGTTTTACCGGTCACGTGATTTATCGGCCATTTTGAATTTTATTGATAAGCTAAAAAAATCTTCTTCTCCCAAATGGCTAAACCTATCGAAATAAACTTTTCATTTACAGTTTTCAGGTGAATTGACTGACTAATGAACTTGGCCCAAAAGTAGGTCAATTTTTAAGACTGTTTAAAATCATCATACAAACACATTATCTGGTGCCCATTGATGTCACAATTACAAATTTGCAAGAATTATTTTTGTACTCTGAGTTGTTTCCATGTTATGACCGAAAAGCCAACAAAAATTTGACAAAACCTTCCTATGTAAATAACATGGGAGCTTCGTACTAGGCTGCATGAAACCATAGACTTCAGTTTAATGTGGGAATGGGCATCAGCTCTGCAACAATGTATTCTTTCTGTGCTTTTATGCTTGGCCAGCAGCTTAAGATCAAAGCCGCATAATCTCTATGCTAGTCTTCAGTAATTGGCCAATTGTAAATGATGCGTGGCAGTCTAGGGTTCAAATCCAGTACGTTCTTTTCCATTTTGTTTCATACTCTTTCCCATTGTCATGAACTGTATAGACACCAGGCTACCAGAAGTGGTAAAAGACCAGTGTCCTGGATCCTGGCAACGCTGTTAAATAACAGCTTAAATTTATGCTGAGTCTTGTAGAACAGGTAACATTTTCAGAGCTATGCATAATAAGCTCTGACTTCGTGATTTTTAACACATAGCAGTACAGTTAAAAAACTGAAGCATAATTTCCTTCCACCATAACGCTGGTCGCCATCATATAAGTGAAATATTCTTGAGTATGTAATTAAACATAAATTAAGAGGCTTGAAACAGTTATACAGTCTATCCTTTTGTTAAGATAGTTTTCAATGCACATAAAGGCTGACATCAAATAATATAGAAATGTAGAGTTCCATGTATGCTCAGTACACATCTGAACTGTTTACTAATTATCTCAGAATTTGCCATGTGATCTAAGTTAAGGAGCTAGGCTATATGTTTGTGGTGACTCACTGGGAGAACATGGTAAGAGCACATTCCAATGTGACCAACAGGCGACGAATCACATCCTCTGTCACCAACTCACGACAGTACAACAGGAAACTCTGCATGGCTGCAAACAAATCATAAACCCTTAAATATCATACTAATAACACATATGGATTTCAATTTTTTTATGAATTTTCTTTGCCATCAAAATGACTCACAACACAGCCATTACATCCTATGGCAACATGACACAATAGGAATGCAAAAGACTCACATATCAAACTTTCTAGATGTGCAAAACAGCAACACTTAATATGCAGCTGCCGGCTTTAGTGTTTTAACCTCAACATTTGAAAATATCTGATATTACTTTAACAGCTATTTGACTGAAATTTTCGTGTCTTCTTGCCAAGTAACCTACAAAGCAAGCGAAGCTGAGGTTTGTGTGTCATGACTCACCTGCGAGCGCCCCAGCCCGCCCCTCGAGCGTCACCTGCCAGGTAAAGGCATCCCCACGCACCTTCTCAGACTCCAGCTCTTTTGTAGAGCGAGGAAATGCATTCCTCCACAGCAGAAGCATTCTAGGGAGGTGACTCTTAACAACAGGTGCCCCTGAAAAACAGTCATAAGAACTTTAAACAGAGCAGTCAACTACAGTTTGCTATTCAGGCTCTTTTTAAGGAGACAAAAAACTGAAAATTGAAATTTGAGTTTTTCTTTTTAAACTTTATCTGAAATTAGAATTGTTAAGAATAGAAACCTTATGACAAATTCTGCTGCTCCTTTAATGACTGAGGAACACACCATCAATGGAGTGAGGAAGTGAGTAGGGTTTAACGTCGTACTTGACAATTTTTCCGTCATATGACAACAAAGCAGTCTTAAGAGCACAATCAATAGAAATGTGGAGCGCAGAAGTGAATACAAAACAAGGAAGTATGAAGACATACCCAGTGTCATGAGCGAGCCGAGTAACAGCCAGCCTGACTGTGTTCTCTGAAGTGACAAGCGACTATTCTGAGATGCCGTTCTTAACAGCTCCTCGGCCTGGCTGAAAATTTGCTACAAACACAGAGAATAAAAACAATAAATGTTTTCACACCAAAAATTATGAATTCCTGTATATCAATAGTACAAGAACCAAAACGACTTGCCAAATACTTGTGTACCAACCAGTGTTTACATGTTATGAAGCTCCTCACATAATTTGGTGTCTTAGCCAAATTAACATGTTACACACAATCAAGGATCAATTTTACAGCCCCAAAATGTCAAAAAAAAAGAACAATTAAAATTTTTCCTGTGTCTATACAAGTACATTATGCTATAAAATCAGCAGGGAATCATCTTTCCACAGCTACATGTTGTTCCCTAGAGGTATACCTGAATCCTACCTGCTAAAATAAGTAAGTAATCTGGTGAGACATTTTCATTTTAGGACGAACAGTTTTGGGGCAAATGAAATCTGATGAAAGACGCTTTCTCCCCAAAACAGGAAAATGTTGAGGAATTTAAGAAACTCAAATGACACGACATGCAGTGGCAGGTGACAAATATCTACCAGATGTTACATGCACAATGCACTTCCGTATCATTCCAATCCACTCACCTTTCCCTTGGCATGGGGTATGCCTAAAGGGCACTGGTAAACGCCCCCAAGGAGAGCCGTGAGGGCACTGCTGTAGCCACCCACTGCCTCAGGGGATGCCTTCAGCTTCTCCATCCTTTCCATACACCTGTTCACCAGGGGCGTCAGCTGAGAGGGCAGTGCCACAGCGATACTGCCCAGGCACCAGGACGCTGACAGGCGCGCGGACGCACTCGGGTGAATCAGCACAGATACTACAGGCTCTATGATACCTGCCCAACACACAACAGCAACTAACTCAGATTTCACATGAAAATGTCTTATTGAAAGCTAGAGCAGTATATCTTTACATGGTTTACATGAATTTATCTGTTTTTCTAAGAATGGTAAGCACTGCACTATTAAAATGATAATATGTATCGACAAAGTTTCCCACTTGAAGTTCTTAAAGTGTATCTTTTTATTTTTCTTATGTTGCTTAACTGATTTAAATCAATTAAAAGTGAGATATTTCAATAAATGGAAATAAAAGTCATAAAATATTGATATTTCAATTTTCATGCTAAACATACATATTTCCTATGGGAAAATCAAATTACTTTCAAACAAACAACAGAACACCTTGATATAAAACATACATGAAACTCTCAGCTTCCTGCAAAATGAGCAACTTAATCAAGGACGAAATACTTGGTCAAATACAGTACTCGGGCACTAATAAGAGGCATACCTGTGGCAGGTTCTGCCACCAGAGGGCTGGCAGAGGTACCCAGCCTCAGAACGAGGCTACCCAGCTCATGGAGGGCACAGACCAGGACGTGCTGACTGGATACAAGCTCAGCCATCTGAGACTTCTCCCCAGAGGACTCAGCCGTCACTTCACCTGTGAACCAAATAAAACTGTCAGTACCAGCTCTGCTATAAGGCACATTACTTCTGGAGAGATACACCAACTAACATTTAGACAACTCAGAAATTTCTGATAGTTGCTAAGTGCAACATATTAGGAAGGAAACAAAATCCAACAGAAATGACAAATTTATCGCATTCATTTTTTGGAAAGAATTCAATAATTTAAGGATGTTTAATGCATTCAACTTTATAAATCATATAATAAGTGGGGAAAAGCAGCATTTTTTTCGACAAAATAGAAAAATAAAAAAACGGAAAAAGACACCCTGATTTCTATGACATCACATGTTATAATAATTGGAGATCAATGTAACTTCCATCTATTGAAAGAAAAAAGGTCAAAACATTAAGGGGAGCATTTATTATTAGAACAAAGTATTCTGTACAACAGCCAGAATACATTACACCTTATCTACATGTGATTTCTTGGAAACAGTTTTAATGTGATCCTTAACAACAGATTTGTACCAGGTAATAGTTATAGGCGGAACTCACCCACAGTGTTCATCTGGCGGATGATGATCTGGCAGATCTCCTTGGCAGCTGCGATCTGGGCCTTCTCACCCAGCAGGCTGCCGATGGCTGTTCTCATGATGAAGAGCACACACTTTCGGGCGTAGACAGCCTCCACGTGGGTGGGGGTGGCCTTAGGACTGGAGACCAGCTCTAGTACATGGTTCAGGAACAGGGAGATGTTCCTCTCAAGCCACAGCCCTCCCATGCACTTCACAAATTCCACATAGGCCTGAAAGTATGAAATAGTACATAATTTATAGATGGACTCACAGGCAATAACAAAACACACAGTATGTCAATACATACTCTACCTGATTGGTCCATTTGGCAGCATGAAGAGTCAATTTTTATTTATCGATTTGATTGTTGGTTTAATATGCCACACTCCAGAATTTTCACTTCTGTGATATGTCAAGTTGGTAAGAAACAAGTTGTCTCCAGTAAACTTCAAGTAAGACGACAATACAAACTGCATGAACAATGGAAGGCAGAGAGTCCCCCCCACCCTTTCCAAGAAATATGACTCCCATCCGTAATAACTGAAAGGCAAGCACCTTCACCATGTGGCTACAACTTGCTCCAGAATAAATAAATAAGATCGACATTCATGCAGTATATTTCCATACATGTAAATCTACTGTAAACAGTATGCATGTTGGGGTACTATGTACATGTACATGTCACTTTTTACATCAAAAGACATTTATACAAACCCTACTCCTAACACGTATGTCACGATAAATTATGGCTTAATACACCTTCCGCAGCAACGCAGATATCCACTTACATGTGTGATCCCAACTCTGACTTCTCTGTTCACAGAGTTACTGCCCTTGATCATTTCTCCAGCTGTGGTGTTCTTTAAGAAGCCGAGGCCTCCCCTCAGAAAACCAGAGGCCAGTAACCCTAAAACATCCTCCTGTTTTGTCTGTTTACCCTTACCTGTAAGAACAAAGAGCATGAATACAAAGCAATATTTAGCAAGAGAAACATAGAATTCTTTTAAAGCCAAAGTAATTCATAACTATTAACTTTAACAGCAAGGTTTTTCAAGTTATGGTATACATTCTTTGATGTGTCCAAAACATTTCATTCCTTTCTGAGTAAGACTAGACCTTTCAAATTCCTAATTGCAATACAAGCTCAAGTAAATCAATTTTGGCCGTGGTGCAGCATACCTGTTCATTATTATGTTAGTTTTGTTATTTCTACATGTATGCAGCCTTCCAATCTACAGTACTGTAAATAGTAGCTGCAAAATAATAGAAACCTCCTCCTGCTTGGCATTACAATATTTCCTACAAACCAGTACTTTCAGTTTTACATGAAACACCGTAACGGCACAGCAAAGCACAGGTTCTCTTCCCAGAGATGGTGCACGTATGTATGACGTAATATGGAAGGCATTTGCACAGATCTGATCATTCGTTGTTGAGCCCTATGAAACAGGTTCCTTAACTTACCCATGGCGGCTTTAGGTGACTGTGCAGCCACAAGCAGCGACCCAAGCAACTTGGCGACCGCACATCGGACATCATAATTGGAGCCATCGAGTGCACGGAAGCAAAGGGAGGTCACGGTCTCCAGCTCACTGGTGTACATAAACTGAGCCTCGTTTACCAGCTGCAGCAGGCACTAAAAGCAAGCAGAAAACAATTAATTTATGAATTTATTGGACAGGTATTTTACGCCACACTCAAGAACTGAGTGAGAGTGTACAGAATCATTGTATGGCACTGGTACGCCAGCCACTCTGCAACACAAGCCCCTGAACATCCATTTGATAATGCTATATACAAGTGCATGTATATACACCCTTTGATCAACAATTGTATAACCCATGTGTACCCCTCTTACAAAATGCAAATAATTGTATCAAATTTCACTAATACCTGACAACCCTCCTGACTTAACCCTGCGGTTAAATCCACCTGATCTGGTCTCTAGCAAACAGCTTCATTGGCCATGGACCAATTCTATGCAATGGGAGTAATGCTCAACTTATGAGTGAGTGAATGCTTGGGGTTTAACTTTGTGCCTCAACTTAATGAAAAAGCCCCTCAATTCATTTATAACTAACTCAACAGTATATAAAGGTACATGATCATTACATAAATCTAATGTTCAGAATCCAAAAACCTACATGTACCATGGTACCTTCAGTTGGTGATCAAATTAAAGCAGCTCTCCTAGTGACATGCACAAAGTCAAAGAAATATGTGCTGGAGTCATGCACAAAGGCACTGAATATGTTCTGATTCTGGCTATACTCATACACTTAGGCCTAACTTCAACATAAAGGCCTTTAAATGAAAGCCTTGTTCTACGGTACTGTCTATACAATAATAACAATGATGGAAAGAAATGATTCTATAGAAATGAAACATATTCAAATCGTAAGCTTGCAAGTATTATGAACATCTTACAATGATATGTGAATGAGTCATGTACAAGATACAAGACATGTACAAAACTGTGTGCAAACATAGAATTATAAATAAACTCAACTGTCTGGAATACACAGACTGGCTGTTGTACTTGTAGAACTGTTAGTGGAAATCGCAAACAATGGCAGTCAGCCTAAAACCCTATAAAGTTTTCAGAAGTCTGGGCTGAGTTAAGATGTCTGGCAGCTGGTGAACAGCTGGTGAACATCGCTCTAAGTAAACACCAACACTCTCCACAATTATGCTCTGTTTTTACAGCTAAGCTTTCAACACACACAAAAATACACCATAATTTCCCAGAATTATGGAGTTTAAGTACTTAATTACATGTATGTAGGCCATGCCTAGCATGGAACCTTTCCAAGCTTCCAACCCCCAAATGGGCTCTCCAATTTCTGAGGGAGCAGAAAATGGTTTCCAGTATCTCACTGCTAATATCTATTAAAACCAGACATCACAGTTTATTCTGACCTCAGCCTACCTTACACATATTTGTGTACATGTACATACATGTACAGAGCTTTTTAGGATCGTAACACTGTTCACATTTGGGCTAATTTTAAGTGCCTTTCCCACAAAACAAACACTCTTACACTTTTCAGCGAAATGATGAAAATATCTACGTCCAGTTAGAGGTACTGTAATTTGTAAAAATTCAATTGTAAAGATGTACAAATTAGCACATTAACTACTGTTAGTTTTTTTACATGGAAAAATTAAGTCAGTTTTCCCACCAGTACAGAGCAGTATCACAGTGCAGAACAGTTACCACAAGCTGACATTTTAATGTGAGAAACTACTGTATTCTATTAGTGTCAGAACAGCCTTGTGTTATTGGGAGTCTAGCTCTTACAAGATACGCCTACACATAGTACAACTCTCGATGTACACATGTAAATGTACATACACCTGCCATTACAGATGTGCATGTACGCTAATATTACACCACCGGCTTTTCAACACTATGACAGACACTGCCAGCAAGGCTGCTAAAGACATTAGTTGCACACATGTACATGTTGACTTGAACAGATTTTTGGAAAATTTTACATATTTATCAGAATATAACAACTTCTTCCTCAAGTTATTATTCTTCTTGTAATACCTAAACTAAAAATATCAAACATCTTTCTTTTCCCATAATAAATACTATTATTTTTACATATATGCATGTGTCCGTGCTCTGATTCGCAGCAAACTTTGAGTCCGAACCTGGCACAGGGAAACAGCAAGCTTTTATTCATGAATGAAAACATTTCAAGTGAAAAAACAAAAAAATGGTAAAATTCAAAGCTGTCACTGCAAATTATAGTATATATTTCTACACTGACTTTTTTGAGATAAAACAAAACTTATGTTAACACGACTTATTTAGTGTTACATGAGCAAACCTTGGCAGCGGGGAACCTCACTGTCATCGACCGGTCTGTCACACATTTACTGGCAGCCTTGTAGATGTCCTTATAACAGCTGGCCCCAGCCGACCCCAGTCCAAGAACCACCTTCTCCAGGGTCAGCATGATCTCACATCGTCCCTGGGACTAAAGTAAATGGAAAATTTTGTCACAAATATTTGCTAGCAAACCTAATCTTGGCAGAAATCTGTTTAAAATTTTTACTTATATTCCATATACACAACAATTTACCTGTCTTTGTTAGGGTATGGATTTATAAAGCAGTTGAACAGACAATGTACTAAGTGATCTCAAAGTCTAACCATACAGACCAGCACCTATCACATTTGACAGGTAACATTACATGTATACATGTACATTCCTGAATAATAAGATTTTGAAGATGACCAAAATAATTTAAATTTGTCTTCTCACCAGCTCTGTTAAATGTGGCATATCATGTGTATGGTAAATGCCTGATTCGCAAAGCACTGACACTGTGTTTTATTTGGACACAGTTCTAGTAAGACCATAAATGTGGCATAACTTAAAGTCTGCCTGCTAATCAATGGGTACTGTGGCTATTATATGATAATGCTTAGTCATAATGTTACTTCTAATTCACTCCCCCTAAAACACTTAGGAGCCCAGCAATGTACATGCAGGCCTGTGTCTAGAATGGGTGCGGGTTCTAATATAAAACAAACCACAGCAGAGAGAGCAAAACTAGAACAGCAATGACAATGTCACATTTGGCAAATGGTCACACGTAACTGGTGAAATACAACCTTTTGCCAATTTACCACAGTTAAGGTTTCATCCTACACATAACATCATGTAAATGCTTAAATAGTAGCAAATAACATGCCCTGTACACCATGGCTTAAGCAGAATTTGGTAAGAAAACATATGCGGTGATGTTGTCTGTAATATTTTAGAATTCACACCTCTGCATTTTTCAGGGATTTGATAAGAATCTGGACCGTTTCCTCATACGACCTTCCCACCATCCTGCCCAGCTGTTCATACATGGCACCCAGGCAAGCCACTGCAGCCCTGTGAATAACAACAACAACGTAGTCACCACTTTATCTCTACTAACACCATCATTACTGCTGAGAACACAACATCAAAGTCTGCAGCTATTCAAACAGGTGGAGAACCAGTAAATGAACATAAACACTGTAGGGAGCATCTGGTCAAATTATGTTTTCAGAAACACATGATGGCATTTCTGATAACACAGATCACACAAGTGCGATGTTTACCTGCAACTTACGAAAAATATATGTAATCCACGGGTAGAATACCAGGAATTCCTGAGTCAAGATGTTCATGTAATCACACAGCAATTCTCTTACATATATTCAATTAGGCTGGATGAATTGGCCAGCTTATGACTTCAGCAAAAGTACATGTACATTGTATTCTGTTACTCTAATCAGGATAGTACATGCAATAAGTCTGTTTAAGAATTACGGTAATATAAACACGTTCGAAATTTCTCAACTAAATGCTGTATGCAGACTTTGAAACTTCAGTATCAGATGTCTCACACACACATACACACAAAATCCCCAAAGTATATAAAATTAAATAGTTAAGTAAACTTGATTTACTACATTGTCAAGTTGCATGCAGCCTTTTAATCCACAATAATTCTAACAAGACACAAATCTGTATTCATAAACTGCCTTTGGCCAGAATTTGATTTGTTATTTAGAAGGTTAAATGAAAACAATAAGTCCTATACCTACAAAATGCCCACATATGACTAATTCAACATAATACATGTGTAGACAGAATATCATAATAAACCCAAAGCTTGAACTCACAGCCTGGTTGGCAGATAACTGGGAGAGTCATCCTTGTTTTTGATAATGTCATTACAAGTGTTGATTGTCTGGAACAGGTCAAATGTGTCTCCAACACTGAAGAGCGTGGCCAGGCAGCGTGCTAACAGTTTACGCGTGGGTGGTCCTGGCGATTCACTGATCTGATTGGTTAACTGTTTCACCAGCTTCGACTGACTCTCTTTAATGTCAGACTGAAAAACAAACAGAACAGAATTCACTTAAGTTTCAATTAAACCAAAATCACAATGTACCCTCACGTATATATCTACATGTAATAACAGGCCCTTTCACTTTAAACCTTGATGTCTGCACAGTGATAATCTTGAATGTCAAATTATAGTTGTGTTACACTTGTTTTCATCAAGTTTATCAATAACCTTGCACTTAGCTCTTTGATTTATTTATTTACTAATCTGGTTGGTGTTTTAAGCCGTACTCAACAATATTTCACTTATACAACGGCGGCCAACATTATGGTGGCACGAAACCAGGCAGAGCACGTTGAAAATCCACGACCATCTACAGGTTGCTGCAGATTTTCCCACTTACGGCCAGAGAGGAAGTTGGCATGAGGTGGACTTGAACTCACAGTGATCACATTGGTGAGAGGCATCTGGGTCATTGCGCCATTCTGGCGTGCTAACCCCGTCGGCCACGGAGGCCCCCTTTGCTCTTTGATGTCAAAAAACTACATACACGTAGATGTACACCGCTACAAAAAGTTACTGCCCAGGCATCATTTCTCAAGCCGAACTACTATGTAAAGCAAATTTTTCTTGTCTAATTGATGTTCCACACTGTACAGAGTAAAAATTATTTCACTTATTACTTCACTATTCTATAGTATGAAGGTTGAACAAGTATGCTGAACCAATAAATGGCTTGTAAGACATCACCCCTTCTGGTACCAGGTATATTTCCACTTGTTCTTGACATCTTTCCACATGTACAATCAGAAACTGGTGGATAATTTATTTGTTTACTTCCATGGTGTTTAATGCTGTACACAACAATTTTCAACTCATATGACAGGAAACAAAGGGCATACTGTAATTCTTCAACCTTCTCCGATGTTTACAAGGTGTTTATTTAAGCATATTCTGAAAGCACTTTGCTGTGTTGAATGATAAAATTATACTTTTTGTGAATCCCTGAAACTGGCCAATCAAACCACTTTAGTTTTGTCCCCAAAATTAAACTAAATGTGTGGATAAAATGCACTGAAATTTGCTCTTTCATGTGCGAAAGGGTTGAGGAATTAGGGTAATAATGGTTCACACGATCCAGGTGGATTTGGGTAACACAAAGATGTGGACATGTATGTATTGTTGACTATTACACTGCTGTTTAAGGCCAATCATCAAGGCATGTACAGGTGTATCTTTGGGTGAGAAGGGACTGATTGAGGAACATGTCCATACAGCTTGAGGTGAATGGAGCTTAACACCACATGAATGAAACATACAGGTAGATGCGCTTGTATGCCATAATTAAGACTGACCAGCGCACTGAGGTTGTTTTTAAAGTTTAATAGGAGACTGGTGCCTATGTTTATAAAATAAAGTAATATGATGTGTCTATAGCTAGGCAAGATTGTCAAACACAACTATCAGACTTCTGTCTGAAACAAATCTAAACAACATGACTGTCAGGTTTACACGACATGTCATTCACAGCTCTAGCTGAACATTTGGCATTTCACTTCCACGTTCTATAACTGCTGACACAACAATACATGTGTATTAAGTACAGGATATTTATAATATCTAGATATTTTTAACAAATGATTCAAAGGTGAATGAATGTGTACCTAAATATAGGAACAAATAAACACCTAGTGCTAGCTGCTCATTTCTCATATTCAGGCAACTTACAAATATGACGTATAATGTTCTATAGCTCACATGTACCTAGAATTGAAACATGGACGATTCTAAACTTCTCTCATGTTCAATGACACAAAACAAGGAAAGCACTCATTAGCACCGTCGATGTGTAATTACATGATGTTTGTAATATCATCAAGATTCTTCATTATATCTGTCCATTCTAGGGTACCATGATGACCAGAAATTTAACAAATTTACAGTACCAGGGTACACCCAAAAATAAAAATAACCCCCATGTTTTGTGGTTACATGTGTGTTTACAGTTCGTGTCACATATCATTTAGCATAATCAGAAATGTACCACTATCTGAACAAGTATCACTTAGTGTAGGATGCAATTTACAGAAGATAAACGTGCGTCATTGTAGTGAGGGCCCAGAATGGTGCAGCTTAAGGGGACTGCTGTTTTCAAACAAGCAAGTTATGTAGAGTAACGTTGGGAGTTATTCGTGTTGAAGCTGCAGTCCCACTGATGAGCAGAAGGAATGTGGCACCTGGCCAAACACTGATGTAGCATACAGCCTGTAATCTCCCAGCTTCTCAGGTTTCCTCTACATACCCAACCCTACAGCTTCTGCTACCAAATATTACATAAGACATACTTTAACAAGGAGCGGTTTTCTCTTCAACTTGATGTCTGGTACTACATGTACACTTTCCTCGTATTTGCTTTCTTGGTAATATACGCAAGTAAAAACAAAGTCTTAGACATGCATTACATGTATGTACAATTAAAATGCAATAAGTAAACACTAGATCCAAAATGTGATACTTTTTTCCAAAGACATTTCCATTCAAACGATGGTGTGTTTTTCTATGTATATGGTTCACACATGAACAGTTATTTTATATTAAACGTAGCTAGGATTACTTAAGGATTACAAATTACACAGAATGTTCCTACATAAATGTACACGTAGTTATCAAAATAGCAATGCTTATACATGTATATGGGACATTCACACACATCTGTAATGATTTTATATGAATAGATACATGAGCATGATTTATTTATTTATTTGAATGGTGTTTTACGCTGTACTCAAAAATATTTCACTTATACAATGGCGGCCATCATTATGGTGGGAGGAAACCAGGCAGGGCCTGGGGGGCAAACCCACAACCATCCGCAGATTGCTGACGGACCTTCCCACTTACGGCCGGAGAGGAAGCCAGCATGAGTTTTTGCTTGAACTCACAGTGACCCCATTTGTGAGAGGCTCACATGAGCATGAAGAATAACTGTTAAGAGTATAAGTCTATATACATGTATGTAGTTTTAAATGTAAATGACTACACTTTGCACAAGCTAAAACATCCACATTTATACATGTAAGTTTTTGACCTAAGATGTAGTTTTGTGTTTACTTCTTTTTGCACTATCTAAAACATCCACATTTATACATGTAGATTTTTGACCTAAGATGAAGTTTTGTGTTTACTACATTTTGCACTATCTAAAACATCCACATTTATACATGTAGATTTTTGACCTAAGATGCAGTATGGTGTTTACTACATGTAACTGAGACAGATATACATGTAGGTGCAATCACAGGATGCTTTTCCTTCTTTAAAAACTGGATGTTTTGCTTTGTCACCTGGATACACAAACAGAAGCCTCTGTAAATGTGCTAAGTGTTACTAAATCCAGAGACGCAGGGGCTGCAGACTGCTGGAGGAGGAGAGAGAGATGGATGGTGGGAGGTGGGAGATGGGAGGGAGTGAATTATGGCAAGTTACATGTAGGCCCCCACCCCATGTAAAACATGTCATAGTTATGGCCTGTTGTAAGTGGCCTTGTGTTATCCTCACTTGATATAAGTTATATAAATTAACACAATACTGACACAATGATGCTATGTCTGATGATGCTACATGTATGTCTGATCCTGCATAAAAACACCATGTGATATACATATATGCGACTACTGTATTGTTGACGTTTTCACCATAATGTTCAAATCCATAAATACTGTATTTCACCTAAGTTTCACATTTTTCAAGTGACACATTTTGGTTGATTACAACTGATTTATCCACACCATAAGGCGACATGTGAAAAGTCTGTGAAGTTTGATTTAACTCTTTTGCACAGGCCAAACTTTAGATGAAATACAGTACATGTAATAATGCCCACTTGTGGAGCACACATACATGTAGCTTTGAGACAGGCTGAGCATCTGAAACCTTAGGGTCCTCAGTATACTCATCCATATACTGGTACAATGAAAGTTTATTGGTCTGGGGGCCCATTGTGCGCATAGCCATCTACTTTCAGGCTTGCTCTTACTGCCACCAAGGCCACAAAGAAGAATGGAAGAAAAGGGTATCTGGAACATTCCCTGTCCAAGAAAGGTAATGAATCCATATCTAATGTGACCTGATGATTGAAAAGCATGCAACATGACAACATCACTTTGTATATAATTTTTTCACATCAAGACACTGTCTCCTTGTACCAATACGGTTGATGAGGTCAGTACCCAACACTGTACAACATTTTAGTGCCATCTGACCGAAGTATAACTTCTGTATCTGTTGGAGGATACATGCGTATTCAGATATGAATGGCCACAAATTTAACCAAACTCATTGATGGAGACTAAGTGTCAAATGTGGAAGTTACATTCATAGATCACTTTGCAGGTGAACAGCACGTCCTTCCTTGTGTATTTTACACATATATATTAATCATACACACTGTGCAGAGCAGAATAAAGTGTCTGTGAGAATTTCAGTTCGATCATTTAAACTATCATGTCAGTGCCTAGTAACCAACCCAATGGCAGTCTCTAAAGCTTTCCTGAGGGTCCTACATGTGCACACATATGCTGTCCAGAATCACCATACCTTTTGAGCAGCCACTAGGACTTTGTCCAGGAAACGTAGCCATTCAAACACAAACACAGGCCGCTTTGAATCCTGTATTCTCTTGAGAGCCTCTTCATTCAGGAGCAGACTGTGAGCCAGCTCCATCATTGTGATGTCTGAAGAGTTACACAACCAGGGGAACTAACTCACGCCATCACAGCATCTGAAAATATTAAAGCAGAAGCTCATAATTGGATAAAGAAATTCTTCATGTGCTGGCCACAAGAGGTGGGGAGTTCAATGCTATGGACGCATTGCTTAATTCACGTGCAAGGTGAAGTTAGCTTGATGAACAAGAAAACTTCCTGGCTGTAATGGTTTATTAGCACTGGCTACAACAAACTGTAACATACAAGTACAGATCAACACTGGATTGTAGACTAGTTGATAACAACAAATCTAACACCACAATGAAACTTGTACTGGTCATGTATTATTCTCTCTATGACAGACTCCACTGACTTAAGGTTTCAGGCTCTGTCGGAAGACACACGTTTTTCAGGTACACGTGGTGATTGTCACAATGACCATTGTTAGACAATGACCACTGCGTACAAGCTGAAAGCTTTCGCGAAAGACTGCAAATTTTCATAGGTGGAGGTGTGTCTTCATCAATATTCATGATTAACCAAGAAATAAGCCCTTGACCAATAAACACTAAATTAATTTCGTATAGAAGCTGACATTATTGTCTGTGAGAAATTCAGGGTCAAACAGCTCTGTGCATACATCAGAAATAAAGTCTTTTAGTCACCTTCTTCACGGAAAAGATATTTTATGTATCAGTGACCGCTGAAGATAGAAACAGGGAATGCCCTTTGCTTCACTCAAGACGCTGCAGAGTATGGCTCAGACCTCCACGCAGAACCCATCCTCAGAATCCCTAACTCCTGCCAAAAAATTAAACCAAACTTGCCATGGCAAACCCTCATCTAACACACATGTAATCCAGTGCTCCAAATTTTTCAACTGAGTCAAACAACAACAATCTTTTTTGGCCAGGTGTTAACAGGTTCGTTCCCATTGGTCAATGTGGATTAGCAATCTTCACATCACACATACACGGATTTGCAGGGAGTTTCAGCAGAGCATGGTAGACTGTAATGCTAGGCACTCTGCCTAAGGAGAGAAGTCATGTATGTTTATAGACTGACAAATACATGATACTCTCCATATCTCAATTCTGGCATTTATGTATTGGACTATATGTACATATGTAAATCTGTTTTCTAATGACTACGTTAAGACTATGATTTCAGTTCAATTACATTTACTTCTAATACTGCATCATAAAATACTGACTGTGTATGCCTAAAAGCATTAAAAATAACATGCATACACATCTGTTTGAGTAAAGAAAATCTTCAAATAAAGCTCTTCAACCTACCAAATTACGACAGTGATTAAAATGTGTGGCAATACACCTGTGTGATCAAAGTACAGACTCGGTAAAATGCGTAAAATACACACACACTGTATCTCCTATGTACATGTATGTGGACTGTACTTCTTGGCAGTGTTCTAGTAGATCGAGTCTATGTACCCTCATCATTCAGCATACCTCCATATGGAATCTGTCCATTGTATAAACATACAGTACACCGCAGAAACATTTGATTTATGCCTATGTGGCACACCAGTATCACATGTGCATGTAACACCATGTAAACAGTCTCCAATTAAACATGCGCATGCATTCTACTTTGGTCTGGCCATATCTTCAGGTGAAAGCACTGACAGAATGTGTTACATTTAATCTACCTGTATATATACAAGGATTCAGATACATGAATCGATCATATTCTGAAGAGTCGCACCACAGAAAACATAGGATCTCGAATATTTAACTGTACAACTGGTCCCATACATGCATAATTCTCTGAGCACAGAAGGTATGCACGTATTTTAACTTAACTTTCACATGTACCACAACAACAGAACCCACAAGTACATGTGTACTGTACATTACTACACCAAAGTCTGCCGTCTGTTCCTGGAAGCCACGCAGACCAAAGTGCCATTATTAAAAAAATAACAAATCCAATCATTATCATACCTGCCCCCAGCATGTACATGAATGCATAGTATGCTGTTCAAGAGTTATAACACTGCATGTAAATATATGACCCAACTACATGTATTGTCTGTGACATAGATGCATTTACATTTATAAGCAACATTGCTATTCTGCTCAACATCAATCCATACATGCACAACAATATTAAAAAAAATCCAAAAACATTATGTTTTGAATACATTTACAAGCATTGTATTTAGGCCTGGTTTTAAAATTAAGCATCTTGCATTGTTTGTTACAAACATTCTTTGCGCTGATCTTCAATCTGTGATATTGACAATATGAACATGCATGTGTAATTTTGAAATTATCAGTTATATATTTCAATGGCTTACAAAGTACAAAAAAGAAACTGTGTCTCACTCACTCCACATAGTCTACCTTGAATTGACAATTTACCAGGTTACAAATATATATTAATTATATATATTAATCCTCATGTCATACCTGAATGTGACTGTCTCACCATTGTCAAACTGTTACACATGAACTCATCACATGATATTATATTTTCCATATGCTTCAAAGGTGGCAAAAATCAACTCTTCTGTTGCTATTCCAACAGCATGTCCACAGTAAGCTATAATAGGGGGTATACCGTTACCCATGTACTGTACATGTCTACACCCACTGAATCACTGCCTGCTGATTATATGTACATCTACATGCCTGGCACCACTTAACACTGCCAGAGGTGAACACTGACAGTAAGGTATGTGTACATCATGTACAGTACAAGTTTATGCAGCTGTAATTCTTCCACTTTTCTTGTCCGTCTACATGAATATGATATTTTGTCATAAGCAGTGTTTAGCCCAAATTCATAAAGTTCTAATACATATATGTTCATGTATTTGTAAAGTCCTGAAGACAACCAACCAAATCAATATCATTTCATCTACAAGCCTCTGTCTATATTTATAAGATTCCTAAATTAGACAAACATCGGTCTTTTTTTTTTTCTATGGACAAAGGTTAAGAGAATGGGTATGTGCTGTATAGTGAGTGCACATCTACTATATGTAGAACTGCACTGGTCTGGTCATCCCCTCTCTACAGCTCTCTCTGCCCTCACCAGCTGGAAGTCATTGTAGCTCTAGCCTAACACAGTTAATCTCCCTCTCCCTGTCAAAAAAGGTTTCATCTCTGCCACAACAATTAGCTCCTATTACCCTCTATCAGTTACAGCCCAGCCCCTTGAGAAACCTGATCCCTGTAGTCCAGATAGATCACTTCAACACCAGCTCTCTCTCCCTCACACACAGAGCCAACAATTTGACTACAATGTACAAATGCATTGTACATGGCACAGGCATGGGTGTTCACATTTCATGTAAAGGGTTTTTTAATCTGTTAAATATTGTTTCTGTACAGATTTGATTCCTGATCAGAGAAGTCGAATGTGTACAACAACATGCGAGTCAAACATGTGTTGATCAGGAATGAAAGTCTACATACATGCACATACACATCAATATATATATATGCAACGTAAGCATTGAAACTTACTGAGGCCTCTTGCACAAAGCAATCATAGCAAGTAAGCAAGTTACAATGGCAAAATATGCTTTTAACATGTGTCGCCATGGTAGTTACAACTTAGCCGACGATCGTTTTGTACAAGCGGCCCCTGACATCCATTTTTCACACCGACTAATAATAAGGTAAATCCTTCACAAGTCGTATGTCTTGCACATATTCAATTTATACAAATTCCTAATGAATTATTGGTTCATTATGTTGGTTTATTTGTCTCAATACAAGTGACTTAAAATTTTACCCACAACAGAGTATTTTCAAAGGAATATAAATGTCACAATGTATAATTTTTGGTGCTGAACTTTGGTGCTGAACAATTTTTCAGTAGAATATCATGCAATCTTCCAAACAAACCTCAAAACAGCTTTCTACAATCATTAGAACTCTCACAATCAGGAAAAATGGGCAAGTCAGTACTGGGCAAAATTTAAGCTCTTTTAGGGGAGTTTGTGATCTTGGTCAGGAGACAATGACTTAAAAGAACTAAATCTTCCCTTTTCCTAGCGATATACATTAATCAAAGACAGGGAAACAATGAAAAAATGCACACAAATGGATTTGAACTCTTTCTCGGATGATGGGCAAAGGGCAAAGCTTTAAATAGATGTGTAACTAAGTTAGTAGAACAATGATAAGTGAGTCACAGTGTCTAGGCTGAGAGAGACTGGGCTAAACTCCATATGTACAAGTAAATGGCAAACAGAACGGATAAGTCTCCAAAAACAGCATGGGATGTCATGCCCACCTCCAGAAATCTGAATCAGCATTTGAAAGAAATGCAACCACATGTGGTATTACTTACGGGGTGTGGGAACGTTACTAAACATATCACATTAATAAACACAGACTAATCAAATAAATGGCAACAGGAATGCTGCATGTACATTATAAGCTGTTAGTATGTAAATACTCTAAATGTAGCTGTACTCAAGACTGACCATGGATTTTAACCCAAATTTTACGAGATTCCCATAGATTTGCTTTATAGTTCCATCAGAATCTAGTTCAAATTTACGATCATAAGTCTGTTTCTCACAGTGAAGGTCTTAATACATATAAAACTGTACAGATTTTCCGGTCTCTGCATTCATAACTAAATGATGTGAAAGAAACAGGAAAGCATGAGTTACTATTAGTTTTTAAGAGCAAAAACACTTATATTTCATAAAATATTAGCCTCGTCTGTGTATGTCTTACAATTCAAAATCTGTTATTAAAGTTCATAAAATTTTGAAACATCAGAATATTTTTAACACTAACATTAATACAGGTACTGAAAGGCAATAATATAAGCTATTCTTGGTGAATACAGAAATTTGATTTGCTAAGCAAATATGGAGTTTTCGCTGAAAATCACCACGACAGCCTCTTTAACATCAATTCACTGTTTAGAAGTAGTCTACAAGATATATTTTAACGACACTAAAACTAAGATACACAAAACAAACATGCACCAAGACATCATCACACAATACACTGTACGTACACATGTTAAACTAATATCATCAGTACATGCGTAAATTCATACATAGTACACCTACATGGAAACTGCACAAAGGCCTTCTACCACTTTGCCCGCATTCCCCTAAATCATATGTCGAACGGCTGCCTATTAGGGAATTTCTAATATGTGTAGTTTGCAGATCAGATCAGACCAGTGGTAATGTTATTAGATGGTTCTGTGATACCGCAAGTGTAATATAAAGTGAATGGAATCTGGTAGAACAGGCAACAGAAACCATCGATCAGTCGACAACTGTAGGGAGGAGATATTCGCTAAACACTCGGAGCTGTCTTTGATCAATATTTCCATGCTTCCTCCAGTCACCATACATGTGGTGATATGGATGTACATGTACATCTACTCTACATCTACTCTACATGTATGTACATTAATTTGTGCTATGCCATCTGTCTATACACATGTAATTTGTTATGTAGATATTTATGCTGCAATAAAATTATACAGACCTTTACAAATTATATGAATATACATGTCGTTTCAGAAATGTGCATTTCACAAAAACATTATGGTCAAGTCTAGATAGTCTGCTGCAAAACACAATTTAGGGATTTTCAAACCATACATTTAGATACATGTACAATAAGTTACATGTATATACTGCTTAAGGCTCTTAGTTGTACGTGGGTTCAATTGTAAAATAATGAAATCGAGCCATCGCCACCTAAATGTAAAAGGTTTCACAAGCTTGCAATCCTCATGCCAGGATCATTATCAAGTGTTTTTGATAATGAAGTGTTTTTGATAATGAAGTGTTATGAAGTGATACTGTGATAATGATCCCAGCATGAGGATCAAAAGCTTGTGAAACCTTTTAAATTTACGTGGCGATTATTAAGTAGAAAGTTTTTTACATATACATGTACATCTGCAGCATTTATTTAAATCATTCATTCTACCTAATGTAGATCACAAATACGTCATGACAAATTATGTAATTTGAAATTTGTTCAACTGCAGTATATTTGTATTTCAATAATCATTTATTGGAGTGTGTTGTCATGCTTTAATACGGATGATATGTATCTTCAATCTCACACTGAGTCATTGGCTATATTCGAACATATGTAGCCAGATAATAAAGTACGACTGCCCTTGTGAGAACTAGACTATGCCAATCAATGATCCTTTAGTATTTCTTCATTAAGTGTTCAGGAATATCGAAGTGTTCAATACTGTGCATGATAATGTATTTCATGCACTTGCTGCATAAAATGTTTGCTTCAAACTGTCCCAATTCCATCCATAGAAGACGAACGCATTTGTGTGAAACATAAAGAAATAGAACAGCTGTAATTCATGTACATTCATACCAAATTGGATAGTAACATTTGTTAACAGTTTTCTTAGTCAGGGTACTGGAATTACACATGTATCATATTACACGCATGAGTTTGAGTGAGTGAGTGAGTGCTTGGGGTTTAACGTCGTACTCAACAATTTTTCAGTCATATGACGACAAAGGAATCATTAGGGTGCATGTACATGTAATGTGCCTCCTTGTTGCAGGACGGATTTCCACCGCTCTTTTATTTAGTGCTGCTTCACTGAGACGACTTACCGAAGGCAAGTAAGCCGCCCCGCCCGAGCCATTATACTGATACGGGTCAACCAGTCGTTGCACTATCCCCTTCATGCTGAACGCCAAGCGAGGAAGTTACAACTTCCTCTTTTAAAGTCTTAGGTGTGACTCGATCAAGGATTGATCCTGGATCTACCGGTCCCGAAGCGGACGCTCTACCAATGCATGAGTTTGAACATTTAATGTTATATTAATGTTTTTTAATGAACATTTAATGTTAAATGTCCACAGATGAACAAGTACAGATGTACATTACTGCAGATAGTCAAAGGGAAGAACAAATTGCCAAACTTGTCTGAATAAGTCAAGTCGACATAAATTGTTATTGGTTGAGTTTGACAGAATATACGCTCACAATAAATTATCCGGATTAAAATGATCTACTCAGCTGTCATGAATTCAATTGTTGTTTTATGTGGATAAAAGTTGGCTACCCAATACTTTTAACTTGCTCCTTGCGTACATCAACAATATTGACGGAATTTCAATACGATTGTAAGCAAACTATTTGTACATAAAACCAAGGTTTCAAGTGTGGGGATCATGTTCAGTTAGTCGCCAGTGGATAGCAAAAGCATTACAGCGAGGACAAAATATTTCCTGGGCATGCCTATCCTTATTTGCTTTACAATCAAAGAAAACGCCCACAGTATGTTAACAGCATGGGCTGGATTCTGTCATAAAATGACGATAGTTTAAAGATATTTTTTAATTAAACCAGACTGTTATTCATTTTAAGCACCAACCGATGGTTGTTTGAGCTTCAGTATTTTGCTTTAATTCATCCAAAACATTCCAACGCATGTACATCACAAAGGTCACATAGTTTTAAGTCAGAACTGTTTTGACGGAAGAGTGGACTACTGTTTCCTGGAATATGCCACTTCAGGAGACTCGCGAGTTCGTGCAAATTTTGGCAAGAGAGGGAGGGGTCTAAAATACGTGATTTTATGGTAACTGCTGTCGGCGCTGTTGAGCCGATAAACAAGGCTACCTGAGATGTATATTCAGTCTAGCAAATACCGTACAAATCTCACCTTTTAGCTGCATTAGTCTGTGAGAGCCCGCACCTTATCTCATCAATATCTCCATGAACTTGTGGGACTCCTGAAATGCTGACTTGGATTATCACCCTCTTACAGACTACAGTTTTATGTATACATTTAGGAAGGATTTATTTATTTATTCGATTGATGTTGTACACCGTACTAAAAAATATTTCACTTATACGACGGCGGCCAGCAGCATGGTGGGTGCACAGCCCGAGGGAAACCCACGACCACCCGCAGGTTGCTGCAGACCATTTAAGTAGGTTGTACATAATGCCAGTTTAATGGGCTCACTGGTACATGTAGCAATCCAAATCCACAAAACATACTACGATGCATTTTACTCATGTTTATTATTTTAATTTTGAAACAGAGCTACAATACATTGTAATGTATGCCGGTTACAGTAGTCATGTTGGTGGACTGAGCACTTCAGCCTCTTAAATACTGTGTAAACTTTCAACAACCTTTCATACTAACATTAGTGTGAAAGGTAAATAACCTACAGAAAAAGAAAATTTGACTATTGCTATGTAACAAAAGTCAGGAGATGGATCATTTCTCTGATGGTTCTCAGTTCTCTATGTACATAAGTTCATAAGGCTAAGTCCAGTCCATATGGCAATGTTAGGAGTTTCAGAAGAGCAAATCTATCAGCCAGGTTATCAGCATGGACCATCCTGATGAAGATAAGAGCTTACAGTCCATAGTGGCTTGCCCTAGCTGACCCCATACATCAGGGCTAGTTAATAAGTTAAACACTGCTCACTGGAAGCAAGGTAATGGATTACTCCACATCAGTACACCTTGAGAGTGAGTCAGTGATGGCGTCTCATAAATGTACAGGCTTAATACACCTGTGTTCAGTCAGTTCATTTTTTTATCCTTCACTGATGAACATTACTTAGATATCTCAGTTAATCTTCTGATACTTTCAACTTCTAACTTTAGATGCTCATAATACACCTATATAAAACTCAAAACCTTAGTGTTGCAATTTGAGCCTAAACTGCTGGCAAAAGTCAGACTTCACCAATCTACAGACTGGTTCAAAACAGAAAGAGAGAGAGACAGAGAAAGAAAGAAACAGCGAAAGAGAGAGACAATTTTTGCCTCAGAATTCAATTAAAGACTATTATACATCAACTTTCACTGCCAAATGCATGTACTATTTTAACTATTAAGTCTTTCATTACAAATACAATACTCAACATGGAAGATGTACATCTACTCACATACCATGTTTTGTGATATACATGTATACAGGGATAGAAATTAGAAGTAAAGCCAGCAGGACAATTGTCCTATTGATCCCTAAAAGTTATTGGACATTTTTGCAACGCACAGGACAAAATTTCTCCCCACCGAACTGTTGACCTATATAAGATTACCCACCTGGAAAAGCAGCACCCACTCCAGCTGAAGCTCCGTACTTCAGGTGCACTCCACAGAGGCTTCTGGGGCACTTCCAATAGGCTCAGAGTGCTCCCTCCGAGGCCCCAGCACTTATAAAGCGCTTCCCATGCGCTTCATTTGAAGTGCCTGAGAGCAGTACCACTGTACTACTTGTTGATGAAGAGTGAACAAAGCTGCTAATTTTAAAATGAAGAAAATCATACTCTATTTAAAATGTTGGGGCCCACTGTCTGGACACGGCAGTGTAGACATGAAAATGATAGGACAGCAATAGGGTGCAACTTCTTGGCAAACAAGAAGTCACTCTACCAAGGTTTGAAACTCGTCATGCACCTTTCATGATGCTAACTTCCACCACATTCTAAAGAAATATGAACAAAAGGGTCTAGAACTTGAAAATAAAAGTGGTAATGAGACAAATGGAAGTTCCAAGTCTACTCCAGGGGCTTCCTGTGTGCTCCGAAGGGGCTTCCTAGGTGCTCCAGAGGGGCTTCTTGTGTGCTCCAGAGAGGCTTCTAGGGAGCTCCAGAAAGGTTTCCTGTGCGATTCAGAGGGGCTTCCAATGTGCGGCATAATAGTAACTTGATGGCGCACTTCTACTGAAGCCCTGTTGAAGCAGGTACTTCATAGGTACTTGAGTAGCGCTTCACAGGGGGACTTCAGAAGCGCATCACAGATACTTCAGAGGCGCTTCTTTTGGAGTTGGGTAAATGCACTGTATGCTTGGTTATGACATGTAATTGTTTTACGGTCATACAACGGTCCTTCATAAGCATCTATTAACATTCCAGACTTCAGCATAGAGCTAAATTCTAGTTTGTTCTCTGTGTTTTTGAGTTTTCCACTTAAAACGGTCCTTGAGCCATAAGGAATCTAAAATGTCATACAGACAAATAAAATGCACGAAATGGTCTAAATTGTATGTGACTGCTTACGGTTACAATGCTTTTATCATAGCAATGAGGGATTGTCTGTCTACCACCGGTAATTCAGGTCATACCCAGTCTAAGCAACTAATTGTATCTGGCTTATACATTGCTTCAAATCTTCCTTCAAATATCGTCGCGACGCTGACGTTAATGTTGGATTATCTTCATCGCTTGGGTCGCTTATTGATCCATTAGTCAATTGCTTGGTAAACCCGAATTTAAGTAGGTCGGTCGTTTAGAGCAATATTGTTTGTTTCGCTGCCAACGACTACAATATTCCTTGAGTTTATGGAAACACGATTTACCGATGAAGCAATGTCTTGAAGTAATTTGACATTTTCTAATGAATAAAAGGCGCCGCTATGAATCCACTCAAATGCCAGTTTTGAAAACTGATGAAAGGAGCAAAATTTCATGTATCTGCAAATTTTCATAACCAAATATTCAACCAGACACTTGTCCGTGCTGCACATAAATTTTGACAGACAAGACCATTATTATGCCTGCAAAGTACTTCATAACAGTGCAGGTGATTTATTCATGTGAGTGTTTCATGTAATACATACGTAGAAGATTACATACAAGTACACATGCACCAAATATACACGTGTACAAGATCATAACTGTAGAATTTTTAGCATCAATGCTCCCTCAGCCTGAAGAGTCGAAAGTTTATGTGAATTTAACACGTATCGTCCTGGGATTTTGACATAAAACTGCTTCAGTCACACGTGGCCCATTTTAAGCCTATACAATTTAAATCACACACATACACATACGCTAGTTACATGTACCTTCTCACCAGACACTTTTTTGTGTGTTCTTAGACTGAGCGAGCTCTGAGAGGAAATGCTTGAGTTTAAGATCTGCTGCCACTAATACATCAATGTCACCCCTAAATTCTAATCCTACTTTCCTAGGTTACCATAAGTATTTTTTTTGTTAGGAGTATTTTATCATCTCGCTCCAGAGACCAGTTATGTGCAACCCACACTGGGTGTTCATTAGAACCACTATGATGGGGGGGAAAGTTTACAGTAAGAAATACTGGTAAAGCTGAAAGAAATCTGTCAGACTCTTGCTTGGCAGAGAGAGAGGGAAAAAAATTTAAAACACCACAGACACCACTTGCTTTTATCAGGCTTTCCCCTTAACCTTTAATCTGCACCCAAAAACTCTGCAGATGTAGATGCACGGCCTCATTTGAGTGTCTAGGGAGACTGAACTGCTGGTAATATTCAGCCTGAATGGAGATCCCAACCTCTTCACATCTCACTTCCGCTCTTCTGTTTTTAATGAAAACTAAACATTAAAGAAACAGTTCATGGCCTTCATCACACCTTTTTTTATATGTGTACAAGTTAAAGGGATATATCCACATTTCTACTAAATACATGTACATAATGAAGACAGTCAGTGTATTATATGGCTACATGTATGTATCCCTTCCCATGTGCAAGACATTCCATTTGACACACATATGTGTAAGTACATCTTTAGACTACACTTACACATGTATATGCACAAACATGTACCCTTCACTTTTATTCATAAGAATGAAATGGCTATACCTTTTATAGGGTTTGCTCAAGACGTTTACTTGAAAAAATAAAGTATTTACAACGTTTTGAGCAATCTACATGTATGTCTGTGACAGCAGCTGGCATGTGCAGTACGCATTTATAAATGCACTGCAGATTACCTGTCACAAGTGTCAAGTTTCTAGCTAGAATAAGTACAGAACAAAGATGTGTACATGTACATGTATATATAAGCATGTACTTACTAACCTAGGAATGTGAATGTACTATGCAGCTTTGAATACTTTTGCAGCTGTATGTATGAAGTTCTGACTGCCCTGTTTCCTCAAATCGCAACCCTCAAATAAATAAGTCAACATTCTGTTCTGTCCAGCACACACACTCACTGGTTTGAATGAATTCCTTGATCAGAGTCAGAGTTTCTGATAAGCTGCATTATGCCTTTTAATTTATTTATTTTTGATTTATGTTTTATACTGTGCTCGAGAATATTTCACTGATTATTAGCATTATGGTGGAAGGAGAGGCAGAGCCCAGGAGAAACCTATGACCATCCAAAGGTTTCTGGAAGACCTACCCACCTACAGCCGGAGATGAAGCCAGCATGAGCTTGACTTGACCTCACAGTAACTGGGCTTCTGGGTCATTGTGCTGCGCTGGCATGTCACTCCCTTTAAAGCAGTGGCACTGTTAAGATTCATTAAATGCTGAAGGAGACTTTTCACTTCTTATCCATCTTAGCTAGATGATATACACAAATTTAATTTACAGATAAGTTTTTGCCAAAGGTTTAAATTAAGCTTAGAGGTCAGCATTGTTGGAAGTGTGGACGTGCACAGGTATAAGAGAAAAGCCTCAAGACTGTTGTGAAAATGCGAGGATAAACCTTAATACGGCTTCATCTCAGTTCTGCCCTGACCCTAATGTGTCCCTGGCAGCGCTTCTACACTGATGCCAAAACCCAGGGCAGAAGGATGCATGTGCAAATGTCAGCATAGGGTAGGTGAGGAAGGCCTGAACCATTGGCCACACACCACTACTACAGGAACGCTGGCTGACTCAGACAACACCGATCAATATACTGACCCAGTTGCCTCATGAAGCTAGACATTGCTAGTCTCAAGCACAATCAATTTTATTTATACATTCAACGCTTCTCCTGTCAAACCCAGTCGGCCATAAGCCTACATCATGCATATTGGCAGCCATTAATTAATGCAGCATGTTCAAACTACTATTACAATGATGCCAAGTGATATAACTTACATGTGCATACATACATTAATCTGTCAACTACATGTAGAGTAATGTAACTGAAGTTTGCATTTAGCCTGATTTAGCAGCCAGGATTGTTTGTGGGGCTTGAAGGCTGGATTATACACAATGTCACAGTAACAATTAAAGCACATGCTCCTATAGCTACGCTCACATGATGAAGAAAACACTATGCGTCTTAGCTTAAGATTACACTGAACAGAAAATCACATAGGTCTATAGAAGAAGCAATATTTTAAGACATGGTGGAATTAAGCTTGGGAAACAGTTGAAGAAATACAGCCACACGTCGTGGCATATAAAACATGTACATGTACATAATATGGGTGGCATTACCCCGAAATGGGACACTGGCTAGAAAAGAGCCAGACTATAGGTAATTAACAGATAATGGGGCTCAGCCAAAATCCCATTAAGGGCAACAAACTGGGTGCCTCTCCCAGCAACAGCTGCCTCCCTATCCAACAACTTCTTCCCATTAGGGTTCTTTCCCCACATCCTTGTCTTGAGGCCTGTTTTTTGTGCTCACTATAACATCAACACTTGCATACTGTTACACATACCAGACACTACACAGCTACCTGTAAACATACACTAGCACCTCCACACATACATATACAGTGCTGAGGAGAACTCCAAATTCTACAAACCCTAGTCCAAGAAAGGGCGTGAACCTGTCCTCAGTGGTAAAAATCACCCACTGTCACTTTACTCACTGACCTGCGTCTCACATCATTAAAAAGCCTGATACATGAACATGTATGGTATCATAGACAAATTACTGTTTGGACTACATGTTCTATAGCTTGCCTAATGGACAAACTAACATTAAATCAAACTAACACTGTGAGTCTGAGTAAAATTTCAGTTCAACCTATTAACACAAATTACATTGTATGTACATCTACAACATGACACTATGACTCCATTCTCTAACAGTTCAATGTACTGTGCTCAAGGGAACTGAAGCCTTCATGTACATATAAGCACTGTCACCTTATCTTTTACTTATTCAAACAATAATTGTGACTTTCATCCTGGGTAAAGACAAACCAGCCAATCAGCACCGTTCAAACTGTTGATTCCAGCTTCAGTATAGCCAGCTTGGCTAAACTGGATGTACATGTACATATATGAATGTATATATGTATTTATTTATGTGATTGGTTTTTTACACCGTACTCAAGAATATTTCACTTATACGACGGCGGACAGCATTATGATGGGAGGAAACCGGGCAGAGCCCGACGCAAACCCACGACCGTCCGCAGGCTGCTGACAGACCTTCCCACTTCCGACCGGAGAGGAAGACAGCATGAGCTGGACTTGAACTCACAGCGACTGCATTGGTGAGAGACTCCTGGGTCATTACGCTGTGCTAGCGCGCAAACCAACTGAGCCACGGAGGCCCCTGTATGTATGTACAAGTATGATGTAGTCAAACAGCTGGGTGAAGATGCACTTTGAATGACAAATATTCCGGGTGTATTATGTACATGTATTTACGTTAGACGCATGATCACCTTTAGATTACTAGGTCAATTCCTTAGATCAGGAAAACAATATGTGAATTATCTCCCTTTTAGTGAGTGAGTACTTGGGGTTTATCGTTGTACTTAACAATTTTTCAGTCATATGATGACGAAGGAATCCTAAGAGTGTTTGTAATGTGCCTCCTTGTTGCAGGACGGATCTCCACCGCTCTTTTATCTAGAGCCGCTTCACTGAGATGCCTTATCGAAGGCAAGTGAGCAGCACTGCCCGAGCCATTATACTGATACGGGGCAACCAGTCGTTGCACTATCCCCTTCATGCTGAACGCCAAGCGAGGAAGTTACAACTTCCTCTTTTAAGGTCTTAGGTGTGACTCGACCCAGGATTGACCCTATCTCCCTTTTATAAATTTGTGTTATTTATATAAGAATTTAGTTTAATGATGTACTGTAACTCAAGAATTGTTCATTTATACTGTAATTTTATGCTTAGTGATGCTACTAAGAAACAAAATTGAATACATGTACATGTATGCTAAGTAGAACAAGCCGCGCCAGGCATGAAATGTAACATGATCAAAGCAAAGATGCTTATGTCACCATGAGGCCATATGATCCTGGAGAATTTTAAGCTCCTGACACATAGCCACTGCTAACAATTATGCTGAAATGCCAACTGGATTTATCCAACACTGAATTAAATTCAATAATCAAAATCTGATTTATAGAGGTAACCAAGCCTGTCAGATTTGTTTCCACCCCCTCTTCAACAGTCAAATCAGAATATGGGCAGTATCACTACTGTGGTTAGCAACAGTCAAATCAGTATTTGGACAGTATCACTAATGTGGCTAGCAACAGCTTAATCAGTATTTGGGCAGTATCACAAATGTGGTTAGCAACAGTCAAATCAGCATTTGGGCAGTATCACTAATGTGGCTAGCAACAGTCAAATCAGTATTTGGGCAGTATCACTAATGTGGCTAGCAACAGACAAATCAGTATTTGGGCAGTATCACTAATGTGGCTAGCAACAGTTAAGTCAGTATTTGGGCAGTATCACTAATGTGGCTAGCAACAGTTAAATCAGTATTTGGGCAGTATCACTAATGTAGCTAGCAACAGTCAAATCAGTATTTGGGCAGTATCACTAATGTGGCTAACAACAGTTAAATCAGTAATTGGGCAGTATCACTAATGTGGCTAGCAACAGTCAAATCAATATTTGGGCAGTATCACTACTGTGGTTAGCAACAGTCAAATCAGTATTTGAGCAGTATCACTATTGTGGTTAGCCATTGTCAAATCATGATTTGGGAAGTATCACTTCATGTTTTGGTACAAACTTACACCTTTATTATGATACACCTTCTAAAATTCAGTATCTGACAATGAAACTTCACATTCAACTTCACCTCCATACAATAACAAGCTACACAGTTCAGACTAGACACGTAACAATGCTACGATGCATTTGAGTCTGCTGACATCCGGGCATTTGGCACTTCAATTGTGCAGATATGGAGGTAAAAACATTGTTTAAATAACACAGGAGTTTACACAAAACTCTGCTTCATGGCCTCACAGTAAAGTCCAAAACCCCGTTTTGTTGATGACCATAATTTACATCTGCTGTGTAGCTTAATCTGTTTTCTATCATACTATAATTTCCAGTTATTATTGGCTGTATTTCTGAGAATATCATTCAATGTTATTCATTTTCCTATACCTTCTCGTGTGATCTTCCTATTACCTTCTTGTCTGCTCGCTGCTGTCTAATGCAAGAGAACTGTCCGGATTCAAGAACACAGACGTGGGAACATTTTACTTCCACCTACAGGGTTTACTCACTTAGATATGGAGGTGAGAATACTGTCTTGAATATCACACATGTAGGAGGTCAATAATACAAGACATAAAACCAAAACCATACTTTGTTGTAAGACGTTTTCAATTTAAGTATACTGAGTAGATACAAAGTTCTGTTGTTTAACATCCCATAATTTATGATTATCATCATTCATACTTACCAATATCAACCTTTGTTCTTCATTTACCTGTACCCTTACATGTTATCTTTCACCTTTTTGACAGTCAAGTGCCCACATATGTGCAGTCTCGAATATTTTCCCAACAAAAAAAACATATGCATGTATATATATACATATGCTTCTCTCACATATATAACAAAAGCAAGCTGACAAACTGGATCATTAATGAGGTGTTCATTTTTTTTATAAGAATTTATACAATGTTGCATGTATCTACACAGGCTAAGCCTCAGGTATCATTTATAATATCACCACCAATATTCAGCAGCCTTCAACTGTCAAGCGACAGTATTACCACTACTAGCATGTATACTGTATCTGGCCACCCAGATGGAATCAGAGTGTTAGGCTAAATACCTTGTAAATATTAGACAGCAAACAACTTCCGGGTGCCTGATCTATCTCTAAAGATTACTATTTTGTCTCCTCATTGAGTCTCAGTGAATGGGAAGAGTTGATTTGCTGTTAAAGCAAATAATCCGTTACCAGTATCTTGTAACTTTGTCAGACAAATGAGTTAAATGTTGTACAAGTAAAATCCAATAACACCATCGACTGGATCATAAATACAATCCATGGATCAAGAATAAAGCTAGTACACATGTCAAAATTCCACTGAACAGTTACCGCGGCTACAGCAAGCAAGCGGGTGTTCCAAAATCCATAGGCGAGGTAAGAGTCATTTTACACGCGATGGAACCAGACAGCGACTGAGCAACTCGCCGACGATTTTCAGGTCATCCGCCTCTCTCGTGTCTGGGAGTGAATTTCGTCAAAACTGCCACGATCTGAAGCAAAATGATCACATGACAACTCACCTTAATGGATTCCCATTCTGTAGAATGATTTCAATGTAACGTAAATCAACAAAATCCGACCAAATCAGTCAAAATATGTAGCACAGACTGACACGGCCTCGATGCACTGACGGCACTGCGCAGGTGCTCTTCCCTTTACCAAATGACGTCATAGAAAATGGCTACCTCCATCATTAAGAATAATCGCGATGTTAAAGAAGTTGATAACAAGCCCATTCGGCATCAGTAACACTGTGGACGATCTGTATGCACTGGTAGCCGGTTCTTTTTAACGTAAAATGGACGACTCCAGTGGAGAAGATGATTACATGTCAGATGCAATTCTAAAACAGTGGTTAGTTTACAGCGTCGTCAGCTGTTGTTGCAACTTGTCAATCACTACTGACTCCAGATTTGTTGCCATTGAGTAAGGTGGCACTCTTATTTGCAAAAGGCCTGGTTATACAGAACGTTTCTCTGCATTGTCATAATTTAAGCAACGTATGTGTTCCTGTATTATGAAAACTAACTTATATAGTATTTTGGGGTTAAAGATGAAGTGAGATTAGACGAAGAATCTTATGTTAGAGGATATGATGGGGAGTCAAAAGCTCTGAAAATGAAATGAAAATATCAGAGGACTGATTTCCATGAAAACCATTAGGAATTAGGAATTTGGGTGAAGTTTTGTTACTCAAGTGAAATTAATAATATTTCCTTGATTGGAGTAAATGACAGCTCAGTTGATTGTGTTGTACTTGTAGATTAGTTCAGGGGGCCTCTTACCAATGCAGTTGCGTACGTGGGAAGGTCTGCAGGCAACCTGCAAATGGTCGTGGGTTTCCACGGGGCCCTGCCCGGTTTCCTTCCACCATAATGCTGTCCGCCGTCGTATAAGTGAAATATTCTTGAGTACGGTGTAAAAAACCAATCAAATAAATAAATAGATAAGTTCTGCCTCCCCATCGCATCCTCTAGATAATAAGATTCCTAACTTAATCCGTCAGATTTCGTATTTTTATGAGTCAGTGGACAAGTGGTTCAAGTTAAACATAAATAAATGAAGAATCTGTCCCAATACAGTTGTTAATTGTGTGATTCATTTGAAATTTCTTATTGTGTAGTCAGGATGTCAGGCCAGGATTGCTCTCCTCAAAGTCATCAAGGGAGAAGCAGAGAGAACATATACACCAAGAGAAGAACAGAAAGAATGTAACAAAGCCTCGAAATGTTTTAGAGAGGGAGAAGAGAGAGGAAGGCTTGGCTTCAGCAATGAGTTCTGAGAATAAAGGATTTGCCCTCCTCCAAAAGATGGGTTATAAACCTGGCATGGCTATAGGCAAAAAAGGTAGTGTGAAATGAAACGTACCTTCATGTAGCCTAAACTGTTGACCAAGTACATGACATTTTGATATCCTCATCTGTTAATTATTTCCCATTTAAGGTAAAAAGGCAGCAAGTGTGAAACCTGAATCAGGAGAGGTGACATTCAAAAACATTATGTGACAAAAATAATCCTTCTATAAGGGAAAGGTACATTGAGAAGTGGCACAAGTTTTTTAGGCTTGTTATATACATGTAGGTACATGTAGCCATATTGAGAGCAGAATCAGAAATTATATTCTGTTTTTCTGAGAAGAAGATTTGTTATTGCCAACTCAGTTTACACTGTTATAGCTGCACTGTCAAGATGTATTTGAAGCGAGTATTCCATTGCCATTTCTGAGGTAATTAAATGTAGAGAAATGAATTATAGCCTAGTAACCCTCCATGTGCATGTTATGGCCCATTTTCTACTGAATGGCTCATAATATGATATGGCTGTATGAAGGCAGTGTGATGAATGAATGACATTTTTATAGCCTAATAACCCTACATGTGCATGTTATGGCCCATTTTCTACTGAATGGCTCATAATATGATATGGCTGTATGAAGGCAGTGTGATGAATGAATGACATTTTTCAGAACAGTGTGACATTATATTATAAGTGAACATTATACTACGTGTGTATAAAAAAATTGTTTTCAGGAGAAGGTCGGGTGGAACCTATACCAGTGATAGTGAAAACAAATCGAAGTGGGTTAGGACAGGAAGCTCACCAGAAACGTAAACAAGAAATGCAAGCTATGATGCGCATTTCAATGGCAGCCAAACGCAGAAAAATGGAAGAGCAGCACAAAGGGGATTTCGTGGAAAGGAAAAGTAAACAGTTTTCAGAGAAATTAGCTGAGCGTGACCTCTACAAAAGTCAGAAGGTCTGTGAACAGCTTGATTCACAGAAGGTATGGGCATGGTTAATGTATGCAATATCAATTAAATACTTTTCATTCAGCTTCAGATCAGCAGCATTCTGAATTGTAGGATTGTCTGTGGCTCTCCCACAAGTAACAAATTAAGAGAAAACTGGTTTTGAAACAATATTTCAACATTTTAATTGTCTTACCTATCCTCGCCAGTCAACTCTGATTCTACCGTCACTCTGCATACTTCAGATTGAAAATAGCGCATAGTGTTGCCACCATTTGTGTTGTTAAAGTCAGATGAGGACTTGTGCTTTCATATGTGTAACAGGGTAATTATTGGAGTACGCTCTTGGTCTTGTTAAAACTGCAAGTTTTGCAACCCTGCAGAAAAATTGACCCTGTCAGCCATCGTGGTTTTAGATGCATAAGGCTGCAGACTTTCTTGAGAAATATTCTGTTGCATACTTTCATTTAAGCTAGTGAATTACTAAATCTACAATTCATGTTACACAAGGGTATTGAGGAACCTGGGGAGTTATTCTTCTGGCCAGAGGCGTGTCTCCCAGGCTCTGACAGGGTTACTCAGGAGGATGACACCTGTGAGGATAAGGCAGGTGACCAGGACACTGGCTACAGACTGACTGCATTTGACCCATTTGAGATAAGTGAGGAGGAGACAGACCAAGAGCTTGATCACATGCCACCTCCAGATCTCAAAGACTTAACAGTACGCAACAGTTCTGTAATTTCCAGTATGATCGTGTTTTAATACTTTGAAAGATTTAACATATATTCTTGTTATTTTGTGTTTACACATTACTTTCATTAATATTATGCAGGATTGTTTCCTAGCAGCTTGATGGGTATAATGCTTCTTCACAGAAACATAATACCAAAGACGCCCATTTTGCAGTATACGTACAGTAAATTGAACAGTTCTTGGTACATGTACACGACAGTGTTTGAGAAGATGTATTAAACTCCATCATATTTCACACTTTGCTGTGGCTTTAAGTGAGGAGGTTTGTCATATACCTGGCAAAGGTGAGTTGTTTACTCTGAGCGCTCTGATTTCCTGTGCTCATAAATCCAACAGCTGTCATAAAAGTGAGAAATTCTTGAGCACGGCATTAAACACCACTCAGATATTTATATTACACACAGATTTAAGAGTAATGGGCATCCACATTTTTCTCCTGCACCCCTTGTTACCTGTAACTTTGTGCATTAACTGTTACCAACAGGAAGTTGAGAAAATCTTTTTTGGAGACAGCATGCATATTGACAAGGAACCTGTATCTTCTCTATCCTTGCATGATATTAAAGAAAATACTATGTTTTCCATTTTAAAGGGTATCAAAATCAAATGGAGGTAACATCTAGCTGTTGTTTTCATGTAGTAGTGTTGTCATTATTTTGATAACTATGTACTATTTTCCCTTCAACAGACTCAGGATAAACTGGAAATTCTCACACTTTACCTCAGGAGGAAACATCTGTACTGTGTGTGGTGTGCCACCACCTTTGACGGTGAGTACATTTAAGTATTATTGTGTCGTGACCATTCAAAGATCTGACAAGTGTGTTCATACTGGAAGTTAAGGCAGTTCATATCTCACTTCTGAACATTCTGGCCAAAGTAACAAAAATAGCAAGGGCCTGAATTTGTTCCTGGTAACCTTCTCACCAGGGCCTAATACATAAAGCCTTATTTTATCTGCAGATATGTTTTTGGAGGACTTGTTGCGGCTGATCTGTACACAGGTTTTGTGCGAGTATTTCGTTATAATGTGTGTTCTAGAGCATAAATCGAAATGAGTACATTCTCATCTGCAGCTGTTTACAACTGAATAATCTTTGAAGAATATACTTCATGAAGGTACAACAGCTGCACTCACAGCTGCAAGCGATGCCATTTATGAGAAAGTTAGTTTATGTCATTATGTTACTGCATACTGCATAATGTCCAATTTACAACTGCACTTGTTTCTATATGGTAAGTAAATCGTCATATATTTTCAGATAAAGCAGATCTGGAAGAGAATTGTCCAGGGAGTACCTCAGAAGCTCACTCTTGATAATTCATTAGCATCTGTTCTGGGTGCTGGTTCAGAAGACAAATGTCCAACAAGTACCTGAGAAGCTCACTGCAGCACTGGTGATTCATTCACCTGAATACTGGGCTCTGGTTCAGAAGAGTAACTGAAATGCTCATGTTTGATGTCTCTATCCACCTGTGTTCTCCATTCTGGTTTCTAAGACGGGTGTTCAGGGAGTACCTGAGAAGCTCAAGCTTGATGTCTCGTCCACCTGTATTCTGAGTTGTGGTTCAGAAGACAACTGTCCAGAGAGCACCTGGGAAGCTAACAATTGATATTTCAGCCAACTCCGTTCTGGATTCTGCTGCAGAAGAGAATAGGCCTATCTGAGAAGCTCGTGTTGGATGTTTCATCCACCATTGTTCTGGATTCTCGTTTAGAAGATGGTTATCAAGGGAGTGCCTGAGAAACCAACCCAACATACAGTGTAATGTACCCATAGTTATTTCAAAGGGTCGTCGATTGCCTATATAAGCAATGGTTTATGCTTGGACTATGCATGGATTAATGGGGAAATGTTAGAATAATGCTCTGGCCATATTTGGACCTCTGATCATGGTTTTCAAGGTTGCAAGCCAAAGTTTGTGCCTTCACTTTCAGAGAAGAAGAGTGAAAGGGACATGTACACATTTTAAAATTTGTTTTTGTGTCACCAAAAATATTCTTGTTCCGACTGTTCAGTCAACTGGAATGTTTCACGGCTGTTATGTACCTTTATGGCATTTTAAAGTTTAATATATTTATTACCTTTTTTGACTTTTCTTAATATGTTTTGACCAAAGGCATGTAATGATTTTAAGCTGTATTTATACGCGTAGCTCTTAGCTGCGAAGCTGCATAGTAAACATCAAAATGAGTGTGGTAAACTCTTCTTGGAAATACTCTGTTAAGTTAGTTTTCCAAACAATACTTTTTAGATACTTTTAAACACTGGACTCTGGAGGACGTTTAAGCCCCTTTTACGTCAGTAGCAATCAGTAAATTTGAAGCAGAGCTTATACATGTATGTACAAAGATCAAGCAGGTGAAAAGCCTGCATGCATGAAACGATGCAAATACATATAATGGCTGCTTTTTGTAGAGTACAGGTAAAAGAGGTACCAGGGGTGTTGGAAATTGTGCGGTCAGTACATACATGGCTGTACCACTTTTCATCAAAATGAATAAATAAATAAATCAAAAGTAAAGTCGAAACAATTCAATGGAAGGCCCATGCACACACACATGCATTGTCAAGTGTTAAGCACATAAAACTACAAGGAATCTACATGAAGAATAAGAAGCCTGTAAAACGATTTCAGGGCATCTTCAGCCTTCTAGTATCTCAAAGCTTCCGGGGCCTAGGCAGCTGCTGAAGGATCATCTTTTGTGCCGGGGTATTTTGCACCTGGGTATGCTATCTAAAAAGGATGAAATATTCCAGTTTGTTTTGATACTTCTTGAAGATGTGATTGTATAATTGTGAATGAATAAGGAACACAGTAAGGCTATTCAAGAGGAGTGTTGAGAATGGGAAACTCCTTCCCGCCGGTCCAAAGCTGTGCACTCATTTTTCCTTTATTACATCAAAATTATCGGTATATTCAGATACACACGCTGCAACAGTACTCGAGAATTTTTCACTTCTTGGAAAGAGTAGTGGCTGTGGTTGGAGTAAACCCCCATTCACCAGATACCTGCATTCTAGCATGTCATCTTGACAGTTGCCGCAAGCCAGTATTGGTTTTTGTATGAGAAACAACACATGCTTAGGTAGGAAGTTTTGTGAATTCAGCCCATGGTTCCTTCCATACTTTAATACTAGACGATTCGCAAGAGCCAGACGCCCAGAACAAGGTGATTTAAAATAGCCCTTTCATAAGATAAAATGTTCTTCCAGTTTGGTTTCTGGTGGCTGAAAAGAGAGTTGTAGAATTCACTACAGCACTAGGAGGGCTGACCTGACATCACAGGATTTATTATGCTGCCTCACTACAATGACCTGCTGAAAACACCTGGCACGCTACAGTATGCATGTACTTAAAATAGGGTAGCTTTTAACGTGCTTATAGCAGAGCCCAAGGGAAACCAGCGACCATTCACAGGTTGCTAGCACACCTTTCCACGTACAAACGAAGAGGAAACTATCATGAGCTGGACTTGAACGCCCAGCGACCGCATTTGTGAGAGGCTGCTGAGTCATTGTGCTGCACTAGCATGCTATCCATTATGTCACAGACACTATTATGGTTTAGATAAACGTCAATTGTAACAGACTATCCATTACTTGATGTTTAATGCAGCAGTCAATTGTCTGACAAATATCACCATTCAACCAATCAAAATTTAATTTAATTGAACTATTCACATCATATACAAATTTCATTACGGAAATCAAATGATTTTCACTGCTTCAGATTGTGTTTCTTCAGAAAGTATTTTGTCACATATCCACTATAATCCAAAATGTATTTTTTTTTTGCCCAGCACCATACTTAAGAATTTTTTACTTTCACAATGACAGCCAAGTTCACAGTGGAAGAAACCAGAGTGCCTTGGTAAACCATGTAACTTCAGCAAGTTACTGACAAACTTTACCATGTGTGACATACAAATAAGCACAAAATTTTTCAACAAACACACAGCCACATGAGTGACCTTGACAGCTCATTTTTGCTAAGGCCCTACAATCAGTGAGTGCTGGGGAATTCACAGATTCCCAAGACTGGAATTGAGCATGACCTACATGTGGAGTTTGTAGATATCAATGGACAAGCACCTTAACTGCTCTACCACAACACAAGCCCTACCCCAAGATGACTTGTTCAAAGAGTAACTGTGACATTTCTAAATAGAACAGCTTATTGTTGGTACTTCTTTTAGCGTTAAGTAGATTACAGTCTGATGCTTTAACAACAATGCTTCAAACACAAGTTTTGATAAAATTCTGATGCATTCAGATCATATATGCACATTTATCATAGCTTTAATACAAGTAACAACAATGTTATACACTTGCACACAAAAGCATAATTAACACCCCTTCAATAACAAAAGATAATTGCACATCTCTGTCTCCACAATTTTACATCATATGAAAAACGTGCTTCCAAAATAAATGTCTTTGTCAAAGCAGTCATAGTATGATGCACACGGATTACACAATGTGACCAAAACTTCTCATGGATTACACAATGTGACCAAAACTTCTCACGGATTACACAATGTGACCAAAACTTCTCACGGATTACACAATGTGACCAAAGCCTCTCACGGATTACACAATGTGACCAAAACTTCTCACGGATTACACAATGTGACCAAAACTTCTCAAACCGTCATGTAACCAGGCAAAAAAATGATTTCAAGGCTGAATTTATACTTTTCATTCACTCCACTCAAAGAAGCGCTATATCTGCTCGAGTAACATGAAAGACTTTGGGTTGCAATACAAACTAAAAACCAACAATACATTTGATACATTTGTGAGAAGTTGTTACATATACTGTTTCTCTTGTTTGAAACACAACTCGAAACTACCATTTGTTTATTTGATTGATGTTTAATGCCATACTTTAGAATTTTTCACTTATACTTTGGTGACCTCTTTTTTTATGGCTGGGGAAAATTGGAGTGATCTACCAACCTTTGGTAAGTTACTAACTCTCGAACATGAATCACACCTGTACGTCAAACTGGTGAAACGTCATACGAGACCACACAGGACAGCACTGAAAACAATGGGAACGGGTATCCAGATATCAAGCAGTGTGATCATGTAACATCAAGTCTAAAGTGCATGTGCACTTAAGATGAGTGAGTGAGTGCTTGGGGTTTAACGTCGTACTCAACAATTTTTCAGTCATATGACGACGAAGGAATCATTAGGGTGCATGCACGTGTAATGTGCCTCCTTGTTGCAGGACGGATTTCCACCGCTCTTTTATTTAGTGCTGCATCACTGAGACGACTTACCGAAGGCAAGTAAGCCGCCCCGCCCAAGCCATTATACTGATATGGGTCAACCAGTCGTTGCACTATCCCCTTCATGCCGAACGCCAAGCGAGGAAGTTACAACTTCCTCTTTTAAAGTCTTAGGTGTGACTCGATCAAGGATTGATCCTGGATCTACCGGTCCCGAAGCGGACGCTCTACCAACTGTGCTATCCGGGCCGGTCAAAAATTTTTCAGTCATATGACGACGAAGGAATCATTAGGGTGCATGCACGTGTAATGTGCCTCCTTGTTGCAGGACGGATTTCCACCGCTCTTTTATTTAGTGCTGCATCACTGAGACGACTTACCGAAGGAAAGTAAGCCGCCCCGCCCGAGCCATTATACTGATACGGGTCAACCAACTTAAGATGAATACTCTGATTAATTACAGCTGCTTGTCTGTTCTAGCAATTCACTGGTTAAGACATATTACATGCATTAGAACTGATTTTGAGTTTTCCACCAAAGCTGCCTGAGTCAGCGCTGAAGGGATGTGAAGGGATGACATGACCCCTACTAAAACAAGAGTTGTAAATCCAGGTACAGCATGTTGACATCCAGTAAATCTGCTTCAGGTGCATATATGCCATGATCCTGCACCTTACAGAAGACATCCACTGTCAATATGGATGGCACACACACATAAACTGTTCACGTGTATCATGTCACTCTGTCCGGTACCAAATATTTGTAAGTCTATTCTCAAATAATGCAGAAATTCCATATGCAAGTGTGTCATGCATCTTCACTATGTGCATTTAATTCTTTCTCCAGTTCAGTTCCTTCGACTAACAATTTATTTCGTAAAACATATTGCATCTGTCTTTCTCTCATTCTGGTCTCCGACCACTTGTATCTGCAGTATGACCTGAAAAAAGAAAAAAACACAGATTACAGTAACATTATTTTATTTCATTTGGTTTTTTTGAATAGTGTTTTATGCCATACTCAATTGCCCTCAACAAGAGCTCTGTGGCATGGTATCAACATGTATACTAAACATAGGCACTGTGACAATGCATCTACAGGTATACTAAACATAGGCACTGTGACAATATATCTACATGTATACTAAACAAGAGCTTGTGGCATTGTGTCTACGTGTGTGCGAAACACTGGCACTGTGACACTGTATCTTCATGTGTACTAAACAAGGATCTGTGGCATTGTGTCTACATGTGTACTAAACAAGGGCCCTGTGGCATTGTATCTTCATGTGTACTAAACAAGGGCACTACGGCACTATGGCACTGTGTCTATATGTATATTAAACAAGGGCCTGTGCCACTGCTTCTACATGTATACTAAAGATAGGCACGGTGGCACTCTACATGTGTACTAAACAAAGACACTGTGACAATGTATCTTCATGTATACTAAAAAAGGGCCTGTGGCACTGTATCAACATGTATACTAAACAAGGGCCTTTGGCATTGTATCTTCATGTATAATAAACAAGGGCCTGTCGCACTGTGCCTATATGTGTACTAAACATCAGCACCGTGGTATTGTATCTACATGTGTACTAAACAAAGGCCTGTGACCTTGTATCTACATGTGTACTAAACAAGGACCCGTGGCATTGTATCTACATGTGTACTAAACAAGAGCCTGTTGCACTGTTTCTACATGTATGCTAAAAAAAAAGGCAATGTGGCACTGTATCTACATGTGTATTAAACAAGAGTCTGTCACACTGTGTCTATATGTGTACTAAACATAAGCACTGTGGCATTGTATCTACATGTGTACTAAACAAAGGCCTGTGACCTTGTATCTACATGTGTACTAAACAAGGACCCGTGGCATTGTATCTACATGCGTACTAAACAAAGGCATGTGGCACCGTATCTACATGTATACTAAACAAGGGCCTGTGGCATTGTGTCTACATGTACACTAAGCAAAGGGCTGTGGCATTGTATCTATATGTATACAAAACAAGGGCCCGTCACATTGTATCTACATGTGTACTAAACAAGGGCACCGTGACATTCTATCCACATTTGTACTAAACAAGGGCCCGTGGCATTGTGTCTACATGTATACTAAACAAAGGGCCTGTGGCATTGCATCTACATGTATACGAAACAGGGGCCTGTGGCATTGTGTCTACATGTACACTAAGCAAATGGCTGTGGCATTGTGTCTACATCTGTACTAAACAAGGGCCCTGACATATTGTGTCCACATTTATACTAAACAAAGGCACTGTGACAATATATCTACATTTGTACTAAACAAGGGCCTGTGGCATTGAACCTACATGTGTATTAAACAAGGGCCTATGGTACCGGTACTGTATCTACATGTATACAAAACAAGGGCACTGTGACATTCTATCCACATTTGTACTAAACAAGGGCCTGTGGCATTGTGTCTACATGTGTACTAAACAAGGCCCCTGTGGCATTACATCTACATGTATACTATACATAGGCACTGTGGCATTGTGTCTACATGTGCACTAAACAAACGCCTGTAAGACTGTATCTACATGTATACAAAACAAGGGCCTGTGGCACTGTATCTACATGTATACTAAACAAGGGCCTGTGGCATTGTATCTACATGTATACTAAACAAGGGCCTGTGGCACTGTATCTACACGTATACTAAACACGGGCACTGTGACATTCTATCCATACTTGTACTAACAAGGGAAACTGGCATTGCATCTACATGTGTACAAAACAAGGGCCCTGTGGCATTGCATCTACATGCATACTAAATAAGGGCCTGTGGCATTGTGTCTACATGTACACTGAACAAAGGCCTGTGACACTGTATCTACATGTATACTAAACAGGGCCCTGTGACATAGTGTTTACATGTATGCTAAACAAGGGCACTGTAACACTGTATCTACATGTGTACTAAACAAGGGCCTGTGGCATTGTATCTACATGTATACTAAACAAAGGCCTGTGGCATTGTGTCTACATGTATACTAAACAAGGGCCTGTGGCATTGTGTCTACATGAGCACTAAACAAGGTTACTGTGTCATTTTATCCACATTTGTACCAAACAAGGGCCTGTGACATTGTATCAACATGTGTACTACACATAAGCACTATGGCATAGTATCTACATGTGTACCAAACAAGGGCCCTGTGGCACTGTGTCTACATGTATACTAAACAAGGACCCTGTGGCATTGTATTAACATGTATTCTAAGCTTAGGCACTGTGCCATTGTGTCTACATGTATACTAAATATGGGCCTGTGGCATTGCATCTACAGGTATACTAAACTCAGGCACTGTGACATTGTGTCTACATGTATACAAAACAAAGGCCTGTGGCACTGTATCTACATTTGTACTAAACAAGGGCCTGTGGCCCTGTATCGACATGTATACAAATGAAAGGCCTGTGGCATTGTATCAACATGTATACTAAGCAAGGGCCCATGGGATTGTATCTACATGTGTACTAAAAAAGGGCACTGTGACATTCTATCTACATTTTTACTAAAGGGCCTGTGGCATTGTAGCTACATGTATACTAAACATATGCACTGTGGCACTGTATTGAAATCTACACTAAATAAGGGACTGTGGCAATGTATCCGATAACATTCAAGCCATCCATATATAACACAACATATTCCACCTTCACTACAAAGAGGTATTTACTAATCATCTGCGCCTGTCCAAAAGTGTGCGGGATCTAACTTTCACCATATCGAATTTGTTATTATGTTTTGGTATAGTAACACAATGTAAGCCTCTCCATATACGTTCATAAATGTATACCATGACACAGAGTTTTATGGAAATCTAAGAATTACTGATTATGGCTTAACACAACATCAACAATATTTCAGCCATATCATGACAAATCTAGGATGAATTTAGTGTGATGAATGTTTGTATGTTTAGGGCTTTATGTCATACTTTTCAGTCATATGAAAAGTCTTTAGTATGACGTGGCCCGGGTTCAATCAACTTTGAGGCAGACACTATAACCACTAGACCACTTAAGCGGTCTTTAGTGCAATGGCTCTTGATCCTTCCTACAGCGTTAAACATCACCGTTCACAAACCTGGTTGTCACAGTGTCTGTGAGCAGCTAGCGGTCTCTGTGAGTGGATGAAAACACGGCCACAGTATGACAAGTTCAACTTTTCCTAGTAATTTCCCAGTGACCCAGACTTTTCAGTCTTTTATTCTATTTGCAGTACTCTATGTGCAGATGGTAAATCATTAAAATGAGAAGAAAAATGTTTTTCAAAATGTGCCGGTATGTGAAATAAAGGAGGGAATGCATGTACATATATTTAGCTTCTATTTGTTCAGAGAATATGTATGTTCTAACTAGTCACCTGGTTATGAATGGTTAAATTTGTTTTGCTAAGGGAGATAACTCATCCTTAGGTTAGCTTAATGTTTGTGCAGATGCAAAAGTCTATAGAATTCAAAAAGGAAGAATACATACCATGTTGCTAGGGTTCCAATCATGTATGAAATAAAGCCAAAATGAGCTGATTTCCTTACATTACCTGAAAAATATGAATTCCTGCTTACAAGATTTATTTATTTCATGTGGAAGGCCCCATGACAATCCCAGGATTAGATGGCAGAAAAATCTGAAGTATTTCATGCAAAAAATAACATTTCAATTTTTTCACAAAACAACTCATGCACAAACAGATGTCTAATCATAATAAATGAATCTTGAAGAGAAATATAAGCTATTGTGTACTGTGTACAACAACATGACATCATTGGTTGATTGACTGGTTAGTGGCTAATGTCGTACTCATAAATTTTTAACTTATACAGTGGTCAGGTTTATGGGATGGCTACAAGAAATGAACACAGCTGAACGTCTCACATGAAAATACTCACACATATATCTACATCTAGACAACAATTCGAAACATATAACAAAACAACAGTGGTGCTGAATACACTTGGAAATTAGATGTATGATAATTTTCTGACAGTTCTAAAAATCTAAATTTGTCAAACATTGATGAGGAGGACAAAACTAACATGACCCTAACATGACTCAGCAGAATTTACTAAAATTTATCTCGGTTTGCTCATTCTGACAGTTCTATTCACCTCATAAAAGATGTCTGAGGTTTGTTGTCCAAACCTCGATACATATAGGAAGTTTGGGGTTTGTTTGGACAATACATGCAGGGAGTTTGGGGTTTGTTTGGACAATACATGCAGGGAGTTTGGGGTTTGTTTGGATGGTACATGTAGCATTTTTGGGGTTCTTTTGGACGGTACATATAGGATGTTTGGGGTTTGTTTGGATGGTACATGTGGGAATTTTGGGGTTTGTTTGGATGGTACACGCAGGAAGTTTGGGGTTTGTTTGGACCGTCCATGTAGGAAGTTTGGGGTTTGTTTGGACGGTACATGTAGGAAGTTTGGGGTTTGCTTGGACAGTACTTGAAGGATATTTGGGGTTTGTTTGGACGGAACATGTAGAGAGTATGCGGTTTGTTTGGACGGTACATGTAGGATGTTTGGGGTTTGTTTGGACGGTACATGTAGGATGTTTGGGGTTTGTTTGGACGGTACATGTAGGATGTTTGGGGTTTGTTTGGACGGTACATGTAGGATGTTTGGGGTTTGTTTGGATGGTACATGTAGGATGTTTGGGGTTTGTTTGGACGGTACATGTAGGATGTTTGGGGTTTGTTTGGACGGTACATGTAGGAAGTTATCTCAATGAAAAAATGTTTCACCACCAAAAGCAATATTTTATAACATCCATTTGCCTCCAAATTCCACTTTCAGGGTGAATTTTCAGAAGAAAACAATAGTCAAAAATCAAATTTTCAGAGAGAGCACAGTGAATGTGAATAACATCAAACTTGCAGTCTGTTGTCCAAAATAAGTATAAGGTCCCAGAGGCTGAAGATTTATTATAAGCAATCTTAAAATACGCAGTTAAGACAATGAGGCTGTTACCAGAAAGCGAGGGAATGTAGCACTATAACCAATGGGGACCTGTCAGACGACTGGCAGCAGGACCTTGACATCATATTATTGACGTCAGATGTTCCTTTCCCAGTTCATCATGATGACGTCACATTAAGGACAGTACGTTACAACAGAAACAGATACACGATAACTGTGTAGACGTTATGCTACGATCCATTCTTGACGTAACAATGACTCGAAGTCCTGCTAGCGCCACCTCACGGGATTAAAAAAAATGCTGTCTCCCCATTGGCAGTACCTGTACAGAGTTTACCACAGGTTAAAGTAGTAAAGGTGATATGAGGTTAAGTACCTTCTTATTTGTTTGATCAGCATGTAACAATGTGAAAGCTAATTTCGAATGGTATGTCTTCCACATGTCATCAAAATACATGCCTTGTCCACCAGTGCACGTATGAAGGCATTAAAACCACAAATTTGAGTTGAATGACCCACTGAAACTGGGTTCCAATTAAGCAGATCTTTAAAGATATAATTTAGACTAGATGCCACATAACAACACCCATAACCCATGACAACATTTATCTTGTTTACTGATATCCAGCTGATATGACTTTTTGCTTCAGTAACTTTAATATTGGGGTAGGTAAATGGTATATCATAATTGTACCTCCATGTTTAATATAATTGAACTTCCTTTGACTATACAACCAACCAAAAGTCCCAGGTCAAAGAGTCAGTCCTCTCCGGTTATACGTGGGAAGGTCTGGCAGCAACCTGCGGTCTGTCATGGGTTTCCTCTGACCATAATGCTGGCCAACGTCGTATAAGTGAAACATTCTTGAGTAAAACACCAATCAAATAAATAAATAAATCAAAGAGTCAGGCTGAGATTGATTGTTTCACTGATTAAATGGCAGGACTGGTGTTAAACGTTTTCCTAAAGAAATTTCACCAATGGCAGCCAGGTTTAAAGATGTAGGAAACCATAGTCCCTGGACTAAACCACTGACCTTTACCAGGTACCTGGCAAACCTCCTGACTTAAGTTTGCAGCCAAAACAGCAAAAGCTGGATTTGAACACACAACCTTAGTGGTCAAGTGCCTGAGTGGTAACATACTTACTAGTAAATAGAAAGTGCCCCAGGCCTGCTACCACCCCTCCTCCTATACCATAGAGCAGTGATGTCCTCATGCAGGGTGTCTCAGCCAGCCTTCCTACAATGCCTTGATGTTTCTCCTACAATAATAAAATACAACACATTACCAGTTTATTAAAGTAAAATATGCTGGGATGCCTTTGACTTTCAACATGGAATAACAGGGACTAAAGTGAGTAGGTTGAGCAGGTCAGTGAGATTAGGGGGGCTGTGTTTGTGTGTGTGTTGGACACGGTGGTAGGATTTGGGCTCTGCCCGGTTTCCTCCCACCATAATGCTGGTCACCGTCGTATAGGTGAAATATTTTTCGGTACGGACTAAAACACCAATGAAATAAATAAATACAAGTAAGTATGCATACCCAGGACTTGTCAGAACTACATAAACACAGTGTCACATTCTACTCAACTTAAACTGTAAAAGTTACATGTAGCCCTATAAAGGGAGACTCAACGACAAGCAAGACAGAAGGTCCGAATGACAGCAGAATGCATCATTTTCTTCTGTGACGTTGCAGTGCTTGTGTACATCATGTATGTTTCATGAGCACACATCCACCGTTATTTGTAGCATAATAAACGGAAGAATTAAAGTGTTCACAGCTTTGGACCGTCTTGATACAGACGAGAAGGGTTTTCTCATATGTGATTCGTTACAGACGGATTTACGGGATAATACCCTGTAACAGCTTATCTGTTATATTAGTCCTAGCCTTAACTCAGGACAGGCATTAGAAGGGAAGTTAGCTTGCATGGCGGTCCACACAACAAGCACGTTGTAGTACGGATGTAGGCCTATGTCCGATTCTAGAGCCGGTAAACAGTTAATCTAGTAAATAGCCAAGCTCGCTTAGTTGCTTTTCCAACAACAACATTCACTTCAGTTGGGTAGCACGCGCTAGAAACAAGACTTTGTCACGCTAAAACACGGCAAAGTCTTGACATCAGTTTTAAATGTAAAACAGTAGAAATACGTCTTAAGTCCCCAAACAAAAACCTGCTCATCGCTCGCAGACTCTATCACATGTGTGTCCGAAGAGTTTGACATCCTGGGTGTAAACATGTGCTGTTCCGGCTGACAGCTGACATCAGGTACAGGGGCTGTCACCGACGGGGACCGAGCCAACCACTCGAGCTGCGGACTAGGGGACATAACTCAACTTCGAACTTGCGATTTATGAAACATGCAAAACACACTGACGCCAGTATTATCCTTGTTAGCAACGTGTAGGTCATAAAATCGTAAAATGAAAGCCTACTCACTCTGATATACAAAATACATTTTGTATTTGAATATCACTGCACCATAAATGTAACTTTCTGAAAAAATCTTGAGCACGCCATAAAACAACAACAGAATGTAACTTTCAGCCTTGTAATCCCGCTACATATTAAGTATGGCTTGGCAAGTTAATGACAGACGTACGACGTCATTGACTTTCAAACAGGATTCACGTTTGATTTTAGCATAGTTACCACATGTTATATAATAGTATGTCTTAATAATTATTGATTCTGATTCATGACAACACTTACTTAACACGAGTTGTCATATTTCGTTACTCACACAAAAATACACTCCCCCCCCCTCCCCCAAAAAAGGAACTGCTAAGGTTCGAACTCTTTTTCTATGTGTTACCTGTTCTCAGAGCGAATCCCTTATTTCAGGGTATCATGCAGGATACCATAAAGATTCGGGTAAATCTGCTGATTTTGAACTTACCACCATACGACAAACTGACCGTGTTACAAAATTTATGTTTTACATATGAAGACAAACGTTAACCAAAAAGAAACTTTTACAGCACGGAGAAATGCATACGAGAAAGTTTCAGTAAAATATTTTTAGGGGTTAACGTCTATCTTGCAGTAAATTAAAGTGCCTCGTCTGATTGAGAGTGCAATTTTGGAGGGTTATTAGCAAGCAATTATCTCTTACGTGCTACCGGTTTGTAACCTTTTATGGGCGGTAATTCATAAGTTTCATACCACTTCTTCAGAAATTTACAGTATTGTGCTGGTATTTTAAATGTGCACTTATTCTACCTGGCAGGGGCCGATTATCTCTGCCTTAATACCAGGTACTTCAGCTTGATCATTCATCCAAATAAGTGCATGACGACGGGTATATGCTGAGTCTAGCTGTTATTTATAGGTCTCCATGAGTTTAGAGTAACATTTCAGATCAGACTGTTTTCCGTAAATATCCCATTCATTTGAGTATAGTAGTAACCAAGATATTGACCAAGAATATCAAATGCCGCGTATCATTAACATACTGACCTTACACTGATGCCAATGTTATCAACTTAAGGTTAATTAATGCAATCGTACAGTTGTCTATTTGCCTGATTAATATAGTCAGTGACATTCAATAGAACTGTCGTGTTATTTTTATTATTATTTTATTATTTTATTTTTAATCAAATTGTGTGATAATTACAACGGATAGTCATAATGGTACATATTATTTGGACCTATATCTGCACAAGGTAGACCAAGCTGTCGTGTAAAATTGCCTTTATGACAAAAGGGATAATTCAGCACTGAAGTTGTATATTTTACTTGGACAGTAATATACCAATGATCTTGTATATGGCGTATACATGCATATCTCGCCTTGTAGTATTTACTAGATCTTGTGTAAAATGACGTGATTTCAAACTTCGTCTTAAGGTTTTAATTTAAAAACCTGTGCAGACTTGTAGCAATTTGTTCCATAGTTGTCAGTTTTGTCTAACTCTGCTTAACCCGGGGCCAGCAGCTGTATAGGTATTCATTGATCTGTATGAACATTCATAGACCTGTACAACATTTATGGATCTGTATAAGTATTCATGGATCTATATAGGCATTCATGGATCTGTATAAGCATTCATGGATCTGTACAAGCATTCGTGGATCTGTAAAAGCATTCATGGATCTGTACAAGCATTCGTGGATCTGTACAAGCATTCGTGGATCTGTATAAGCATTGATAGATCTGAACAAGCATTCGTGGATCTGTACAAGCATTCATAGATCTGTACAAGCATTCGTGGATCTGTACAAGCATTCGTGGATCTGTAAAAGCATTCATAGATCTGCATAAGCATTCATAGATCTGTACAAGCATTCGTGGATCTGTATAAGCATTCATGTCCCTTATTATGTTGATGCTTTTATGAATAGGCGCGTTCAAAGACAACCGTGGAATTATTCTCAGACTAGGAGTTTTTGAATTTAACTGCTGGTTTTAGATTGTTTTATTGTTTTAATTTCGGATTTTCACTCTGCAAAGCACACATTTGTGAGCACACACTTGGCTTGGGAGTGTGAATAGTTTCAACTCTGACATTGCCAATTAGCTTACTTGGATAGCGTATGGCGTGTACATGTTCCTCTTTGTAGCAGTCCTATAGCCCGTGTGTTGTGTTTCAGCGTCACCATTCATAACTGCACAAACTAGTGTGTCAAGGTTATTCTAGCAATTCCAACCCGTTTTCTGCAACTGTACTATGAGTATACGGTTGCCTTGTAAGTAAATATGGACGGAGTGTCCAGAACTCTTGGCTCTGCTGCATACTTGTGTCTTATTCCGCTTAAAATGGGGCTGAGGGCAGCATATTCATCCTGTTGAACAAGATCGCCATAGTTGCAGTTAAGGCACTACTGAGATACACATTTTGACTAACGTCAATCCACGAACTAAAAAGGTACGCGATTTGGGTATTGATTTAATTCAGTGTCGCCTAAAACATTCCTTGCGTCCTTTTGCCATCATTGAAAGCTATTGACTGTTTCTCTTTGAGCTAACCCGACCTAATTTCTTATTAGGGTATCGTCCATCATGGCTGTTTCGAGACCTAGGTCACTATAGCACCTGTCTCGACGTCATCCGACTTACAGTACACTGGCACTAATCATCCATTAACTTAATGATTATCTTTCTGGTTCCTTAGTAAACGTGTGAAACACCCACTGTAGCTAACGCTTAAAACATTTCTACTTTCTCTGACGACCTCCAATCCTATATCAGGTAACATTTGCTCCTTCGTTATTTATTCGATGACTCGTTTCAGGCAAACCACATACGAAATGTTCGTCACTTCGACAATAGAAGGAGTGCTTACATTGTCGGTATCTAACGGGGATCCTCCACAAATTGAGCACCCGTACTGGCAAGGTTTGCTCTGTTTTTGAATCGCAACGCATTTGTCTGTACTGGTTATTCTGTTACTTTAGCTGAAGACTCTTGAAATCAGTTTTTTTATTCAGGCTTGAGCGCATGCGCCATGTTCTCCTGCCGAGTAGCTGACGTTTGGATTAACATGCACGCAGAGCCTGAACAGGGACGACATTGATAACTGGCAAATGATCACACGAAATACTTCACTTAAGGTTTAATACAACTGTTCATGTAAATGCTTAAACAGTAGTAACTTAAACGAAACGCCTCTACGGTGGAAGCATAATTGATTTTTAAAACAAATGAAATGATCTAAATTGTAACTTATCAAGAATTTGAAATTACTTAAAGTGCTGTGTTGTGATCACATTTAATAAAAAATGTCTTGACAATAATTTAAAGGACCAAGGCAATTTTACACGGTAACTGTGGAGTCGTGGCTTTAAGCTTTAACTGCAGAAGCTGCACTCAGTACTATCGTCTGTTACAGCTGGGTTGCTGAGAAGGTTCTGCATCTCATATAGGGCTTAACCAAACGTTCGAATCACAAGTTCGAGGCTGTAGATTACTAATTTAACTTCTTGTGAAATGTTGGCCATAATGACTTTTTGTGAGAGGTTCCACATAGAGGTTTCTCATAGATCTCGGCGAATACTTCTTTTAACAGTGTGAGATAATGTCTGCATTAGGACTGACATTGTGAGGTTATGCCTGCATTAGGACTGACAATGTGAGGTAATGCCTGTATTAGGACTGACAATGTGAGGTAATGCCTGCATTAGGACTGACAATGTGAGGTTATGCCTGCATTAGGACTGACAATGTGAGGCTATGCCTGCATAAGGACTGACAATGTGAGGTAATGCTTGTATTAGGACTGACATTGTGAGGTTATGCCTGCATTAGGACTGACAATGTGAGGTTATGCCTGCATTAGGACTGACAATGTGAGGTTATGCCTGCATTAGGGCTGACAATGTGAGGTAATGCCTGCATTAGGACTGACAATGTGAGGTTATGTCTGCATTAGGGCTGACAATGTCAGGTAATGCCTGCATTAGGGTTGACAATGTGAGGTAATGTCTGCATTAGGACTGACAATGTGAGGTTATGCCTGCATTAGGACTGACAATGTGAGGTTATGACCGCATTAGGACTGACAATGTGAGGTTATGCCTGCATTAGGGCTGACAATGTGATGTTATGCCTGCATTAGGACTGACAATGTGATGTTATGCCTGCATTAGGACTGACAATGTGAGGTAATGCCTGCATTAGGACTGACAATGTGAGGTTATGCCTGCATTAGGACTGACAATGTGAGGCTATGCCTGCATAAGGACTGACAATGTGAGGTAATGCCTGTATTAGGACTGACATTGTGAGGTTATGCCTGCATTAGGACTGACAATGTGAGGTTATGCCTGCATTAGGACTGACAATGTGAGGTAATGCCTGCATTAGGACTGACAATGTGAGGTTATGCCTGCATTAGGGCTGACAATGTGAGGTAATGCCTGCATTAGGACTGACAATGTGAGGTTATGCCTGCATTAGGGCTGACAATGTGAGGTAATGCCTGCATTAGGGTTGACAATGTGAGGTAATGTCTGCATTAGGACTGACAATGTGAGGTTATGCCTGCATTAGGACTGACAATGTGAGGTTATGACCGCATTAGGACTGACAATGTGAGGTTATGCCTGCATTAGGGCTGACAATGTGATGTTATGCCTGCATTAGGACTGACAATGTGAGGTAATGCCTGCATTAGGACTGACAATGTGAGGTAATGCCTGCATTAGGACTGACATTGTGAGGTTATGACTGCATTAGGACTGACAATGTGAGGCTATGCCTGCATTAGGACTGACAATGTGATGTTATGCCTGCATTAGGACTGACATTGTGAGGTAATGCCTGCATTAGGACTGACAATGTGAGGTTATGCCTGCATTAGGACTGACAATGTCAGGTTATGCCTGCATTAGGACTGACAATGTGAGGTTATGCCTGCATTAGGACTGACATTGTGAGGTTATGCCTGCATTAGGACTGACATTGTGACGTTATGCCTGCATTAGGACTGACATTGTGAGGTTATGCCTGCATTAGGACTGACAATGTCAGGTTATGCCTGCATTAGGACTGACAATGTGAGGTTATGCCTGCATTAGGACTGACAATGTCAGATTATGCCTGCATTAGTGCTGACAATATGAGGTAATGCCTGCATTAGGCTGACAATGTGAGGTAATGCCTGCATTAGGACTAACAATGTGAGGTTATTCCTGCATTAGGACTGACAATGTGAGGTAATGCCTGTATTAGGACTGACAATGTGATGTTATGCCTGCATTAGGACTGGCATTGTGAGGTAATGCCTGCGTTAGGGCTGACATTGTGAGGTTATGCCTGTATTAGGACTGACAATGTCAGGTTATGCCTGCATTAGGACTGACAATGTCAGGTTATGTCTGCATTAGGGTTGACAATGTGAGGTAATGCCTGCATTAGGACTGACATTGTGAGGCTATGCCTGGATTAGGACTGACAATGTGGGGTTATACCTGCATTAGGACTGACAATGTGAGGTAATGCTTTCATTAGGACTGACAATGTGAGGTAATGCCTGCGTTAGGGCTGACAATGTGAGGTTATGCCTGCATTAGGACTGACAATGTGAGGTTATGCCTGCATTAGGGCTGACAATGTGAGGTTATGCCTGCATTAGGACTGACGATGTGAGGTTATTCCTGCATTAGGACTGACAATGTGAGGTTATGCCTGCATTAGGGCTGACAATGTGAGGTTATGCCTGCATTAGGACTGACAATGTGAGGTAATGCCTGTATTAGGGCTGACAATGTGAGGTTATGCCTGCATAAGGACTGACGATGTGAGGTTATTCCTGCATTAGGACTGACAATGTGAGGTTATGCATGCATTAGGACTGACAATGCCAGGTTATGCATGTTATGGAACCACTTAAATTCAAGACCAGGACTAAAGCCTCAAATGACATCTTCCACGATCTCATCCAGGTAGTCGTTCATTAACCCAATCCACAGGTTACTGATAGACCTTCCCACGTACGACCTAAGATGAAGTCAGCATGTACTTGAACTCCTAACAGTTGCATTAGTAAAAGGCTCCTGTTGCGTAAGGATGCTGTGCACTCGGCCACGGTGTCACTAATATACACATGTAGGATACACCAAGTACATACATCTCATAGAACAATTGTGATGGTACACGTCTGCATCAGCCGTCAGGCTGCATCATGTGGCAACATAGTTTACAGAGTTGTGACAGACATGAAATATCCAACATTAACCTATTACCAGATGGATATGATCTCAAAGTCCTAAATTCACACTTTTTTTTGGGTTGTAGTTGAAGGGTGGGGGATAAAAGTCTATCGCATGAGTAAAACCAGATCAGCGACGACAATGTGATGGTTGGGTTTTAGTGACTTTAGTGATTCTAATTTCACAAATATAATACCTGGATAATTTCCAGGTCAAATACAAAGATAGGCATCTCACTCATGAGTTCCTTAATTCAGGTTAGTTACAGTCACCAGGTGTTACGTCATCTGGGTGTTACCCTGTAGAGATGGGAGTAGAGATAGGGGTGTATTCAGGATGTATACACTCGAGACACGCTGATGTCATGATGAAATAGGACAATGGATTTTACTGAAGCACGCCAATATTTACTGTGTCATATGTTATATGATGGTCTCATCATCCAGATATCAACGGCAGAATATTCACTACTAACGGAAGATCAAATCATTTGTTTATTTCATCCCACAATATCATAAAACATGACAATCCATCTAGTCTTCCAAATTTTCATACACGCAGTAGCTACGTGCGAAATTATATCATTAGAGCTGTGTGCCTTCTAAGTGTTCTTTTCATAACATGTACTATACATGCAATCGAATGATTAAATAGCGAATATAGCTAAAACATAACGGTACCTGTGGCCATCCATACTTTTGGATATTAGGAAGCTATGCTTGACTAAATTATCAGAGTGTACCTACCATATTTACCAATATTTTATAATCTCGTAGAATATTTGTGTTCAGTTCATATCTAAAAAGAAAAACATCAACTCAGATCTAGCTACAGTGCTTAACTCTTGCACATGTCACTCCGCCACAACACCATCTTGACTTCAACGTAACAGTGGTTAGATTCACTTTTAATAAATATTACGTGCTATTTTGAAATAAACGTGTTTCAAAACTTCTATCCGACCACGCACACCGGAATAGTTCACGTAATAAGTAAACAAACGGCAGAAATGTTACCTGACCTGGTAATCAAAGCTGGAAATGTATCTATCTGAAGTACACCGACACTAACTGCGTCACAGATATGTAAATTGTTTTTGTTACTGGTATTAGCACTACTCTACATACTCTACAAGTCTGGCACCACCTGGGTACATAGTGCTTGCCCATGTCTCTTAAAATACATACTGGTGGCAGTGCTGAACCAAGTTTGCCATGACACCACCTGAGTATATAATACCAGATCATTCCGTGGGCCAGCCAGATCTGGACAGGCCTGATAAATGACATTAACGTGGGCAGAAGGGGCAGAACTGAACCACCTGACACCACCTAAGTATATAATACCAGATCATTCCGTGGGCCAGCCAGATCTGGACAGGCCTGATAAATGACATTAACGTGGGCAGAAGGGGCAGAACTGAACCACCTGACACCACCTAAGTATATAATACCAGATCATTCCGTGGGCCAGCCAGATTTGGACAGGCCTGATAAATGACATTAACGTGGGCAGAAGGGGCAGAACTGAACCACCTGACACCACCTAAGTATATAATACCAGATCATTCCGTGGGCCAGCCAGATTTGGACAGGCCTAATAAATGACATTAACGTGGGCAGAAGGGGCAGAACTGAACCACCTGACACCACCTAAGTATATAATACCAGATCATTCCGTGGGCCAGCCAGATTTGGACAAGCCTGATAAATGACATTAACGTGGGCAGAAGGGGCAGAACTGAACAAGATCTGGGCCACACCTGACATAGCGCCAGATCTTGCGCTGACAGCACCTTGGTAGATAATGTGCTAACCATGCCAGGGGTCAGCCTAATGTGGAGCAAACCTATCACCAGCTTGAAAAATAGACTTTGTCAGGGGTGAACCATGCGGGGATGGGCCAGTTTTGTGCTACATGAACAATGCAAATTGCATGCATTACCATAACTGTGTCTTACCCATCATTCATCCTAAACAATCAACAATGAACGCCAATCGCTATTCATATCATCCCAATATAACAATAAATATTAAAATCAATACATACAACATGTGACATTTTATCGGTATAAGCCATTTAGGCAACCTGAATATTTTTGTGAAGTATCCTGTCTGTGCTTGAGCAAGTCTTCCTTCTTTATTATTCGTTGAGGGGCCTCCGTGGTTCAGTCGGTTAGCCCGCTAGCGCAGCGTAATGACCCAGGAGCCTCTCACCAATGCGGTCGCTGTGAGTTCAAGTCCAGCTCTTGCTGGCTTCCTCTCCGGCCGTAAGTGGGAAGGTCTGCCAGCAACCTGCGGATGGTCGTGGGTTTCCCCGAGCTCTGCCCGGTTTCCACCCACCATAATGCTGGCCGCCGTCGTATAAGTGAAATATTCTTGAGTACGGCGTAAAACACCAATCAAATAAATAAATAAATAAATAAACTTTATTATTCGTGGCGTTGTTTGTTCTGTGCGCGTGTAGGGCCCACTATCCAGAGGTCACAGGTAGTGGTTTCTCAACCACTTGGCCAGTGTTTTATAACCTATTCTCACTTCCAATCATTCCAAACATCCGTAATTGTGCCAAATAGATAACACACAATAGCTATATGCACACCGCAAATGCATCAGCCAATATTATACTGTATGACTGCAACGCTTCACGTGTTACACGTCACCTGTTACACCTTCACCACAAGACGCTTTTGGGCTCTTTCTTAATCCTCATGGTGTACGACTGGTGATAAATCTATATATTATTAAGTTTGTGTTGAATACCCACAGGATACTTCTAGTCAGTGCGCTGGCGTCCCAAGTACACGCGTGTTTTTAAAACTTATTTATTTAAATAAGTTTAGGTGAATTTATTGGGTAAATTTGATACATTATTATTACTATTGGGTTCTTGCGCGCCCCATATAGTACACTGGTGCACATTGATATGAAGAAATATAGGCCTAGCACACCAACACCACTGGAAGACCTAAGTAGCTATGTACATCTGAGGCGGTTTGTTCTTTGTTCGAGTGTGATAGAAGTGCGTATTACACTATACATTGGAATCGTTGTTACAGGTAAGTCTTTAAATACAACACTTTAATACGATAAAGACCTGGGAGATACGAAGAGTTTGCGATTGTGACACTGGATCTCTATTCGATCGATACCAAAGGTTTCTTTCTTGGCATGGAGATTGTGAAGACCTAACTTGATGCATGACTTTGATTTTTTGGAATGAAAGATTAACTTTGACTTTTTTGCGACTATAATACAATTACATCAAGAGGGTATATATATTTGTGCCGACTACAAAAGGTCTATGGGGGCGTTTTTTGCCGAAGTGGTTATAGTGCCAGCGTGACGCAATGGCACAGGAGCCTCTCACCAATGCTGCATGTCGCTGTGAGTTCAAGTTCAACTCATGCTGATTTCCTCTCCTGCCAGAGGTGGGATGGTCTCTCAGCAACCTGTGGATGATCGTGGGTTCCCCGCTGTTGTATAAGTGAAATTTTCTAGAGTACGGCGTAAACGCCAATCAAACAAATAAATAAACAGCTTGTTAGCGACATCGGTTATGAGGATATATACGACTAGACGTCACAAAGTATCAGCTATTTTAGCACATAAATCGTGTACGTGTACAACTTTCTCGATTTTTTTTAGCTTTGAATCTGTTTGCACTTGTCTTAGATTAAGCATACAATACATGGAGAAACTGGCGTTTAATTAGTTCTGGGACACGTCTGACGTTCGTGGGCATTAAGGCTTACAATCTTACCGTAATCTATGCTGTAGTGCTATCTTTGGAAATGTGGCCTGCTATGAGTAATGCAGCAGCAAAAAAGACGATCAAAGTACCTAGCAAATTAACAGCACAACTGTCGTCGGTTGATGTTGGGCTGAAACAAATCAGTCAGACTCATCTGATAACGTAGGATACAGTTCACCATGGACCACGGTCATGTGGGTTTGTGGGCAGACCTATATACAAGAAACTATTCCTAGACTCGAGGCACAGCAATGTCGATTGATAATGACCCGGGAAGCACTGGTGTAACTGTGTTTTTGCAACCACACATCCCTTTCAGGTCCGTATTTGCAGGAGTACAGGGGATTAGGAAGCAATCAAGATGTGTACAGATTTTCAGCTGACCTCCAAATCCCATGTGCCGAGAGTCTGCTTCAACATTAGTTGGGGAAGGTCACGACACTGACCTCCTCCATTCCAGCGGCTGTAAGCTGTCAAATATTACACAGGAGTAAGTCTTCATATATTTACTTATTCTTTTTAACGTCATTAATGTAGCTAATTATAGCTATAAATTGATGTAAAATTAAGATTTTTCTGATGTGGAGAAATGACAGAATAAAAAACAAATGAGCCTTCGTAACTTTCTACATCTTTGTATTCCGACTGCAGTATGGGACGGTTCGTGTCTCTGGGTGGGGAAACGACGAAGAACGAAATATCAATTGAATGGTAAACCTTGCATGAAGTGAAACTGAAGACTTTGTGGCCTTTGACGTTAAAGTACCGGTGACCAGTTTTATTAAACACCGAAGCAATCCTGTCCTCCAGAGTATAGCTTTGATACGTTGACCAGGCGGTAATTTGTTGTAGTGATATTTACCACCTCTACAAGATTGTCATAGTAATAATTCGTGCAGACAAATGTCAGTAATATTGTTAGGAGCTTTGTCTGCAGAAACACTGCCGTATTTGCTCTCACGTTCATCACGTACCTTTCGAATGGTAGAATTCTTCAGAACTTACTGTTACATGAGCAATAAGTATCCCGTTTGGTCCAATTTAGACCGTTTAGATAATTTTCTTCTTGGCTCTCATATTTATGCTTCCGGGTTCCCTTTAATTCGGGACCCTAACAAACGGGACCATCATCATTACTTACAATATTATTTATTTATTTATTTGATTGGTGTTTTACGCCGTACTCAAGAATATTTCACTTATACGACGGCGGCCAGCATTATGGTGGGTGGAAACCGGGCACAGCCCGGGGGAAACCCACGACCATCCGCAGGTTGCTGGCAGACCTTCCCACTTACGGCCGGAGAGGACTTACAATATTAAGACACCTAACAAAACACCAAAGGAAGACAACTGCGGTACCTTATCAAACATCAAACAAGTACGCGGAATGACTGAATGATTAAAGATATTCTGGCCAAACAAACCCTAAATAAATGAATGATCAGTCATATCGTGGCCACACAAACCCTCACAATGAATGAATTATCAGCCATATTGTGTTCAAAGAAATCCTAATAATAAATGAATGATCAGTCATACTCTGACCAAAGGAACCGTCACAACGAGTGAATGATCAGGCATATGGAGGCCAAACAAATCCTCACAATGAATGAATGATCAGCCATATTCTGGCCAAACAAACCTTCACAATAAATGAATGATCAGCCATAACGAGGCCAAACAAATCCTCACAATGAATGAATGATCAGCCATATAGTGGCCAAACAAACCCACACAAAGAATGAATGATCAGGCATATGGAGGCCAAACAAATCCTCACAATGAATGAATAATCAGCCATATTCTGGCCAAAAAAACCTTCACAATAAATGAATGATCAGCCATATCGAGGCCAAACAAATCCTCACAATGAATGAATGATCAGCCATATTCTGGCCAAACAAACCTTCACAATAAATGAATGATCAGCCATATCGAGGCCAAACATACCCTCACAATAAATGAGTGATCAGCCATATCGTGGCCATACAAACTTTCACAATAAATGAATGATCAGCCATATTGTGACCAAACAAACCCTCACAATAAATGGTCGGCCACATTAAGACCAAACACACTCTCACAATGAATGAATGATCCGCCATATTCTGGCTAAACAAACCCTCACAAAAATGAATGATCAGCTGCATTAACGTCGAAGACCACAAAGCTTTTAGTTTCACTTCGTACAAGGTTTACAATTCAAGGGATATTTCGTTGTTCATTGTGGTACGTGTATCATAGTTTCTCCACACAGACACAGGAACCGTCTCATACTGCAGAAATAATCCTCTCTATAGCGTGAAATAGAAGAGTCTTGTTTGGCTGCTTTGGCTGAGGCTTTAAATCAGGTCACTTTTGTCCGCCCTATGTGCGGTAGTTATCCGGGTTTAGTTAACTTTCACCAATAATTCTAAACGTAGTCATGTAAACTAAATATTGGAACTGAACAAGGTGCAGCATGTTGATCAAAATAAATAAATAAACGAATAAACCAATAAATCACAAATCGAAGGCATACAAATACTCATGAATGAAAACATTCAATTCCATTTCCTAAAATAGCTTTTTGCGCCCATTTTCTTGGTTTTTCTTTTTTTGCCTGTTAAATCCGTTAACAACATATCAAGCTGTCAAAATGGCTCATTTTAAGCCGGCAACGCCGTTAACTCATATATGTAGCCCTGCATGTGATGGAACAAGAATTGAACATTAGCTGATCTAATGGACAAAACTGCCTGCAACTGTGCACACTGTGATCAATTCAGCCTTTAAATACATTACTGAAATTCCATGTTATTCATGAATATTTGACAGGCTGGCATGGAAATGTGCACCCCTAGATTCTGGGGGACTCCAGGGTGAGACAACTCTACTGCTACTTAAGAGGAGTTTGGTTCAATACAACAACAACATGCGTAAAATTTCATGAGGACGCAATGTCCGTGTTTGTTGGGGAACATACCATCAAGTTGGTAAGTTCAAAGTTTGCTACTTAAATGCTAGGAGTACAAGTAGCAAAGCCCCAAAACCTTAAAAAAGTGAAAACATGAAGTAATCTGGAATAAGCATATCCAGAAAGACCATGGGAAGCGTGCAGAGGGTGCTGTCAACGTCGATGAATGTTTCATGTTATATACACGTGCAGATAGTGTTGTCTGCGCGTTGATTGCCTCATGTTCTCGATGCATGCAGATGGTGCTGTCTACGCGTTGATTGCCTCGTGTTATTGATGCATACAGATGGCGCTGTCTACGAATTGATTGCCTCATGTTATCGATGCATACAGATTGTGCTGTCTACGGGTTGATTGCCTCATGTTCTCGATGCATGCAGATGGTGCAGACTACGTGTTGATTGCCTCATGTTATCGATGCATGCAGATGGTGCTGTCTACACGTTGACTGCCTCATGTTATTGATGCATACAGATGGTGCTGTCTACGCGTTGTTTGCCTCATGTTATCGATGCATACAGATGGTGCTGTCTACGCGTTGATTGCCTCATGTTCTCGATGCATACAGATGGTGCTGTCTACGCGTTGATTGTCTCATGTTATCGATGCATACAGATGGTACTTGCTTCTCGATGAGTGCTAAACTTAAAGGACACATGAAAAGGTACCATGAAACGAAGAGTATAGTTTTAAGTAAAACGGAAAACAGAATATGCCAAAACACATTTGAGGCATGTTTTACATTTCAGCCCCTCTATTTTAAGCACATTTTCGGTCAGTCCTCGATAATATTCGGAAATGACGTCATCGATGTAGTAAATCGACCTGTGGACATGGTTTATTGTAAATTCACCTGTGGACAGTGTTTATGGTAAATCTACCTGCAACAGTGTTTATTATAAATCTACATGTGGACAGTGTGTTCGCTGTAAACCTACCTGTGGACAGTGTGTTTGTTGCTCAGACGCTAGAAACCAGTCCATAAACCCTATATATACCATATACCAGCCTCCTACATATATATGAGAAGTAGGCCTATGAAACGACTTTCGGCCGGCACCACCCAATGTCTCAGTAATTCAAGAAATAAAGCCTTCAACCGCCAACTTTTCCACTCCTTTGCCTACCTGGGGCTATTATCTTCTCGAATCCACCGTTAATATTTCCAAATCACTGTTATTTGTCCCAGTGGCACTCGAGTGTACTATCCGATCTCATAAGACATTCGTTGCGTTCGCGCGCCATCTTACTTTACTGTATATTTTCCAAGGGAGATAACCCCGACAGAGACAAATTTCTAGTCTAAGAAAGATGGCGCGTGGACACAACCGATGTCTTATGAGGTGAGATAGCACATAAGAGTGTCACTGGGACAAAACACCACTGATTTGGAAATACTTACAGTAGATTCGAGAAGATAATAGCCACAGGTAGGGAAGGGAGTGAACAAGTTGGAGGTTGAAGGCTTTATTTCTTGAATTTTGGGGACAATGGGTGGTGCCAGCCGAAAGCCGTTTCATACATGTACCTTTACTTCTTATATATATTTAAGACGCTGGTATTTGGCCTATGTAGGGTTTACACTGGTTTCGAGCGCCTGTGGTACTAGCAAGCAATGTCGTTTATTCAGCTGTGTTTTTATTTATGTGGGAACCGTCAGGTTCGAACAAGCGATAAAACATTACATCACGCATCACAAGCCTTGTGAGTGCTCCTTTCGTTAATATAGGGCCTATATGATTTTTAATTGTTTTTTCATCTTTTGTCTTCTTACATGTAGAATAAGTGCTTTATACGAAAATGCTTTATTGTTACGAACCCTGTCTTTTGCAAATATATTTTTTATTTGTTCTTGAGTTTACCAGGTCTGTGTCTGACCTACATTTTTACTTGTGTGTACGTTATGACCTACACTGTAATTCATTTGAGCGTTTTCGAGGCTTCGGTGTTGATGAGTTTAGTGTCAGTGTCCATAGAGTATACATTCTGGAAATATGTATCTGGAGCTTTTGGTGTAACGTGTTAATGACTAAACGCACATTTGATAGTGATAGTTAATGATTTTTTATTCGACAAATTAAAAGAAACAGGCTATAATAGCCAGATGTCATTTCCCTTCTCAGGAATTTAAATGGAGATCTGTTACCAGAGCTGTTTTGAAGGCTGACCTTAGAAGTTGGCTATCCCTGTCACGGGACGAAAGAGCTGACGTCATCATTGCAGGAACGGGCGTGGTAAGAATACCTCTTCCATTAAAAAGTACAAAAAATCCATATAACCAATAAAATGAGCCATGATTGTGTGGAATATATTTATTTATTTATCTTCCTTAAATGAAATCAGTAAATATTAGTAAATTTTGCTCTAGAGTGTAAAAACTGTACCATTAGACTTTCCAAAATTGAAACAAATCTTAGAGCTTTTGCTTTGATAACTTGGGCTTCGGCTTTCCCGACTTGGTCTACAGCTTTCGCGACTTGAGCCAAAGTTTTTACGACTTTGGCTGCAGCTTTGAGTCAGTAGATTTGGTAGCTTCCTAACGACCCGATGGATAATGCCGGACTTGTTTGTTTCTTCCTCCCATATATAAACCTAACCGCCATCATACAAGTGGAAAATTCTTGGTCACGACGCCCAACAACAATGAAATAAATAAATAAATGTTATGATCTCACAAGTAAACTTTTTGGTTTTAGTGGCGCATGCGCGAAAGTAATGCGACAGTAGAGGGCGAAGTGGCCTACCGCGGTGAGTTTTATTGGACTGTGCTATATACTGTACTTTCCTGAAAAAAAAAACGGTGAAGACTGGTGTGTCAAATACCTCAAAACCTTGGTAACGTTCACCATCACTCTGGGTAACCCATCTGTAAGATATAAAACAATTTCACACATATAGAATGGCCTTGGTGGCCTAATGGTTAGAGCGCCCGCCCCGAAATGAGGAGAGCTGAATCAAAGCCGGGTCGTTTCATATCAAAGCCTTAATATGGTACTTGCTGCTGCCTCGTTTGGCGCTCAGCACTGAGAGGTTAGAGTAATTAAGGAAACAGGGTTGGTTGGGGTGTCATCCCTAGTGGCAGCACTTCGTCGTCATGTGACCGAAAACTTGTTAAGTACGACGCAAAACTCTGAACATACATATGCATATATACATAGGTATATAGTGCAAGAAATCCACTTTTCCTTTTGAGCATGTAGTTAATGCAGTTTATTTTCAATTGTAAGAGGCTTCATGCCTATGTAAAATAACGTTCACACAGATATTCCCTTTAAAAGACACTTCCTATGTGTTTTTATCCTTTCTCTTTTTTTTAAAATTAAATTAACTTTTCAATTTAATTTTTTTTTTAAATATTCACTGTTGAAGAAGTTAAGTTAAAGTGGGTCTTTGTTCTATGTTCCAGGTAGTCTTTCAGCTCTGGGGTCGTATATCACAGAATTAAGGAAACACAGTCACGTAATCCGGATACCTCAAGGTGATACAAGTGTCAAGACGCGATAGCTGTAACTGTGTTATAAATAGATACATGTAATCTGATTTTATGCAGTAATCTTTAACCGTTTGGACAAAAAGAAGGGTAAGAACAAAGAGATCAGCATTTATAATTTATTTTATTGGTGTTTTACGCCATACTGAAAAAATTTCACTTACATAACTTCCTGTGGTGACGCTCAGACCACGCATGTCCACTTGTTTTTAACCACGTAGTGTGTCATCCTACAACAATATTAGCAAAACACAAGGGCAAGTTAAAAATAGAAACAAGCTGACTGAGATCAATCCTTGTCAAGTATTTTTATCACTAGCAATGGAATAAATAAGACCCATCTGCTTGGTTTGTTACCAGACCTTGTCGATGAAAGCATTTTGGATGAAAAAACGCGAATGCTGTCCAACAGGCTTGTGGATAGATACAACATGATAGCATGACGTCTTGTGAGTACACACAATCTCAGTACTTTTCTCTGTATCTGTTTAAAAGAAAAGACAACAAATTATTTAACAGTTTCTTTCGGAAGAGGGATGGAAACAACCCTATACGGCCTCGCCAATTTTGTTCTGCCGCTCTTCATATCTCTATAAATAAACATTTAACCTAGATTTCTTATGAATCCATGGGATACGCCATGTTAGAGAAACCAGAAACACGATGTTGCGTCACTCGTACCCACGTTCACATGGTTTTCGGGGAAAACAGGGATCGGGTGATGTCAGCGGAAACAGTTGCATTCTCGGGATATAGAAATAATTGGCGTCTGATTGGTTAAAATTTATAACATTATGACACTTTTGGTTTTCTTAATATGCGAGTTTTAGCTTACTTTGAACTGGGATATCTCGGTTATCACAAAAATAATAAGGCAAGCTTTTTATGTGGGATACTTTATCAATGCATATATATATTTGGTCTCGTGTTGTCTTTTCTTTTAAGTAACCCGCCCATATGACCTTAAATTAAGCTTTACCCACTTTAGTTTCATGTAAATGGTCAATTAATCCTGTGGTCGAGATATGCATAAAGAAATCGCTTAACCTATTTTCAACTGCTGTTTTTACAAAGAAGTAATTTTTGCATGAACATAAACGATATGTTTTAGTGTATCTGTGATAACCTGCATTTCTTTGGTATACAATATTTGTACCTAGGAGTGGTATAAGATTGTAGAGAGACAACGTCTGAATGTCAAAGAAATACGGCATATATATATCAGCAAAAAAATTTTTTAAGGGACATATTCGATCTAAATTTAATTATTAAAGATCCTTCAAATTTTACCACACTCCAATGAGGTCAAGTAGGTTGAGACACTGCCTCCTAACAAATTTTACCACACTCCAGTGAGGTCAAGTAGGTTGAGACACTGCCTCCTAACAAATTTTACCACACTCCAGTGAGGTCAAGTAGGTTGAGACACTGCCTCCTAACAAAGTTTACCACACTTCAATGAGTGTTGGCCAAGTAGGTTGAGACACTGCCTCCTAACAAATTTTACCACACTTCAATGAGTGTTGGCCAAGTAGGTTGAGACACTGCCTCCTAACAAATTTTACCACACTTCATTGAGTGTTGGCCAAGTAGGTTGAGACACTGCCTACTAACAAATTCGGTTGACCTAAAAGACTTCAAAGAATATTGTTGCTTTCTCACGTTCTGTATTTAAGTTGTCTGGAAAAGACCTGGTTGGTCGGAAGTTTGTGCTCTTTCATGCCTGGTGTCCTTCCCATGCCTTTCCATTGAGGTAGTACGGGGACACCTGCCACAACAAGACACTGTCGTGATATGTCCTAAACTCTGCAGAAGCGAGAAAACTAAACGATAGCAGCAAACCGCTATACAAGGCGTTTAACAGTGGATATGTCCAAATAGCTAAAGAGATGTGGTTTCTGTTTTTACATAATGTCAAACCCTTTCCACCTGATTGTAAGTTGTCTGTTACCTGTGCTGATGTTAATCAAATGAATAAAAACGCTGAATGATTAGTGGTTTACATTCAGGTTACACATACCTATAATTTGACTGTTAATGACAACTTACCGGTTTAGGTTGCACAGAGTGTAGGATTGTGTAATTCTCCACTCCTATGCAAGTTGACAGTGAATTACAACTTGACTATGGTCCAGCAGGACATAGAACTTGCAGGCCTGATGTATACCTGCTTGCTACATGGAAAGAGTCCAGCTTATATGCCGGAAAATCCGTGTCAATTCTGAGTCGGGTCATATCGCCTCCAATTTCCAGCTGTGTAAGTTCTGAGTCGAGTCATATCGACTTCAGTAATGTTAATTTCGAGCGCGGTGTCAATTCTGAGTCAGGTGATGCCACCATGCATTCTCTCTATCTTTATGTGTTCACAGTGAAACAAAGAAGATTCCATTATGGTGGTCATCTCTCCAACTTGCTCGACATTTCCGTTCGTTTTATCGGGACTCTGTTCATTTATACCCCATCGTTGATAAATACGTAAGTTTAGCTAGGTTGTTGTTGTATACTCAGCTTCTAATTTATTTATTTATTTTATTTGATTGGTGTTTTACGCCGTACTCAAGAATATTTCACTTATACGACGGCGGCCAGCATTATGGTGGAAGGAAACCGGACAGAGCCCGGGGAAAACCCACGGCCATCTGCAGGTTGCTGACAGACCTTCCAATGTACGGCCGAAGAGGAAGCCAGCATTGCTCAGTGGCTCCTGGATCATTATGCTCCGCTAGCGAGCTAACCAACTGAGCCAGGGAGACCCCAACTCAGCTTATAATATTTACTTATATAACTGTATTATGATTATTACAGTTTACTGTCAAAATCATTATACAGTACATTCTCATGAAACATTCCCTCTCTAAACGGTTAGCCACATTTGCTCTCCCGTTCGGTAAGTCGTTAGCAAACCTACACAGCAGCCGCAAATGGTCTCCTCTGAATGACCCTGGAGCCCCTTACCAACGGTATCGCTGTCTTAAAGTCCAGCTCTTGTTAAGCAAGCCTACACTTAAGCCACATGTCTTCTCCTCTGAATGATCTGGGAGCCCATCACCAATGAGATCCCTGTGTTGATTTATATATTTGATTGGTGTTTTACGCCGTCCTCAAGAATGTTTTACTTATACGAGGGCGGCCAGCAATATGGCTGGAGGAAACCGGGCAGAGCCCGGGGAAAAGCCACGACCATCCACAGGTTGCTGGCAGACCTTCCCACATTCGACAGGAGAGGAAGCCAACATAAGCTGGACTTGAACTCACAGCAACCGTATTGATGAGAGACTTCTGGGTCACTACGCTGCGCTAGCGCGCTAACCAACTGAGCCACGGAGGACCCCGCTGTGTTGAAGTCCAGCTTATGTTGAGCAAACCTACACAGTAGCCACATATCGTCTTTTCTGAATGACACTGAATCCCATCACCAATGAGATTGCTGTGTTGAAGTCCAGCTCATACTGAGCAAACCTGCAGAGTAGCCACATATCTTCTCCCCCTTGAATGACCCGTGAGCCCATCACCAATACGATCGCTGTGTGAACTCCAGCTGATGTTGAGCAAACATACATAGTAGCCACATATAGTCTCCTCTGAATGACCCAGGAGCCCATCACCAATGAGATTGCTATGTGAAATCCAGCTCATGTTGAGCAAACTTACACAGTAGCCACATTTCGTCTCCTCTGAATGACCCACGATCCCTTCACCAATGAGATCGGTGTGTTAAAGTCTAGCTCATGTTGAGCAAACATACACAGTAGCCACATATGGTCTGCTCTAACTGACCCACGAGCCCATCACCAATGAGATCGCTGTGTTGAAGCCCAGCTCATATTAAGCAAACCTACATAGTAGCCACATATGGTCTCCTCTGAATGATCCAGGGTACCCTCACCAATGAGATCGCTGTGTTGAAGTCCAACTCATGTTGAGCAAACCTACACAGTAGCCACATATGGTCTCCTCTAAATGACCCAGGGTCCCCTCACCAATGAGATCGCTCTGTTGAAGTCCGGCTCATGTAGAGGAAACCTACACAGTAGCCACGTATGGTCTCGACCGGAGAGGAAGCCAACATATGAATTCACAGCAACCGCATTTTTGGTGAGAGACTCCTGGGTCATAACGCGGCGCTTGCGCGCTAACCATCTGCGCCACAGAGGCCCCCGCTATGTTGAAGTTCAGCTCAACATAAAGGTATATAGTAGCCACATATGGTCTCCTCTGAATGACCCAGGAGCCCATCACCAATGAGATCGCTGTACTGAAGTCCAGCTCATGTTGAGCAAACCTACACAGTAGCCACATATCCTCTCCTCTAAATGACCCAGGAGCCCATCACTAGTGAGATCGCTGTGTGAAAGTCCAGATCATGTTGAGCAAACCTCAACAGTAGCCACACATGGTCTCCTCTGAATGAATCACGATCCCTTCACCAATGAGATCGCTGTGTTGAAGTCCAGCTCCTGTTGAGCAAAGCTACACAGTAGCAACATTTGGTCTCCTCTGAATGACCGAGGATTCCCTCACCAATGCGATGGCTGTGTTGAAATCCAGCTCATGTTGAGCAAACCTACACAGTAGCCACATATCGTCTCCTCTGAATGACCCAGGAACCTCGACCAATGAGATCGCTCTGTTGAAGTCCAGCTCCTGTTGAGCAAAGCTACACAGTAGCCATATATGGTCTCCTCTGAATGACCCAGTATCCCTTCACCAATGCGATCGCTGTGTTGACGTCCAGCTCAGGTTGAGCAAACCTACAGAGTAGCCACATATCGTCTCCTGTGAATGACCCAGCATCCTATCACCAATGAGATCGCTGTGTTGAAGTCCAGCTCCTGTTGAGGAAACTGTACGTGAATAGTTCTGGCAGGAACGTGCGGATGGTCTTGAACTTCCCTTATTTAGCCATATTTAGCCTGTATTTTTATGAGTTGCTTTAGTACACAACTGTTGGTTAGCGCGCTAGCGCAGCGTAATGACCCAGGGGTCTCTCACCAATGCGGTCGCTGTGAGTTCAAGTCCAGCCCATGCTGGCTTCCTCTCCGGCCATACGTGGGAAGGTTTTCCAGCAACCTGCGGATGGTCGTGGGTTTCCCCCGGGCACTGCCGGTTTCCTCCCACCATAATGCTGGCCGCCGTCTTATAAATGAGATATTCTTGAGTATAGCGTAAAACACCAATCAAATAAATAAATCAATAAATAGTACACAACTACACACCTACACACCTTCGCAAAGTTAGATAAATTTCGTCACCGGGTTCCATGACTAGGTTTAGCACACATACACACAGTTAGACACATATTGTCACAGGGTTCCATGATCAGCTTAAGCACACCTACACACAATTGGATACATATTGTCACGGGGTGCCATGAGCAGGTTTAGCACACCTGCTCACAGTTAGATACATATTGTCACGGGGTTCCATGAGCAGGTTTAGCACACCTACACAGAGTTAGACACATATTGTCACGGGGTTACATGATCAGGTTTAGCATATCTACACACAATTAGATACATATTGTCACCGGGTTCCGTGAGCAGGTTTAGCACACCTACACACAGACACATATTGTCACGGCGCTACATGAGCAGGTTTAGCACACCTGCACACAGTTGGATACATATTATCACGGAGTTTCATGAGCAGGTTTAGCACACCTACACACAGTTAGACACATATTGTCACGGGGCTACATGCGCAGGTTTAGTACACCTACACACAGACACATAATATCACCGGGTTCCAAGCGCAGGTTTAGCACACCTACACATAGTTAGACACATATTGTCACCGGGTTCAGGTTTAGCACACCTAAACACAGTTTATAGATGCATATTGTCATGGGGTTCCATGCGCAGGTTTAGCACACCTAAATCTCAGTTCCATGGGTGTCTTAAGCACACCTACAAAGTTAGCCACAAGTGGTCTCCTGTTACATGAGCAGTTTTAGCACACCTACATAGTTATCCACACGTGGTCTCGCTTACCCACATGGTGAAAGAGCTGACTCGCCGTGACAGTCGTGTTCTTCAACAATGAGATCCAAGCTTTGGATCTAGCTCTCGCTGTTTCCAGTGTGTTTTTGTCAAGGGTGTTGCCAGGTATGTGGCGAAGGTCGGTAAGGACAGGTTACCTTTCACACATAAACCTGGCAGCGTTCACAAAGGTCTTTGAGAACAGTATTAAATACCAATTAATGAATCAATCAGACAGTTACGGTAGGTTCAAGTCCAGCTCATGCTGGCTTCTTGTCTAGACATACGTGGGAAGGCCTGTCGGTAACCTGCGGATGGTCATCGGTTTCCCGCGGTTTATATCCAGTTCCATCCCACCATAATGCTGGCCGCCGTCGTATAAATAAAATATTTCTGCATACGGCTTAAATAAATCCAACAGTCAGCCACATAAAACAATATTTTCTCAGGTGAGTGGAGTTTCATTCAGTGCATTTTGTCATTATTGATTGTATACGAGGTGAGAGATTGTCCTTTTAAAATTTTTCTTATGTATTTCAGAAAAGCCAGATGGTGAACTGGCTTTGCCAAAACAAGAGGCTTTCATCGGACCTTGAAAATTGTTGTGAAATGTAAACTGTCTGAATTCTTATGGGCTGTCGTTTCTAAGTGTTATCATTTCACCTGTAACCACGTACAGGACGCAGTGATCAGGGTGGATTACCAAGTCTCCGTGTCTCCCCTCTGACTATGTACAGGACACAGTGATCAGGGTGGATTACCCTGTCTCCGTGTCTCCCTTCTAACTATGTACAGGACGCAGTGATCAGGATGGATTACCAAGTCTCCGCGTCTCTTCTCTGACCATGTACAGGATTTATTTATTTATTTAATTGGTGCTTTACGCCGTTCTCAGGAATATTTCACTTATACGACGGCGGCCAGCATTATGGTGGGAGGAAACCGGGCAGAGCCCGGGAGAAACCCACGACCATCCGCAGGTTGCTGCAGACCTTCCCACGTATGGCCGGAGAGGAAGCCAACATGAGCTGCTGGTGACCGCATTGGTGAGAGACTCCTGGGTCATTACGCTGCGCTAGCGCGCTAACCGACTGAGCCAAGGAGGCCCCGACCATGTACAGGACACAGTAATCAGGGTGGATTACCAAGTTCCCGTGTCTCCCCTCAGACCATGTACAGGACGTAGTGATCAGGATGGATTATTAAGTTTCTGTGTCTCTCCTCTAAGCCCACAGAGGACGCAGTGACCAGGACGCATATGACCAATAAAAAACCATGTTGTTACAAATAGGTCAACCGGATATCCCACATATTGGTGACACATGTGAAATATTTTGTGACGTCATAATATTGCTTTCTACATTTGTATAAGGTAATGCTGATTATTTTTCGTGCGTACATTAATTTTCGATATTCTGGTGCATTGGAACTACTAAAACAATTAGTTATTGCGGAAGGGCAGAATTTCGCATTATAACGAGGATGCTATTTTCTGAAAGTGCCTAAAACCTGTTGGTTTATTATTTCAACCTTTTGCTCGAAAAATATTTACTGTGTAATATTTACAATGTTTACTGTGTAATATTTTATTTATTATTCATATTATTAATGACGATATGATTTTGCATACCTGTATCTGAACAGGTAAGCCACATTTCTTCCTCATTGGACTTCAAAGGCTTACATATGGCATGACGTGTTGTATGACGTCGTGTATTTGATTTCTTCTTCAGTGATGATTTGTGGAATCCTTTAAGGCGAACAAATGCATAGGTGCGAAAGTTTTGTGAAGTTTAGTCCAAAATTATCCTGTAACCGACACAAAGCCAGAAATAAATCGCCTTTAGTTAACATATGCTCAAAATCTTAGGTTATGGTAGCTATAACTGATTTCTGCCTCAGCGGAACTAAATACGAAAGCTCTTGAGAAAATACAGATGTGCAAAGCTCGAGATGCTCTACTCCGGATACAAAACTATCATAAACCCATAATTCTGGGCTCGTATTTCATATGGGAACTTAAGACTTCAGTGATAAATTGCAAGTGCTAAAAAAGTTAAACTCGGAACAGAAAAGCCCTCAAACTGTGATCTGTACACTGTTCTATAGTTAGGAATTAGTGTACAAATTTAAGACTGCCTAGTGCAAAATCATTTTACTTGCAGCAGTGTTTGAAATCTTGACTTAAGTCTTAAGACGCTTGATGAATATAGTCCATGGCTATCATCGAATAAGGGAACGTCTTCAGTAAGATGTCAAATAAGGATTATATAAATTACATTCTGTGCCGTCTTAACAGGATTGCCGCTCATTAAACTGATCTGTATGATGTATGTATTGTACAAGACTGGACAGAGCACGATGTTTATCGATGTTAAACAGTCAGTCTATAATGCTAGACAGCACAGTCTTTATCGTTATCAAACAGTCAGTCTGTCCTGAACGGAGTACAATATGTGTCGTTGTCAAACAGTGAGTCTATAATTCTAGACAGCACAATATTTATCACTGTCAGTCTGTCTGTCTTTCCTGGACTGAGTACAATATATCTCCTTGTCAAACAATCAGTCTATAATACTAGACGGCACAATCTTTGTCATTGTCAAACAGTCAGTTCATCCTGAACTGAGTAGAATATTTATCGCTGTCAAACAGTCAGTCTATAACACTAGACACCACAATCTTTATCGTTGTCAAAGTCAGTTTATACTGGGCCTGAGCACAATATTTATCGTTATCAAACAATCAGTCTATAATACTGGACAAAGCACGATCTTTATCATTGTCAAACATTCAGTCTATAAGGCTGGACTGAGCACAATATTTCGCGTTGTCAAACATTCATTCTATAAGACTGGACTGAGCACAATATTTAGCCTTGTCAAACATTCAGTCTATAAGACTGGACTGAGCACAATATTTAGCCTTGTCAAACATTCAGTCTATAACACTGGACTGAGCACAATATTTAGCCTTGTCGAACATTCAGTCTATAAGATTGAACTGAGCACAATATTTAGCCTTGTCGAACATTCAGTCTGTAAGATTGGACTGAGCACAGTATTTATCGTTGTCAAACAAGTCAGTCTATAAGATTGGACTGAGCACAGTATTTATCGTTGTCAAACGGTCAGTCTATAAGACTGGACTGAGCACAGTATTTATCGTTGTCAAACAGTCAGTCTGTAAAACTGTACTGAGCCAATCTTTAACGTCGTCATACAATCAGTGTTTGCTTGAAATTAGCACAATCTCCATCTTTATCAAAGAATCTATGATTAAATCCGACGTTGATAAACGACTACAACAACTGAGAAATGTTCAGTTGGTCTCTGGGGAAGTTGTAAGCTTATTAAAAACATGAATTACAAAGGCTTTTGATATGGAACTGAAAGTTATCGGACTTAATTCTTGGTGATATTGATGATTGTGCCCATAATTTGCTCAAAGCGCCATGGCATGTCTTTGTTAGATTTTGGAACGTCGCGATGTCGTAATGACCATGATTGACGTTAACGAGGAAGAAGGAAAAAAACAACTACAACATTTTTAACCTGGCTGGCACCCTCCCCCTGAAGACAGGTGGCGGTAATCGTTTCAACCTTTCAAGCTGTATAGAGTTCTACGGAGCCGTAAAAGTGACATGGTGAAAAATATTTTAAAAATTGGAGAATGGGGGAAAGATTAAAAGAGAAAATCTAATTCTTTAAGTGAAGAATTATGTTTACACTTTCAGTGGTATAGGAGTGTTGAATTATGCTATAAATCGTGATTGTGATGGCTTTTCCTGTCGTATAAGATGAAATTTGGCAGAACATAATAATTCGTGAGCTGCAGTAGTTGCTCATTTGCATACTGGCATTAACGACCAGGCAGTAGCCTGCTACATATATTTCACTGGCGCAACAACTATCATTGCAAACGGTCAATTAAGTAGGGGCCCCAACTTTCAAACTCTGGGCCCGGTTGTTCAAATCTGTTTCAAAGACTTAATAGCAGATTTAACTTTAAGCCAAGTATTCAGTTTTGTACTTTGCCCCATCATAATTACGTAACAGTAAATGAAACATGAACTAAATCTACTGGTCTTATACTTTGACTTCGGACAACTGCATTGATTGCTCAATTTTGCTAAATCTTAAATATATGACTTCATACAAGTATTAGCTAATACACTTTCCAACAGCTGGGCCATGGACCCCGACTGAAAAACTCGTGACACCGACCTTTAAACTTGGCTCCCCGACTTCTAAACTCTGGCAAAAAAACTCTTTTTTTTTCTTCCCTTCCTTCCTTGTCTCTTCCTTCACCATGTCCCCGTTACGGCTCAGAAGAATGCGTCAGAGACAGTTATTACGCTTAATCATTATTTTCACAAAATTATTCACTCCCAATAATAAGTTGACGGTTTTTCTCTTTTATGTCATCTGTTGTAAAGTTCGTCAGTAATTTGGTAATCCGTGACACTCCGGGATCCTCCTCCAACAACCGCTGAGCCAGTTACGGCCTTACGCCAGAAGATATTGTATGCACATGTCTGGTCGACGGCGAGGGAAATTTACATGATGACATGAAGACATTATGATATGATAAGGGCAAATTACGCGCGCGCAACATTGCAAATAAATGTGTAGTAAGCGTGCATAAAGCAGTGGCTTGTGTGGCAAAGGTCACGACTTTCGAGCTGTGGATAGAGCGAGGATTTTTACAGAGTAGACCTAGGGGGCCTGTTTCCCACTTAAGTGACACGAAAATGCTCTGTGAAGAGAAAAAGGATCCCCCAACACCACACCAAGGTGTCCAACACCAATGGCGTGTTGAAGACACCATCACACGTGGTGTTGGACACCTTGTCGTGGTCTTTGATCCTTTGCTCTTGTTACGGGTATTCCGGGTTTAGGATTGGTTTCTGGAAACATCAAGGAATAAGACACTGGATAAATTGTGATGTAACACCTCGTAAAGTCTAACGGCAGGAAGAGGCAGGACATACCAAACCCATAACTCGTCCAGTATCATGATGATGTCCAACTTGTACATAATGAGGGTGGGGGATCTAAACATTCACACACTCCCCTACAAATTCAAATGTCGTCTCGACATTTACAAAATTTTGAAAAGTGAAAGAAAAAACTTATGACAATTGAAAGAACGTCAACTTATAGACAGTGAGTAATAAAACTGACAGACATACTCTCGTTGTGGTAACGGTCTGTTATCACTTGTTACTCCGGTAAATTCTTCTCCCCGAAGTTCTGTCGGGTATCAAGTGATACTTTATAGTCTATGCACTGTTGAGGTACACAGACATTAACAAAACTTGTATCGGCCGCATTGTATGCTTCCGATTCACAATGCGTAGGACTGGGAACTACTTTCTGCTTGGTAAGTTTAGTGAGGTGCTTTGTCGGAACCCTGGGAGTGTTGTCTTGCAGTCCTTATTGGAAACAAAAAGTTTCGATGCAGACATCGAGTACGACCAACACATGTTTCTGTCTTTGCTTTATATACTGGGTTCACCCATCTCCCATACAAATGTGAACAACATCTTCTTTAGGGATATCAGCTTCCGTGGACCACCTCGTGCAGTAGGATTTCGTGCAAGGACTCGTTCTCCTTGCTTCGGGTAGGTAAATCTCGCACCGCGATTATATCTTCCCTGCAGTTTTCTCCGCGCACTTCGTGGCAAGGTGTAAACTTCCCGCATCCACTCTGACCACTTTCGGGCGTATGTTGCATGATCTTCAGAGCCTCCTTTGTTGCCAAGTCCAAACATAAGTTTCATTTGGATCCTATGGTTACATCCGAACAAGAGACGGAAAGGCAAAAGTCCTGTCCTTTCATGCCGAGTGCGACTGTATGCGTGAACTAGCCTTGGAAGGTCGACTTTCCTATTACACTTGTGTTCCTCATTTAGGGCTCGGGGCACATTCAGCACAGTCCTGTTAAACTTGTCCACCTGGCGGCTCCCTTGAGAATTATATTGCATTGTACAGCTTGGAGTGATACCTGCTATCACCTCCAGCTGGTGAAGTAGGGCGTTGTCGAACTCCTTCAGCTGATTGGTTGGTTGTAGGACATAAATAACAACAAAAAGGTATTCGTATCCACCTCGGCTTTGCTCTAGGTAAAGAAAATCAATGGATACAACCTTCATGGGAGCGGTGGTGCCGATGGGCTAAAGTGGCACTCCCGGTTTCGTAGAATGATCTTCCTGTAGACTCGAGGAACAACGAACTGTTCCACAACAGCTCCATTTCTGATTGTCTATGTCAGTGCTTATTAGTACACGGACCCTGTCTGTGGAATTTTGTGTATATTTCGTCATACACTCAGTTATACTGTGGATTTTCCCTCTTGTGAATTTGCCTCTGAGCATTTATGCCTGTGTGGTATATATTGTGGAATATATGCGTCCGTTTGGACTTGACACTGTAAGTACTTTAGTATTTGTATAGATACTGCTATCCTTTCTTGTTAAACTTAAGTACTTTAGTATTTGTATAAGTCTTATTATCTGTTCTTGTTAAAGCTAATAAATTGTTGTAAAATAAAATCAGCTGGTTTTGGTTACCTTTTTGTGCGGCTAAACTGTCGTGTATTTCGAACAAGCCATCTCTTTATAATACAGACAGTTTGGGTCGTAACACCATCTATGTGCCAAAACTTCAGTTTACCAGCAAACATGTGATAGTTAGTTTCAGCTAGACTTAACGTACGAGAGCCGTAAACAATATCTCTCACATCATCCTAAAGTTGGTACAACGCTGCTCCCAGACGTTAAGGCGAAGCCTTCTTGTGTATTATGGAAAATTCCTCAGTGTTCAGATAGGTCATTACATTAATATAAGCGTCAAGACCGACAGTCCTATATCACCTGAACGTCTGACCCTATCCCTCTGCATATCTAAAACCCTATCATTTTCCAACACACCTAATACTGTTCTACCTATCACTGTTCAAAACTCACGAGCGAGTCGATCAAGCCTTACAACACTGACTGATGGCCAAGGATCCAGGTGATCTTGGTACTTGACGGTATCTGATTACTCTTCTGCTTTCTAACTGATTTAACTGTAGGTCCATTCCCTTTCAACAAGTCAAAGTGTCGTTTGGCTCGACGGCTTAAGTCAGGTAAGTACCGATGGTAATACCCAATGAAGCCCAATCCTTTTCTTACCGTTGTGGGTTGCTGGTCTTTCAATATCTGCACTGCCTCAATGTTAGCTGAGTCAATCCGGTATCCACTTGCACTGAGAGTGTGGCCACGGTACTTCACCTCGTTCCGGAAGAGCTTCCACTTTGATGGCTTCATTTTTACTCCAAACTTCTTCAAACGCCTAAGTACACTTTGAACCTTCTTGATGTGCTGTTCAAAAGCTTTACTGAAGACAATGATCTCACCTTGGTATGGCAGGCTGATGTGGGAAAGTCCTTCTGAGCAGGCGTTCATCAATCGTTGAAATGATGCCGGTGCATTTGTTAGCCCAACTGGAATTTCGGTTCACTCGTACAATCCATCAGGGGTGAAATGTGCTGTGTACGATCTTGAGTCACATGACACACGTGAGACGCCCTAGTGGTGATAGCCGTAACGTTCCATCAGTCTGTCTTACACAAACAACTGTTGACGAATAGGCTGATCTGGACCTCTGGATCCATCCACGTCTGATAAGGTCCTGCAAGTATTCACACGAAGGGAATGAATGATATGGAAATATAACTCCACTAAAATGGAGCCGGGTCTACTAAGTTTATGTCCATTTCCAGTTCCTTGATGCAGCCCATGTCATCCTCGCACTGAAAAAAGTGCTGTAGTGTTGCTAACACTGACCTTAATTCTGACCATAGAGACCTTTTGAAGTGTTACTGGAGTCTCATTAACCTGTAAGCCATCAAGCTAAACTTCTTCCACACTAGGTTCTAATATGGCATTTATGTCATTATCAACAATTCTTAATGGGTGTTGTTGTGCCTCTGGGTATGATAACATAACCTTTGCACACCTTGACTGTGCCAATGTCACTACCATGAATCTCCAAGAGCTGGACGATTTCCTTTGCCTTTACATTACTGACATGAGGCACAGACTGGTTTATAAACTGACAAGCTAGTAAATTTTGTTTTTCCCAATTTACACTTACTGACACCCTTCATGTAGTGTTCAATTATATTTTATCCAGTGATGAGCAAGTTAATATCAGGGTTATTGACGATCAATTGAGGGATAAGTAAACACTGACTTTGTCAGCTGACAATGACTGAAATGATACTTCTATCCAACCTTCAAATGGAATGACTGTCCCATTTGTTGCTGTCAGCTTAAGGCTGTCTTTAGATCCCACTAACTATTGTACAGACTTGGTATCAACATTGGGTAAACTCTTATCTAGCCACTGTTTTAACATTATACAAACCTGTGACCCGCTGTCCCACATGATTTCTGTCCCTAGACCACCCAATATACGCTTCAATTCGCATTTCTCACCAGCCAATTTTACAAGACGATTTCTATCCTTTGGTGACAGCTCACAAACTATACCTCATAGTTAATTGCATGTTTCATTTACAGTCTTACATTCAGTACGAAGTTCGTTATTCAGCATGGCCACAACTTCCCCCTTGGTCATGGCCAAATCTAGTTTACCTCATTGGGTCTGTTTGGAACTGGTTGATCACAGTCTACCTTATAATGTTGTGGACTGCTCACCTGAAACACACATTGCCACTTTTACGGCAGTGAGGACATCCGGTGCGGTTTGTTTCCTTCCCTCCTGTTGACTTATCCGATAACTGCCTGTTTGCTGACGTTGACATTAGCTTCGCAATGTCTGCTTTCAATTCACTAATCTCCGCTGACCATAAAAATTCCTTCTTCTTCGGTTGTGGATCACTAGGGGTGCTGTCAGTGCTACCCTCAGGCTGTGACACACTATACCCTTTAGGTTGTAACCCTTGTCCTCCCAGTTCCTGTCGACGCTCTAGTTCAGTGGGCCCCTTACTCTAAGAGGTCTTCGTCTGTAATGCTCCTGTCTTGTAACAACGGCATTAACTCATGTCTGAGCACAGAATCACATCTCAGAGCCGAGTCCTCATCTTTGGAGGCATATAGGATACTTTGTCACAAGTTTTTTAAATTGGTGACAAAGTCTAGCGCCTTCTCCTGTGGCTTTTGGGCTGAGGTTACAAGCTGCTCATACAATTCAGTTCTGGACTTCTCATCATAGAGACCAGTGACATCTTTCTCACTTCTCATCATAGTGAACCGCGACATCTTTCTCACTTTTGACAGCTTCAGGTCACCACATCTCTCAAAGTATCGTCGCAGGCCAACCCCTAGATTAATGGCCTTTATTATAGCTTCTATGACGTTCTTCTCGGAATTCCCCTTTTCCAAGCCCATGTCAGTTTGCCTGTTGAGACTGGCATAAACAGTTTTTGTTGCTTAGCTTCATGATTTGACCAGTGTCAACTCTCTGCGATACAGGGAAACGGTCTCAGATCTTGAGTCATGGTGGTGGTGACTTGTACCATCGTTAGGGTGCTCCTGGCCTGCATTTCCATCATCTACAATCAGCGGGACAACATTTATCACTGCGTCAGGATCTGAGTTTTCTCGTCGTCAATTGGTTATGTTTACAACTATGATAAATCAACCCCGGCAAGATCACCAGATGTTACTGGTGTTCCGGGTTCAGGGTTGGTTTCTGGAACATCAAACGTTAAAACACTGGATAAATTGTGATGTAATACCTCGTCAAGTTTGACTTCAGAACTGGGCAGGACATACTAAAACCTTCACTCGTCCACTATCGAGTTCAAGCTGACTTGAACATAACGTTTATAAAATAGGAGAAGGTGGGAGCTCTAAGCATTACGGCCTCACACTCTTTCTTTTTTTTTTTGTAATTTCTATATGTCACAACACTATCACGTAAAGGTATCAATGTTGTTATTCACAATCCGAGTTCATTTATTTACAAAAAATCAAATTTCTTGAGGACAAAATTCAGACGTTAACTTTTGGTTGAAGGTCGCGACAGGCTCTGTGACTAGCAGGTGACGGCTTGGAGTTAAATGTTATTACGAAGTGACCGTAATGGTGGAAAACTCACTGGTGACCTGAGGCATCAAGGTTTACTCGAGGCGTGTATCATCGGCAAAGCTACGATGGCTCTGGAATGTTACCAGTACCAACCTACAATCTGAGACTGTAAGAGAACCGTGTGATAGCCAGGTACGCGCCGGTGCAAACGTAACCTTTAAAACACTTCCAAGACCGCTCATGGCACTTATATATGTAACCGAAGAATGTAAAATGTTAAATGTTTATTATTGAACCTGGCTAGGTTAAATTTAAGTGTAATCTGTACAAAAATTGTGATTTACTATGGTAAAACATGTTAAAACAACACACATAGAGTCCATTCTATGTAGATTACCTACATTGCCAAGATCTAGGTGCTGATATCTAGATCACACTACATTTAAGGGATAATACCCTGTACGCAGGACAGGCATCAGAAGGTAAGTTAGTTTGGTGGTCCACACAAAAAGCATGTTGTAGTACGGACGTATGTCCGATTCTAGAGCCGTTAAAATCGCCAAGCTCGCTCAGCTGCTGTTCTAACAGCTACACCTAAAACCTCAGCAGCAGAGTCCGCAACTAAACACAGCGCATCGTCAACACTTTCTAATGTGAACTCTTCCACTTAAAACAGCCTCATTTTCGGAGAAACCTTTGCGTGTTTTGCGTTGCATGGGCGACCCTCCCTCGAACCTCACCCCCCCACCACCACCACCACCCATCCCTTCCGCCATGCGAGCAAAAGCGCCGTCGTCCTGCGACTTTACTGTCACAGTAAATGTTCCCAATGTACAATATTTGTACTATAATATTCTGTAAACGACGGAAAATATTATGGTAACTAGTTCCATAAAAAACTTGCTGGGATCATGTACTGAAAAGCCCTGCAAAGCATTTCCAGAAGCCATGGTATGACTCATCCTATAATTACCCCTACATGTATTCACCTCTGATATAGCACCCTCAAAATCATACAAGCAAAACAGTTTTGTAACAAATATTTCGAAACATAACGAAGCTCCATAGTTCCTTGAAAAACGTGTATAGCACAGCAACTGGATGATACGATGACCGATTTTCGCTCAAGCACCGACCACCAAATTGGACATCGATGGAATGATGGTGGTACCCGTGGAGAATTTGGCACGGTTTCGCAGTCCATAGAATATACATTTTAATAGCAAAATGGACCGATACCGGCTACAACAGGCGGAACCATGCAGTCGGGCCAGCGGATTGTGAGTGGTAGTAACCAGAACAGTCTGTCGTTCAACACCAGTGAAAATAGCAATCGAGCCAATCTTTCATGTTTTCAAAAAGCATCACCTGCAAAAATAAATATAAGGCTTGAATTGCATTGAATGGAACCAGCGATTGGTAACTCATAGAAATTCCAATTTAAATTTTGCCCAGGTTCCCGTCACAGGATTTAAGTCCCGCCAGACAGTGGTGCACAGCATGCAGCGCTCACAGCGGCCTGTAGCTGAGCTGTGAACTGAGCCCCGTGTTGCCGTTGTAGGGCAGCCAAACGACTCTCTACAGTTAGTATGACAACCTGCTGCATCAAGAAAAAATAAACATCTTCTGCATTGGGTTAGAGAAGTCCCACATGTCTAAAAGGGAATGTACCACAGTGACGGTCAGCTAGAGAATTCCCACATGTCTACAAGGTCAACTGTGGCTCGATCGTTGTGCAGTAGATTTTCCATATTTGATCACTCAATTCTAACGTTTTTCTTCGGTTTTCGACGTCTTAAATGATCGAAATCGATTCAGGGGACATCAAACTACCTGTGTGTAGCTTGGCAAGCCCAGCGCTGGGGATTGCCTTCAAACCTAAGAATGGCCCGCAGACGTTCTCAGCACCCAGTAGGCCTACTACAATTAGGGGGCACAGCAGTCCCAAAGGCAAGGGAAATACCTAGTTCCATCCCTAGTTCCATCCCTTAATTCTTCATCTCTCCATACTCATGCGCACTACATGATCGGCCAGTCTAATAATTGAATTCATGAGATTTTAGTTCAGCGCCTCATAGCGGACAATAGGTATACGTTTTCTTGTTGTATCTGTGTTAATTATGACATTATGGTGTTTATTATTACAGCATAATTAGGTTATAGGCATTGTTAATCACTTTAAAATCACGGAAAACCTCTTTTCGTCGCTTACAGCATTGATACTTTGAACACAGCGCAGGCGACATGACAGGTTGTAAATATGACCATTCAAAGCGATTAATGTGAAAGCTATAGGCTGGGAACATGGCCTATAGATCTCAGAGCGTGTCATATAGGCCTACATAGGTGTAGTGTCATGGGAAAAAAGGGAGAAGCACGGAAACCACCAACCTTTATTAGTCATCTGCTTAATTACAGATTTCAATAAATCTTTTGCCATTTAGTTCATTAATAATAAGGCATTTATACCAAAAACTTGGAAAGCCTGCTATTATCGTAAGGAGTACTAGACTTCCAAGCTGGACGCTGCGATTGCAAAGTGAAAATATCTGGATGATAAGCCTTATGGACGGATGCAAATATCGATCAAAATTCATATATATGTGTTTATCTACCTTTGTTAAGTATACAGTATTGTGTATGGATCAGAATCCATAAACGCTTCGCCAATCAAATTCAAAAATGGTCGAAAAGTCTTGCAATTATTCGTTATCTCCGATTTTCCGCCTCTTTTACTCCAGAGAAGTAATTTCACCGAATTATGCAACTGCTTCTGATAAAAACTATTTATTATGAAGCAGCATGGATTGTTGCCTCGTCATTGGGAAATCTTGATATTTCTGGCCGTATTACGTCTCCCACAGGTATTGCTGCATTCAATATATTAACTCTACACAGCACGTTCGCAATCTGAACTGACGCAAAACTGCTATATCATTCTTTAGGTGAAGGGTAAAATACATTAGCGCCAGTCTGGGAGAATTTGTAGATTCTCCTGAAATCTGTATGGATGATCACAAGATGCTGATCAACATCTATGGCCGGTTGTGTCATTGTGTGACCAAAAAGGTGTTCTTTTTGTGCAACTCATCAATCTTACAAGAAATGAAAGCAAAAAGTTGTTCTCTATCGACGCCTTGGACTTCTTTGGGCTGAGAAACAAGTGTAGAACCAATGGATTATCTCTACATTTTTACAAGTAATACAGAGGTAGACAGACATGGCCCGTAATTTCCCATGTAGAGACCCAGTTATTATTGCAGAAGACTTTATGCGAGATGCAAAAAAGATCAGCATTATTCAGAAATATTCAATAATAATCGTGTGAAATCACTAACACTCGATCGTCCAGCATGTATAATGTGTACCAAAAATATTGATTTGTTCGATAGCCTTGTAAACCAAAAAATGGAACCATTTCAAGGATTGATAAGCCCACAAACTCTGTTATTCCGTCAACTGTTCATATACCTTGGATAACAAGAAAGTTGGATTAAAGAAATTCAAAGCCTGTCTCGAACGAACCACATGACAACACCAACAGACCTTTCCAAACTGTCAACCAAAAAGAGGCAATTCAACAATCATAAGCAGTATTGTTGCTAATAGGCCAATTGGATGTGCTACACATTGGTTAGAAATGTGAAATCTATCTGTGACATCGGGACGTCACAGTTGCTTTCACCGGGAATGGAATGAAAAGCAACGTTATCACGAGAAGAGGTGATGGGACATTGAATGTGTTGGGTCCATCCATTGATCCACAAGAAGACACAGTTAATAATAAAGGAGTAGAAGGTGGAGTATAGGTTCTGGCACACCCTCTATTTGGTAAATAGAGGCCCCCAGCCCCTATTCCCGGCGAGGTCCAGAAGTTCTAGTATACACACTATAGGCTCTGGCGCACGCCCCCCTTGGGGCCCTCCCCAGAACAAAATAGAGGCCCCACCTCCCATCTGGAGTTCTATTAGACATACCCATTGCTCAGATATGCTTCTACACCAATTGTGTATACAACAACAACATGCCAAAGGGTTATAATAATTGCCGGTGGCTACCCATAGGCTCCACGGAGCTCTGTGGTAAGAGTTGTCTGGGGGAGTACTGTGGGGTTCACCTAAACCGTCTGCGCAAGGGTCTTGGTACCCTGCCATGGATTAGCTGTGGTCGGGGTGTTAAAAACCGATTTCAGCTTTGCATGGCCTGCGGATATAATAGGGTCCAGATGCGTGAAACACAGCGGAGGCTCAAGACTTTCTTGGATGAGTTCAAACGGCTGGCGGCTATCGAAATTTACAATTAGAGAGATGCTTTTATTAGTATAATGATGATATCGGCGCGTACAATGAGGCACCATCAAAAAGCGCGAGCACTACGGGGGGAGTTTGAGACGCTCCTAGGTGTGCGGCCTAAGTACCCACGGTCCCGCAATGCCTTGGAAGAATTGCAGGGGATCCTCGACAGGCATAAAACGGCTGTGGCTGAGTTGAACTCCTGAAGTAACGAGGAGTTGAAACAAGACGCCAAGAACCTCCTCAGTAACAAGGAGTTGGATGAATTGCTAGGCGGAATACTGGGCGAAATGAAACTAGAATTCACTAACACCGGCCGGGCTATAAGGAATCTCCTCCGGGCCTGGCAGATGGGCGTACCCGAAGGCGTTTGGACGGACCCAATAGCCTTCTTAGAAGAAATTCGAGCCATTATTCTCCAGAAGCTAGAAGAAGAGATCCTGGCACTCAACGGGGTTAAGTTCCAACTAGGCCTCAGGGTTCGGCTGCGAAAGGCCCACGCCGATGGCAGTGAAGAGTATACCAGCCCAGTACTCCGCAGCAAAAAGGAGGCCTTCCTAGAGGTCGGTGACATTGACGGGGCTCTAGATAAGGTCTTCCCCACCATCCAGGAGGCGCTGGAAAAATGGACGCAGCGAGGGTCAGGGTGGGCTGTAAATAGCGTGCAAACACTCTGGCTTGACATTGCAAGGTATCAGCCGCTGAGGGGCGGGTCCTACATCCCCCTACCTGCAGCCGTGAGTAACAAGAAAGCAGTCATCAACGTGAAGAACAAAGACGACGACTGCCTCCGATGGGCACTCTGGTCTGCCTTATTTCCAGCCGCCAGAAACCCCCAGAGGCGAAGAAAGTATCCCACCAATGATTGGCGAAGGTGGATCGCAGCCTTACCCCCCTCTTTGGCGATTACACGAAGTTTAAGGTTGTCCAAGGGCGTCTGCGACTCGCGGCCCACCCCACACTGGACATCATCAACAAACGAACAGGTGAACCACTAGCCCTCTCAACAGTCGCCACTAAAGGAGGGGTTAATGTTGTTAGGGGGGAAGGGGGGCTGGGCTTTATAGACTGGAAAAGAAAAGAACAGACATCGTTGCATCCGGCAGCAGTCGCAGCCCGGGAGACAGCGAGTTCAGAACTCGGTGCAGCGGCCGGCGAGGCAGATACCATGGAGCTGGAGGATTTGAGCCAACCAGCTTGACGGATAGTGAGGTCAGGCGGGCTCTTGAAACGATAAACGACCCTCCTCTTCCCATGCGAGAACTTCTGGGGCTTGACAAGGCACTGCAGACCTCGGAAGGCGAACACGCGAATAACCTCGCCAAGCTGTCAAGTCTCGATAAGGACATCGCAAAAGAAAAACGAAAGTTGGGGGAGGCCCCTGATGAATTCTCCCGGAGCCGGATCGAAGAGCGGATAAGGAATCTCGAGGACGAGAGGGTGGCCCGGCTCGAAGCAGCCTCTTTAACTGCCGAAGCCCTGCGCACGCAAATACGCCGCATCAAGCAGACGGTCGATCGCATCCTACACAAGGATACCAGTCTGGCCGAGCGCGTCCGCACCCTCTTCCGGAAGCAGGGAATAACCGTGGTCTCCATTCTCACGGAAATTGGGATGGCGATCTCGACACTGGGGCTAGCGATAAAGTTGGCGCTGACTGTCGGGTCCGGCGGGGGCATCCAGCCAACACCACCTCCATCCGACGGGCGTGGTCTTAAAGAATGGGTGAAAAAGCATCTCCAGTCACTGGCGCGCGCCCTTGGCAAGCTGGCTGGGAAGGCTGACGCTGCGATTCCGGGTATTATTGACAGTATCGTGTCCTGGCTACTGAACCTTCTCGGGAAAGCGGCTGGGTGGCTGGCCGATAATGTCTGGGCTCTAGTCGTCGCAGTAGGTGGCCTAATGCTCGTGGCTGTTCGCAAGTATTTAACGCATAGTCCACAGCAGCAGTAAGCCGATACCAACCCCAGCGACGACGATGGCTGTCTTCTCCGCATCGTGATTCTTTTGCTTTGGAAATAGGGGTTCTAGTTGGCCTCCGGCGGCACCAACATGCTGAACGCGAGAGGTGGGTGGTGGGACGCTTTCTTGTGGCTCAACGATCCCGTGGGAAGGTGCGCGCTTGTGCAAAGTGGGCGGCACTTTAGCGTTCACACCCTCATTGGCGCCTAGCTTCTGGTCCTCTGTGGCCACGACGATTTTGTTGTTGTAGTTCGCCACATGGCCGATCTGCAGAAGCATGTCGCTGGGGGCCATATATAGGCCTATGCCATACACAAAGTCTACAGCGCTCCCGGCATACTGTAGCACGTCCTGGTAGCGTTTGATAGCTGTTTTTGCGCGTCGAAGGCTGTGCCCGTGCCTAGAATACGCGCCCTTGTTTGCGCTTGGGCGCCTAGAATAGCCCACACGTATGTCCGGATGGAATCGTTTAGGCGCTCTACGCCCGGCTGCGTGAATCCTTGGGGTGTGTCGACAATGAACGCCGCCCAAGCCTCCTCGGCGTCCTGCTCGATGTAGTCGACGTGGAGCGCTGTAGGCTTTTTAGAGAACGACATCCTGCTCGGATCGAAGGTCCCATCGAAAATGGGGCTGTAGCCCGCTCTCGTGACATAGTAATATGCCACTCCGAGGCCGTGATTCACCCCCCTGCGCCTCCAGTCTGTGTGCGCATCTACGCGGAACTCCCTACAAATCCTCTCATAGGCCCTCTTGACGTAGGGGTTTTCGAATGTCGCCCACGCTCTGTCTTGCGGCAGGGGGGGGGGGGGGCTGGATCTCTTCCAAGACCCGCCTAACTGGGTAATACACATGGAACGTGTACAGGGCCCTTATTCGTTGGTCGGGGGCGAGAAGATTGTCTTTTGCAGAGACGCCACAGCCCGTGGTTGCGCACCAGACCGCGAAGTTCACTTGGTTCTGCCAGAATTGCATAGGATTGGTGTTCCAGGCCCAAACAATGTCATTGCTGGTTATCTTTTGCAGCCGGTACTTGGCCAACATATCTGTGAACTGGACTGGAAAGGTCTTCTTTTCATCGATGTAGATGTCAAATCGCCTGAGCTGCTCTGTGTGGGTTTGGATACTATGAAATGCCCCGGCCTTGTAAGTGGCCTCTCTATTGAACCTGTAAGCCTCGCTGTTCATCGTGGCTAAAATGTTCATCACATTGACTGACATTCTAAATGGGGCACAGCACACGCTGCCTCATGCCCTTAACAACCTCGACGGCCGCCTTAAAACCGCCCTTCGCGAGATAACATTCTACCCAGCCTGGGTGAATATCCCCACCGGAGTGGGCTTCTTGCTTGAGGGCAAACGCGTTGAAGTGCCGACGGGCTACTACAATGTCTGTACGCTAGACAAGGACATATTCCGCCCGCATGGGATTTCTCTGGGATTGAATGAAGCCACGGGCCGCTTAGTCCTTACCCTCCCTAGAAATGTCTTCATAATACTCCAAGAGCTTGCCCCCATCTTAGGGTTCTCCGACGGGATTGCGCCCATAGGGGGGACTATGGAGGGTGAAAATCTACCTAACTTGGTCACACACAAAGAAGTCTTCGTGCATTTGGATGAACTGAGCACCTCAGAAAACGTGAGAATAACCTCAGATTTCGGTGGCGGTTCAACACTACTTCAGGCCATTGCCGTGATTGGTGAAGGGATGAACTGCGGGAAGACGGTTTGATTTCCCAACCCACAGTACAAAGCCTTGCGCGCCGACTATATAACGCACTTGACCGTGGCACTTTTAGACAAAAACGGCAAGTATATTAATGCAGAGTACCTCAGTGCTACCCTAGAAATACAATGAGTATGGTGGACGCAGCCGGTCCCAGGTCTGCGTGCCTGTCTTTAAGCGACTTGGCAGATGTGTCGGAGTTCGAACTTCAAGGCCAGGAAGGTAAAATCTACGCCTTCCAGTTTCAAAGTGGCAAGTACAGCCGCAAAAAGATTACGGGGGGGGAGGGGGGGCAAGCAGAACCTGCCACGTTTGCTTCCCTTCAAGATGTCTCATCCTCTGTAGAGCAAGAGCGCAGGTCGCCTTCTGAGGTGATTGAAGAACAAAAACTCTCATTAATTCGCTTTAAAGACCGCTTTGTTCTTGCCAGAGCTCGCGACCCCGATTGGTTTATAGATGTGAAGGTGACCCCGATGACGGTCCAGGCCGATATAAGCAAGGTCAAAAAAGTTTTTAACTCCGAAACCTCTTTCGTGTCGTGGGTACCAGTCAGCAAGTGTTATCTAGCTAAGGGTGTAAGAGGTGGCTTAGCACTATCTGCGGGCGAAGGTGTAGATTCCGCACTTCTTATAGGGCGAACAAGTATATCTTTGTCCATGCTAGAAATAAACCCTGGATCTATACTTATCTTCAACATCATACTTGGCGCGGCCTCTCATCGCCGTGCCACCTTGATTACCGGTGTGAGACTAAAGTGGCCTGCAGAGCACAATGGAAAGGAGCTCAGACTTATGATCAAATTACCGGCCCAGGGCGACCCAGTCATCCGGAGCTCTCTCGAGGATATACGGGTCTTTGTAGCGAGCGATGCCAAACTCGATTACATCTATTTAGAGTCCGGTATAAAACTTATAAGCTTTCGTGTTAGTACTCCTGATGACGATTTAGAGCTTACCGGCGTTGTTGATTCGTAGGGCGGACAATATGGGACTGTACCCAGCGATCACGGATGAAGAGCCGAAGGATGACCATCCCTTGACCCCGACCGCGCCGATGGTTGAAAATCCCCCGGAGGGCGTGGCGCACGCCCATCGCCTGCAGTATGTCAGCGAAATACGGAGGCAGCTTGAATCTGAGCGAGATCTCCGCCGGGCCCTGTACAAAAAGTACCGGCGCGGTGTCTTAGCCGCCGAGGCCCTTGATTCGGCCATGCTCACGGCCGGTTTGGGACTAGGGGTTGCAGGTGTGGGACTACTCACAACAATGATTGCAGCCCCTGCTGTCTTGGCCATGGAAGCTGAGGCCCTAGCTTGCGGTGTCTTAAATGCCGCCGGAAAATTCCTTAGCCGCCGACTTCACGCAAAGGCCAAGAAACATAACGATATACGGCTGTTGGCTGAGGCTAAACTTAACAGCATCCGTGCGCAGGTATCTACGGCCTTATCTGATGGTGTTATTTCGGACGTAGAGTACAGGCAAGTCGTTCAGGAGCTCAATAACTACTCTGATCTGAAGCAGGAGATACGCGCTAAGTCTCGTAAAACATTCAACGCCGTAGAGATCGATGAAAGCACGAAAAAACAGCTTATAGATCGCGGCCGAAAACTAGCGAGGCAAGAGCTGAAAAACGCTCTTTCCGAATGATGTTCTGGGGAGGTGCCCAGGGCAACCCCCATGCTGTGTCTCGACAGCCCCGAGGGCAGGGCATTAGCCAGGATCTGACAATAGGGCGTCCAGGGGGTTTGGGGGCCGCCGTAAATAAGCAGGGAGTCTGCCGCCGGAGACATTTTATCATTGAAAAAACAAGACCTTTTAATTGCCATTATATCACTGGAAATAATGTATTACTATTGGACCCCAGAAATTGACTGTTTTGGGGGGGAACCAAATATATCACACATTTCCCACCAATATATCTCAGGTATGATCAAAACAACTGAATTTCTTTGAAACTAAAAAGAACAAGCTCATGGAAATGTTGGGGTGTATGCAAGCAAAAATAAACATGTGGACATTAACACGACACCTGTTAACAACAAAGAAAGCATCCCCTTCCTCATTCCAGAATCAGATCTGCGAGTACCTGTGGCAACAGCGTTGTATGAGTTTATTAGTTACGTACACCGCACATCCAAAAACAGCCCAGTCGTGGATGACTTTAACCAGACCTTCTACAGCAGTAAATAACAATTCAGAAATAAATTGTCTATAACGATTATTCTCAGATAGTGTGCTAACACCATCAACGAAAAAGAGACACAAATTGCATGAGCACGTGTATGTTCGATATTCTTGTTTGAGCAATGTCTGAATTGTGCATTTTGCTTTGGCTATTACCATTATGTGATCAGGAAAAAACATTTCGCTCTTAGTTAAAAATGTTTACATATAGATTCTGCAGAATGTATTAGTTATTAATCTAATGTCTATACATTTTCTGTTTCCAAATATGTATACATGCATTTATGTTCATTCCCAACTAATTCTCTTAGTGCCTGTTAAGATGTAAAAGATGATTTGTTTGAATGCTATGGTATTTTCCAATTCCGAAATAAAGTTTATAATAAAATAACGACTATTTCTCTGAGTGCCTACATTACTATATATTTTATATAAATTCCTCTCAGTTTTATGTAAATCGCAGGGTTTTTTGGAAGGCCTACAATGTTTCAATGTACATGTGAAGTAAATGTTCCTTTCCTGACCAATTTCTTGTTTAAATGAATGTACACAAGACCGATGACCAATTAAGTATTTTTCCGAATTGCAGAATTTTGAATAATCTAGGAGTATTTTAGTATTCCGACATTTAGTTTTGTGTTCTGTTATAAACTTTGTCAAATCAATGCTTTAATTTGGTATTTCGTTTCTACGTGCTTTTTATACAATGGTAGACTTTTAGTACTGTGATGAAATAGAAGTATAATAGCCATTTGGAACTCTACATGTAGGCGAATGGTTCACTGCCGAGAGATTGTATGCAAACTGAACATTGCGCTTGTTGTTTATAACACTAGAAAGCAATTAGGTTGTTTAAACCATCGGTTATATCATCTCTTATTCAGATTAAAATGGGTGGTCCCATTAACGTTTCTTAAGACCATTAACTGAAATGCCACTGATGAGTTATTGTTTATATATTCAATACATTTGTTAATTAGTATTCCATACTAATGTTTGATTAGATGCAAATTAGCAGAGGGTTTAACACTGAACGAACAAAGTTAAAAGTATGGAGTTTAAAAGGTTATGAAGGCAATCTAAAAAGAAGTAAATTAATTGCTGACACAAGCAGATTGAGTTATTCAATTTGAAAAGTCAGAAACAAATTCACACGCATGTCATGATGTCCTACTGAATAGGTGAGGGCCTCCAATATATATCGACCCACGAACAGCGAGACTTGCAACAACAGCCACACAGACTGTTGAAAACTGATACTGCAACACATGTAAATAAATACAGAACTTATACGACCAAGTCCAGACGGAAATGCTCTAATAGTTTTCACCACGGTAGCAAGAACGGTCTAAGTAGGCCTACATGTTCTCTCACACTGTACATGATTTACTCTCATTGAAATGCTGGGTTTAGGACCACTTACAGATGTCGTACCTCCTCGAATCAGCGCTTTCTGTATAGACTTTTTTCATTGGTAATAGTTTTTAGTACTTTAAACCATTAATATTGTTCATTTACATATGTGCAAGAATCTTATATTTGCACCTTTACAACTAACCGGTGGTAAATAGGACCATTAGTTGTGCTCACAGTTTATATTCAGGAATGGTGAACTGTTGTCATCTGGCTGCTACAGACAGTTCAGTATAAGAAAACTGACGAGCTCGGGCACTCACGGCCCCCTTTTGGTTTGTCTCCATAACAGGGTTATTTTTACAGTGATCATTATTGACGTCATCACTGCAGGTTGAGAATTTTTTTGGACTTTGATATGTTACTACCCATCCTAAACTGCATACTAAGCAATAAAAAAGAAACCGTTTCTCCGTTTTACATATTACAGCTAAAAAACCGTTAACTACTTATCCCGTATATATATATATTAATGACACACATATATGATTAAGTCTGTGTTGAATTATTTCCAGTGGATATTTACATAGTTTAGATGAGCATGAATACACACGAAGAGTTACGGGTCTTTATGGGTGCACTGTGCGTGATCTGTACCTCTACACAGCGGTGAATTACACTGCGTGCTATGGGGAAATACAGACCTAATACACCAACAACGCTCACAGAACTAAGTATGCATCCACATCTGAGACGGTTTATTCTTTGTTCATGTGTTGTAGGTGTGTGTATTTTACTATACATTGGGATCGCTGTTACAGGTAAGTCGTATTCGGAATCATCTTACTGACAAGACTATGTAATCCTGCATTGCTGAGCCATACACCTGTGCAGTGAATGATCAGTTAAATATACAGAAAGAGGCATGTGTAAAGTGTTCCTGCATGGATATAAAGGCCTATCGTCTATCGCCCATTGAAAATCTTAATGTATCCCGGTTCACTATGGAAAATATTCCCACACAATTTCGACTGGTCCCTCTGGAATTCTTAAGCTGGTGTTTTAACATTAACACAGTGCGTTGCCATTTTTGATGAAATCATTGCCAAATTTGTACATATATGTTTTTGAATACTAGCACTACACTTTTTCGGTACCCAACAACATACCTGGCAAGGCTGAAGTTAATTAAATAAACAGTTGTAGAGGAGACTGAATATCTCAACAAATTCTTACCTTTATAATTGCATGAAGATTTCCTAGCATTTTCAGCTTGTCACAGCAGTCTGTAGTGCTGTAAATAGTTACCTTAGTAGAAATAGTCGACAAATATAGAGCACAATTTCCTAGGCTGAAAGTAGACAATATCAGTGTACAAATAACATAAAAGCTAATTCATATTCCTGTTCAGCCGTCATTAGTTAACGTTATCACAGTCATGGTTCACGGTTGGTGACGCCGGTTATTTATACCCAAAAACAGGATTAAGATTCCCTAGCATTTTCAGCTTGTTATAGCATCTTAAAGTAACTTTCAATTCGACCAATAAATCAGTTTTATTGGAACTAATAAATTTATCTGGTATCAACCTGTGAGGTTTACTACGTTTAACTCAACCATCAAAAAGTTTACAGTTTCATTAAATTGTGTTTTCTTTGATAGGAGATTTGAATGTGACAGGTAATTTTTTTTATACCTATACAAATATTCTCCAACTATATAGATATGTTAACATTTATTTGATTGGAGTTTTACGCCGTACTCAAGAATATTTCTTGCAGTTGTTACCTAGGGAGGTATGGTGCATGGTTTTGTCCAGATATATACATCAAAATGATTTTACCATTTAACCACCTGTACTATATAATTATTTTTTCATTTCAATTCTGTAACAATATATGGCATATAAAGTAAAAAAAACCCCAGAAAATAAACAAAACAGGAGGGAGATGAAAACAACGGACAAGGAATTACATGCATATTAATAATGCTTATAAAATGATTATCACGTTTGTCTGAAATCATATTGGAGTCCAGTATCATGTTATATAACCTCCTACTGTACACATTCAAAACCGAAACAATACAACTGTATACAACTATATTTAGGCCTACATATGTAGAATGTAGCAGATACAACTATGTCTTTTTCGTGAAAAACCTTTCACCTCCTGAGTGAAATATATTTCATCATGTTGTTTACACTTGACTTAGTGCACTATGCATCCCTTGCTGGCCATACATCAACTCTCTCCAACAACTGTTTCCATTTTTTTTTGCATCGGACGTGATGTAGTTGGAAAGAAAATTCTAAAGAAATGTGACTAAGGTAATTGAAAGCACTTCGTAGAAAAGTATAAAAATCAATTCAGTCTTATTAATCCATAACGTTGCTGTTGTGTGCCTACAGCCGATGAAATGAACTGTTTGTGTTCTCTTTCATACCCTAAAACCCCATCTCCACCTCAATAAAACAATAAAAAGAGCAATGCTTATGAGTAATAAAAACTGAGTAAAGTGTCAGACAATTGTGAACTAAACACCTCCCATTCGCAAAACGTCGATTTACATCCAACTAAATCATGTGAAATCATTTGAAAAGCTCGCTGACAGTTATAAAGACTGAGTTGATCTATCATTAATGCTGAGTGTATATCATATACGACAACGAAAATCAAAAGCTTTCAGTGTAGATAAACTTTAACGTTTAATATTTCCACATGGCAGCTTTCATAAAAATTAGAAATTCGGTCTCGCCATATTTACTGTATCTAACGAATATGACTGCTAAATGAGTGAACTCACTCGATACCTATACAGGTCTATGGGCCTCTCTTCGATCGACTTGCGACCTTCAGTCTCGTCTCATTGAGTTCGTTATTAGGATAATTTTGTGCATACATTAAGAGAAGTTGCACTAGCTCTAGTAATCCGAACGACTATATGAGCCTTTGCTACGCGTGCTTCGGGACAAAAACTAGATAAAGTCACAGAGACGAAAGACAGCCCTACGACTATAGGCATTCTCTATGAATGGGGCAGTACTGCCCAGAGTATGTGGAAACTGAAGCTGGCCTATTTTCGCCTGAATTCGACACGACGATCTCGCATGCATGCTATGGCTTTTGTGAACGTAGGCATGCAAACAAATCTCCGGACATATTCAATGTGCTCTGTTTTAGTTTTTCGGTCATGCGGCATCGCCTACGCCCCTTGTCTGTAGCCCTTGAATCACATTCGTCGAAGGCGTGGGCGATGGTCATGCATGTTCATGGACAGGCCTACAGGGGAAACCATTAATATGCTATGGCACAAAATGTTACATTATGTTCAGAAATGTACCGTGTACATGTAACATAAATCATATAGCCAAGGTGGAACTCAGGCTTTAGAGCGAGATTGACTTTTCAGATTAATACATTTATACTTCACGTATGCGTGTGTGCATGCGTGTATATGTGCATGTACACGTTAACGTTCGTAAACATAATGCATTTGTTCCAATCAATCAATGTAGTCGGCTGGATGGCATATAACAGAATTCTGATATATACCTCACACGTTTTGCGCTCTGTCGTTTCAGGTCCTTATTTGCAGGAGTACAGGGTACTAAGAAGCAATCAAGATGTGTACAGATTTTCAACTGACCTCCAAATCTCTTGTGCCGAGAGTCTGCTTCAGGAGATAACGTTAGTCGGGGAAGGTCACGACACTGGCCTCCTCTATTCAAGCGGCTGTAAGCTGTCAAATATTACACAGGAGTAAGTTTTCATATACATGTATTTACTTATCCTTTCTGACGTCAACAAGTGCCATATAACCGCGCGTAGGCAATGGGGAGGCGGCATATGTTTTAGTCCTGTGCGGTGACGCTAGTGTGAAACCTCGAGCCATTGTTACGTCAAGAATGGATTGTGTCGTAACGTCCACCCGTTACAATGTATTATGGTAGTTTCTATTGTAACCTCGTACTGTCTTTAATGTGACGTTATCACGGTGAGCTGGGAAAGACACATTTGACGCCAATAAAATGAAGATAAGGTTCTGCTACCGGCCGGTTGGCAGGTCCCCACTGTAGTCACTTTAGACTACATTATTTTTACTAATGGGGCCCCAGGGCCCTCTGTCACAAAACGTAAATCAATTTTTCGAAACCTTGTCTTGTAAATGACGTCGCCTTTGCCACTATAGCCTAGACGACGGTTTTTACCAAAAAAAGTTACGAGAAATATGACTTACGCAGTTTTGTGAAAGCTGCCCCTGACCCGCACATATGTCATCTCTCATTGGACTCGCTGTGGCCTTATGTCTAAGAGTTTATCAGGTATACAGAAGTACTTCCCCTCCTGTTCTGTCTGGTCTACTCCGTGGGTTTGTCAGATGTCTGGTTAGGTGCCGTACTCCCTCTCCTCTTCTGTCTGGTCTACTATGGAGGTTAGTCAGATGTCTGGTAAGGTGCAGTACTTCCCCTCCTCTTCTGTCTAATCTACTCTTGGGGGTTGTCAGATGTCTGGTAAGGTGCCGTACTTCCCCTCCTCTTCTGTCTGTTCTACTCTGGGGGTTGTCAGATGTCTGGTAAGGTGCCGTACTTCCCCTGCTCTTCTGTCTGTTCTACTCTGGGGGTTAGTCAGATGTCTGGTAAGGTGCCGTACTTCCCCTGCTCCTCTGTCTAATCTACTCTGGGGGTTTGTTAGATGTCAGGTAAGGTGCCGTACTTCTACTCCTCTTCTGTCTGTTCTATTTGGGGGTTGCCAGATGTCTGGTAAGGTGCCGTATCCTTTCCCCTATTCTGTCTGGTTTACCCTGAGGGTTTGTCAGATGTCTGGTAAGGTGCCGTACTTCCCCATGCTCCTCTGTCTAATCTACTCTTGGGGGTTTGTTAGATGTCAGGTAAGGTGCAGTACTTCCCCTCCTCTTCTGTCTGTTCTACTCTGGGGGTTGTCAGATGTCTGGTAAGGTGCCGTACTTCCCCTGCTCTTCTGTCTGTTCTACTCTGGGGGTTAGTCAGGTGTCTGGTAAGGTGCCGTACTTCCCCTCCTCTTCTCTCTGTTCTACTCTGGGCGTTTGTCAGATGTCTGGTAAGGTGCCGTACTTCCCCTGCTCCTCTGTCTAATCTACTCTGGGGGTTTGTTAGATGTCAGGTAAGGTGCCATACTTCTACTCCTCTTTTGTCTGTTCTATTTGGGTGTTGCCAGATGTCTGGTAAGGTGCCGTATCCTTTCCCCTATTCTGTCTGGTTTACCCTGAGGGTTTGTCAGATGTCTGGTAAGGTGCCATATCTCCCATCCCTCTTCTGTCCGGTCTCCTCTAGGGGGTTGTCTGATGATTGATAAAGTGCCGTGCCCCCCCCCCCTCCCCCCTCCTTGTCTGGTCTACTCTGGGGTTGTGAGATGTTTGGTAACGTGCCGTACACCCCCTCTTTTCTGTCTTGTCTACTCTGGAAGTTTGTCAGATGTCTGGTAAGGTGCTTTACCCCTCCCCCTGTTCGGTCTGGTTTACCCTGGGGGTTTGTCAGATATCTGGTGCCCCACTTGGGCTTTGTCAGATGTCTGGTAAGGTGTAGCACTTCCCCTCCTCTTCCGTCTGATCTGCTCTGGGGGTTTGCCAGATGTCTGGTCAGGTTCCTTACTTTCCTTCGTCTGTCTAGCCTACTCACGGGGTTTTTCAGACCTCTGGTAAGGTAGCGTACTTCCCATTGATCTGTCTGGTCTACTCTGGGGGTTTGTCAGACGTATGGTAAGGTACCGTACTTCCCATTGATCTATCTGGTCTACTCTGGGGGTTTGTCAAATGTCTGGTAAGGTATCGTACTTCCACTGATTTGTCTGGTCTACTCTGTGGGTTTGCCAGGTGTCTGGTAAGGTACCGTACTTCTCCTTCTCTTTTGTCTGGTCTACCCTGTGCGTTTGTTAGATGTCTGATAAGGCACCGTACTTCCCTGAAATAGATGTCAGATGAAATATTTAAATATACAAATACTAATAAAAATGAGGAAAAGAAATACTGTTTTCTAAAACACAGTTTTGATTAGACTTTTCTCGTAAAGAGCAGATGAGCCATCACAATGGTTCTTACCAAATCGTCAGCGTACAGTGTGTGGGATCGATCAAGAGTTGCGCATTGTCTTGTCTAAGATACAAATTAACGTTCAGATATGTACAGTGTTCCGCAAGACTAATGGAAATCAGTGTGATTCATGAATATTTAACAGGCTGGCCTGGAAATGTGTGCAGCCTGGATTCCACATTGTCTTTGTGGGGGATTCCAGGGTGAGACAACTCTACTGCTACTTCCGGGAAATGTGGTCACATACAGCCACAACGTGCTTAAAATTTATACATGACGAAATATCCCGGCTAAGTCGGGTGCATCCCATGACAGTGGTAAGTTCAAAATTGATCAAAATGTTGTAAGCACAATTATCAGAATAAGCAGAATTTCAATTTTCGGTGGAGGAGGAAATATGAAAAATGAATTACTGACGATTAGAATTTGTTTGTATTACATAGTGAATATTTTTCACCGGAATCTGCTGATATTACCATTAGACTGACTGTGTTACATGTTTAGAAATGGTATTGTATAAAATGATTTCACAAAAATGAAGTTCAGGGCAATACAATTACATGGTAAGTGCCTCATATTCTTGATACGCACAGATGGGGCTGTCTACGTGGTGCTTTGTGTTCTCGATGAGCGCAGATTATGCCGTGTAGGCGATGAGTGCTTCGTGGTGTCTGCAAATGGCTCTGTCCTATGATTGCTTTGTATTCTTTTCGGAATATTGTATTGCATATTCGAACCTGAAGGTGGCGAACAATGAATGCAATTAATGTGATTAATCTGATGTAAGATATTGCATAAACCTATTCAATTCTTGGTGGTGTGAAATTGTTTGATATATGTCAGGAGAAGTTTGCCGACCAGAGCTGCATGCGAGACAAAATAAGTGTATCATTACAAGCTGGAATAAAAGTGTGGAATATGGAATACGGGCTGAATAAACGATGACCAGAGAAACACCTTTAATGGATTATTGTATATATATGTCAGTCTGTAAAAGCAAGAAGCGTCACTGAATCTTGCTGTTAATTTTCCAGTGTGCACTCTTAATTAAATTGCGTAAGTCTTTGTTTTTATGACACCACTGGTGTGTATTTACATACGAAAAAACATTTCAGTATTGCGATTGTTCTTTTGATAATTACATTTGATTTCTGATATTGTTACTATGCTGTGGTTTAGTACATGTAGGCAAGGTACGTTTAAACGATAATACATTATCTATAGCCTTACATTATTCTCCATGTAAGGAATTCAAGTGGAGACCTCACATAAACAGTATATGGACGTCTGACTTGAAAAGTTGGCTATCCCTGTCTCCGGACGAAAGACCTGACGTCATCATTGCGGGAATGGGCGTGGTAAGAATACCTCTTCAATCAAAAAATACACAAAAATCCACATAACCAATAAAAGGATCCATGATTGTGTGGGGTACCTTATTTAGTTATGTATTTTGCTTAAATGGAAGCAGTAAAAATAAAAAGTAAATTAAACTCAAGAATGCAGAATTGGACTTTGACACCAAAACACTGACTAATGAGGTTTAGAAAACCCAGAGTTAATCAGTCTAATTTACACGCCTAATAACCTTAGGGCCATCGATGACTTATCAGGATCATCGGGAACTTAAACAATGAGATAGCGTGGTCGACCGCAGCATTAAGTCGGTAGATTTGGTAATTACTTAGGGAAGGGTGGTGTTTTGATCCGGGCTATCCGATTTCCTCCATTCATAAATCTGATGGGCGTCGTGTAAAAGTTATTCTTGACAACCTTCAACACAAAGCAAATAAATAAAAAAATATAATCTTTTTGTTTTAGTGGCGCATGCGTGAGAGTAATGCGTCAGTGGAAGGCGAAGAGTCCTACCGTGGTTAGTTTTACTGTAATATTCTACACATATGGAATAAACGCCAGGGAAGTATTGTAACCTTCAACATTATCCGTCACTACACGATTTGTAAGCTGTAAGCCAGCTGTATCGGTATATGGTGCAACAGATCGGCAAAATCAATATATTTTCAATTGTAAGAGGCCTCTGCTCAAAGTGAATAACGTCCGAACTGATTTCCCGGTATCTTGAAAATTCTTAATTATTTTTGTTCAACAAATTAATGTGTTTTTACCATACTTTGGTAGATATTACTTAAATGTTTTTTTCCAACATACCATGTTGAACTTGGTTTAAAAGAAAACTAGCGACCTGTGTATTTACTGAAGTTAGGAAGTTCTGAAAAGCTGGGCCTCCTTTCCGTATTTCAGGCAATCTATCAGCTTTGGTGCCGTATTTCAAAGAATTAAGGAAACACAGTCATGTAGTCTGGATCCCTCAAGGTAAGACTCTGCCTTAGTTCTTGGTTTCCAGTGGCCTACAGGTGTCTAGACTGGACCGATGTAATCGTGTGATAAACGGATTCGTTTTACAAATATTTGATTCTTTAATGTGGTTTTGTGCAGTGGGGTGAAACTCTTTGAGCAAAACGAAAGAACAAATGTAGCACAAATGGGACCTTATGTCTGATTATTGCTTTACCAACGTGGAGTAATAACTGTCACTCGATACTGAATTGTTTCAGTCCGTCACCGTAGGTGACTAACGTGTAACTTTCCCTGGGGACGTGCGGAAAGCACTTGTTCTCTAAGTCTGAGATGCTGGCCTGTAACCCTGTACGGTAACAGTGTTAGCAAAACACATTCCATTCGATTTTAGAGAAGTGAAATTACAAGTAGAAGGTAAATACATATTTAAAAAAGAAACTGGGGTGTATCCAAGGCAACTATATTTTTAGCAATAAAGAAATACTTGTAAACCATCTGCTGGTTTTGTCACCAGATCCCGTGAACGAAAAGACTTTGGATGAAAGAAGACGCATGTTGTCCAACAGGCTTGTTGATAGATACAACACGATAGCACGAGATGTCTTGTGAGTATACAATATCAGTACTTTCCTGTCGTCTATGTAACTTACACGCTTACATGACGTCAAATTAAACATTACCCACCTTTACTCACTTTAGTATTATGTATCGTACCTAACAGAGGCCATAGTGTCATATAACGTCAGACATTTTGAACTATTTGAAATGCACCAAACAAAGGGTGTAAACAGACCGCGAATCCTGTTTTTTGCAAAGAATTAAAACTGAAACATGAAGCTCACCCAGCGTTGTTTGGAGTGGTTCATTGGAAAGTCTCAAACAAATTAAGTTGTTTCCGTTATTTGAATTCAACACAAAGAGGGCGGGCCATTTTGTCTTATTAATATGCCCTGGAAGGACCCAAAGCATATGCGCAACGCTCGGAAAGTTCCCTATGATACAGACTTTCGATCAGTCGACGTACTCGTAGATACATGCAGAGTGCTGCAGCTTAAACAGCATTAAGAAAAGGTTGCGAATAATCTTCTTATTAAACTAAGAGTCAAAAACGTGTGTCTGTTCGAAGTGCCCACAACACGAACACCTCGTGCCCACAACAACATTTGCACCCACCTATCAAGCAGTAGTTTTGCGACATCTTCGTGCTTCGTGAAACACTTTTCTTACTTCAGTGTACTCCACCGTTCAAACTGACCACTATTTAAAACTCTAGACTTGCTCGTCAACCTGTCGAGCTCTCTTTTACGCCTCTTTTTGGCCGATCCTGTCACGAGAGAGCCGTAAGTCCTTCTTTTACGCGCGTAATCAACTTTGTTTGTTTACGCATGAAGTTTACCGAGCTCTGTGCGCATCCTCCATTTCCACTGAATTGACAGCACCTCATTTTTCAGTTTTTTATTTTTTTTTTTGTTATTTTTAAACATTCACTTTACGTACAGCGCTGGGCGTGGGATTAACTAAAAGCTTGTAACTTACTTATTGAGAAAAATACCTGATACTCATGTCATTCTGTAATAACGCAAAAATACTTTATATTTGGGCAGCCATATGACTTTAGCGCTCAGTATTTGAGTTGACAAGACCCGGTTAGCGACAAAACTAAGGCTGGAAATTGCTACAAGGCATTTAAAAGTGGTTTTAACTTTGTCTAACTGTTTTTACCTGATTGTAGGTTGATTAAAGTTCAACGTTTCTCAATACGGCATTTACACTGGTCGTGTCTATTACCTGTGCTGATGTTAGTCAAATGTATGAGGACACTGACTCATTAGTGTTTTACATTAGAGTTACGCATACCTGTAACGGGAAAACTCCATGCGTACAACCCTATGTACTGCATGTTATTGGCTTCTATATCAGTGCGCTGTTACCACCATGCCTCTATCGACCAACAGCTATATTGTTCGTGGTTAGTCGCATTCGTGGTTAGTCGCATTTGTCACTAACACGGTGCATTGCCACCTATGTGGCTGGCCCCGTTAGTGGTAAAGCGACCCGCCCCGTTAGGCACATATATGGCTTACCCCGTTGACAGAATTGGTTTTAAAAATAAATTTAAAAACCAATTTCAACCCCCCCCCCCCCACATACCACTAGCCATATTGTCGCTAGCCGACAGAGGTAACAGAGTGCTGACATAGCAGTTGGTCTCATGCAGTACATGGGTTGTACACATGGAGTTTTCCCGGATATCCCCTTCCATAACTTATCAAGTTATGTTGCAGAGCAAAAGATATGATCTGCAGACCCAAGACCAATCTCGAGTCAGGTCATACTGATCATCTCCACTGTTAAGTAAGCTGACAGTAAATTGCAACTTTATTAGTTCAGTCTAGCACGGTTGAGTCGTGTGATATAGGATCTCTTAATGTTCGTTTCCAGCTCAGTGTCAATTCTTAGTCGGGTCATATCGACTTCAATAATGTCGGTTTCCGGTTGAATGTGTAAATAACACAGGTATTCTCGTTATCTTTATGTGTTCACAGTGAAACAGAGAAGATTCCAATATGGTGGTCATCTCTCCAATCTGCTCGACATTTCCATTCGTTTTATCGGGACTGTGTTCATATATACCCCATCGTTGACAAATACGTAAGTTTAGTTAAGCTGTTCTTGTACATCCATTTTGTTTTATGATTATTTGAGCTTACTGTCAGAATTGTTATACAGTAGATTCTCATGAAGCCTTCCCTCTTAAATTCAGTTTTGGACGGTTTTGCAGCAACCCGCGACTGGTCGTGAGTTTCCGCCGTCCTGTAAGTGAGATGTTCTTGAGTGCGGCGTTACACCAATGAAATAAATAGATATATTAAACTCAGTTTGCCCCATATTATATCCCAGTTCCGGGAGTGATTTTCAAACCCATTCACAGTTCGTGGCTTACAGTATCCCGATTCCATGACCAGTGTTACCACACTTACACAATTAGACACATAGAGTATCCCGATTCCATGAGCAGTGTTACCACACCTACACAGTTAGACACATACAGTATCCCGATTCCATGAGCAGTGACACCACACTTACACAGTTAGACACATACCGTATCCCGATTGCATGAGCAGTGTCACCACACTTATACAGTTGGACACATACAGTATCCCGATTGCATGAGCAGTGTTACCATACTTACACAGTTAGACACATACAGTATCCCGATTTCATGAGCAGTGTTACCACACTTACACAGTTAGACACATACTGTATCCTGATTGCATGAGCAGTTGCACCACACTTACACAGTTAGACACATACAGTATCCCGATTTCATGAGCAGTGTCACCACACTTACACAGTTAGACACATACAGTATCCCGATTGCATGAGCAGTGTTACCACACTTACACAGTTAGACACATACAGTATCCCGATTTCATGAGCAGTGTTACCACACTTACACAGTTCGTGGCTTACAGTATCTCGATTCCATAAGCAGTGTCACCACACTTACACAGTTAGACACATACAGTATCCCGATTCCATGAGCAGTGCTACCACACTTATACATTTAAGCACAAACAGTATCCCGATTCCATGAGCAGTGTTACAACACTTACACAGTTAGACACATACAGTATCCCGATTCCACAAGTAGTGTTACCACACTTACACAATTAGACACATACAGTGTCCCGATTCCATGAGCAGTGTCACCACACTTACACAGTTAGAAACATACAGTATCCCGATTCCATGAGCAGTGCTACCACACTTATACATTTAAGCACAAACAGTATCCCGATTCCATGAGCAGTGTTACCACACTTACACAGTTAGACACATACAGTATCCCGATTCCAAAAGTAGTGATACCACACTTACACAATTACACACATACAGTGTCCCGATTCCATGAGCAGTGTCACCACACTTACACAGTTAGACACATACAGTATCCCGGTTGCATGAGCAGTGTCACCACACTTACACAGTTCGTGGCTTACAGTATCCTGATTGCATGAGCAGTGTTACCGAACTTACACAGTTAGACACATACCGTATCCCGATTCCATGAGCAGTGTTACCACACTTACACAGTTAGACACATACAGTATCTCGATTCCATAAGTAGTGTTACCACACTTACACAATTAGACACATACAGTGTCCCGATTCCATGAGCAGTGTCACCACACTTACACAGTTAGAAACATACAGTATCCCGATTCCATGAGCAGTGCTACCACACTTATACATTTAAGCACAAACAGTATCCCGATTCCATGAGCAGTGTTACCACACTTACACAGTTAGACACATACAGTATCCCGATTCCAAAAGTAGTGATACCACACTTACACAATTACACACATACAGTGTCCCGATTCCATGAGCAGTGTCACCACACTTACATAGTTAGACACATACAGCATCCCGATTGCATGAGCAGTATCACCACACTTATACAGTTAGACACATACCGTATCCCGATTCCATGAGCAGTGTCACCTAACTTATACAGTTAAGTAAATACCGTATCCCGATTCCATGAGCGGTGTTACCACACTTACACAGTTAGACACATACAGTATCCCGATCCCATGAGCAGTCTCACCACACTTATACAGTTGAACAAATATACAGTGTCCCGATTCCATGAGCAGTGTCACCACACTTTCACAGTTAGACATATACGGTATCCCGATTCCATGAGCAGTGTAACCACACTGACACAATTAGACACATACAGTATCCCGAGTCCATGAGCAGTGTTACCACCCTTACACAGTTCGTGGCTTACAGTATCCCAATTCCATGAGCAGTTTTACCACACTTACACAGTTAGACACATACAATATCCCGATTGCATGAGCAGTGTTACCACACTTACACAGTTAGACACATACAGTATCCCGGTTGCATGAGCAGTGTCACCACACTTACACAGTTCGTGGCTTACAGTATCCTGATTCCATGAGCAGTGTTACCGAACTTACACAGTTAGACACATACCGTATCCCGATTCCATGAGCAGTGTCACCACACTTATACAGTTAAGTACATACAGTATCCCAATTGCATGAGCAGTGTCACCACACTTAGACAGACACATACAGTATCCCGATTGCATGAGCAGTGTCACCACACTTACACAGTTAGACACATACCGTAACCCGATTCCATGACCAGTGTCACCACACTTATACAGTTAAGTACATACAGTATCCCGATTGAATGAGCAGTGTCACCACAGTTATACAGTTAGACACATACAGTATCCCGATTCCATGAGCAGTGTTACCACACTTATACAGTTAGACACATACAGTATCCCGATTTCATAAGCACTGTTACCACACTTATACACATAGACACATACAGTATCCCGATTGCATGAGCGGTGTCAACACATTTACACAGTTAGACACATACAGTATCCCGATTCCATGAGCAGTGTCACCACACTTACACAGTTAGACACATACAGTGTCCCGATTGCATGAGTACTGTTACCACATTTACACAGTTAGACACACACATTATGCCGATTCCATGAGCAGTGTCACCACACTTACACAGTTAGGCACATACAGTATCCCGATTGCATGAGTACTGTTACCACACTTACACAGTTAGACACATACAGTATCCCGATTGCATGAGCAGTGTTACCACACTTACACAGTTAGACACATACAGTATCCCGATTCCATGAGCAGTGTCACCACACTTACACAGTTAGACACATACAGTATCCCGATTCCATGAGCAGTGTCAACACATCTACACAGTTAGACACATACAGTATCCCGATTCCATGAGCAGTGTCACCACACTTACACAGTTAGACACATACAGTATCCCGCTTGCATGAGCTGTGTCACCACACTTAAACAGTTAGACACATACCGTATCCCGATTGCATGAGCAGTGTTACCACACTTACACAGTTAGACACATACCGTATCCCGATTGCATGAGCAGTGTCACCACACTTACACAGTTAGACACATACAGTATCCCGATTCCATGAGCAGTGTCACCACACTTACACAGTTAGACACATACCGTATCCCGATTGCATGAGCAGTGTCACCACACTTACACAGTTAGACACATACCGTATCCCGATTCCATGAGCAGTGTCACCTCACTTACACAGTTAGACACATACAGTATCCCGATTCCATGAGGAGTGTCAACACATTTACACAGTTAGACACATACAGTATCCCGATTGCATGAGCTGTGTCACCACACTTACACAGTTAGACACATACCGTATCCCGATTGCATGAGCAGTGTTACCACACTTACACAGTTAGACACATACCGTATCCCGATTGCATGAGCAGTGTCACCACACTTATACAGTTAGACACATACAGTATCCCGATTGCATGAGCAGTGTCACCACACTTACACAATTAGACACATACAGTATCCCGATTCCATGACCAGTGTCACCACATTTACACAGTTAGACACGTACAGTATCCCGATTGCATAAGTAGTGTTACCACACTTACACAATTAGACTCATACATTATCCCAATTGCATGAGCTGTGTTACCACACTTACACAGTTAGACAAATACAGTATCCCGATTGCATGAGCAGTGTCTCCACACTTACACAGTTAGACACGTACAGTATCCCGATTCCAGGAGCAGTGTCACCACACTTACACAGTTCGATACATACAGTATCCTGATTCCATGAGCAGTGTCACCACACTTACACAGTTAGACACATACCGTATCCCGATTCCATGAGCAGTGTTACCACACTTACACAGTTAGACACATACCGTATCCCGATTCCATGAGCAGTGTTACCAGACTTACACAGTTTGTGGCTTACTGTTTTCCGATTCCATGAGCAGTGTTACCACACTTACACAGTTAGACACATACAGTATCCCGATTCCATGAGTAGTGTTACCACACTTACACAGTTAGACACATACATTATCCCGATTGCATGAGCAGTGTCACCACACTTACACAATTAGACACATACAGTATCCCGATTCCATGAACAGTGTTACCACACTTACAAAGTTAAACACATACAGTATCCCAATTCCATGAACAGTGTTACCATACTTACACAGTTAGACGTATACAGTATCCCGATTCCATGAGCAGTGTAACCACACTTACACAGTTAGACACATACAATATCCCGATTCCATGAGCAGTGTCGCCACACTTATACAGTTAGACACATACAGTATCCCGATTGCATGAGCAGTGTTACCACACTTACACAGTTAGACACAAACAGTATCCCGATTCCATGAACAGTGTCACCACACTTACACAGTTAGACACATACTGTATCCTGATTGCATGAGCAGTGTTACCACACTTACACAATTAGACACATACAGTATCCCGATTGCATGAGCAGTGTTACCACACTTACACAGTTAGACACATACAGTATCCCGATTCCATGAGCAGTGTTACCACACTTACACAGTTAGACACATACAGTATCCCGATTCCATGAGCAGTGTCACCACACTTACACAGTTAGACACATACAGTATCCCGATTCCATGAACAGTGTTACCACACTTACACAGTTAGACACATACAGTATCCCGATTGCATGAGCAGTGTTACTACACTTACACAGTTAGACACATACAGTATCCCGATTGCATTAGCAGTGTCACCACACTTACACAGTTAGACACATACCGTATCCCGATTGCATGAGCAGTGTTACCACACTTACGCAGTTAGACACATACAGTATCCCGATTCCATGAGCAGTGTCACCACCATCTGTTTATGGACACTTGCAAGTTATCCACATATGATCTCTTGTTCCATGACTGGTTTTAACACACGTTCAGAGTTAACCGCATGTGGTATATTTATGCATTTACTTGATTGGGGTTTTACGCCATGCCCAAGAATATATTTCATTTATACAACAGCTGTCAGCATTATGGTGGGAGGAAACCAGGTATAGCAGAGGGAAACCACACATGGTCTCTTGTTCTCTGAGTAGTTTAAGCACACCTACACAGTTACCAAGCATTGGTCTCCAGGTTCTGTTACCAATTTTAATATGCTTGCCCAGTTAGCAACTTATCTTGTCTGGTTTTAAGAGCAGTTTATGGACACCTGTATTGTTAGCCACATATGGTCTCTCAGTTCCATGACAGGGATATAGAGCACGTCCAGAATTATCAAAATTTCGTCACCTGGCTTCATGAACGGTTCAACACAGTTAACAGATAAATTCCGCTGACCTCACGGTTCTGTTTTATTGCACCTGCACAGTTAGCCACATATGGTCTCTCAGTTCCATGACAGGTTATTCACATTTCTTCACCTGGGGTCATGAACAGCTTATCACAGTTAAACTCCACTGATCTCACGGTTATATTTCCTGTATTTCCTACGGATTTACCCACATATGACGTCTTGTTCCACGAGTCGTTTCAGCACACCTACAAAGTTGCTCACACACGGCGTCTTGTTCCATGAGTCGTTTCAGCACACCTACGCAAATACCCACATGCGGTGTCTTGTTCCACGAGTCGTTTTAGCACACCTACAAAGTTGCCCACATTTGGCGTCTTGTTCTATGAATCGTTTCAACACGCCTACAAATTTGCCCATTGCCCATATATGGCGTCTTGTTCTGTGAATCGTTTCAGCACACCTACAAAGTTGCCCACACAGCGTCTTGTTCCATGAGTCGTTTCAGCACACCTACAAAGTTGCCCACAAATGGCGTCTTGTTCCATGAACCGTTTCAGCACACCTACAAAGTTGCTCACTTACGGCGTCTTGTTCCACGAGTCGTTTCAGCACACCTACAAAGTTATCCACATATTGCGTCTTTATCCATGAGTCGTTTCAACACACCTACAGAGTTGCTCACATATTGCGTCTTGTTCCATGAGCCGTTTCAGCACACCTGCAAAGTTGCCCACACACGGCGTCTTGTTCTGTGAATCGTTTCAGCATACCTTCAAAGTTGCCCACACAGCGTCTTGTTCCATGAGTCGTTTCAGCACACCTACAAAGTTGCCCACATATGGCGTCTTTTTCCATGAAACGATTCAGCACACCTAAAAAGTTGCCCACATATGGCGTCTTGTTCCATGAGCCGTTTCAGCACACCTACAGAGTTGCTCACATATGGCGTCTTGTTGCATGAGTCATTTCAGCACATCTACAAAGTTGCTCGCATATGGCGTCTTGTTCCATGAGCCGTTTCAGCACACCTGCAAAGTTGCCCACATTTGGTAACCAGTTTCATGGATGGAGTTAGCACCCGTGTACTGTTAGCCACATATCTGGTTTCATAAGTTGTTTTATCATCTAGACATCAACCAAGATGGAGTGAGTGAGTGAGTGCTTGAGATTTAACGTCGTACTTAACAATTTTTCAGTCATATGACGACGAAGGAATCCTAAGAGTGCTTGTAATGTGCCTCCTTGTAGCGAGACGGATTTCCACCACTCTTTTATCTAGAGCTGTTTCACTGAGACGCCTTACCGAAGGCAAGTAAGACGCCCAGCCCGAGCCATTATACTGATACGGGTCAACCAGTCCTTGCACTATCCCCTTCATGCCGAACGCCAAGCGAGGAAGTTACAACTTCCTCTTTTGAACTCTTAGGTGCAACTCGAGCCTGGATCTACCGCTCCCGAAGCGGGGGCTCTACCAACAGTGCTATCTGGGCCGGTATCAAGATGGACGTTCCGAGTTAATAATCGCAAGGCTAATTCCATAAACAATGTTCATCACAAGCCACCGAAGAACTAAGAATGTATAAAGTACTAAATTAGAACGGATTCAAGTAAAGCAGTCAATAGTTTTCATTGATAATAGAAAGACATTAAGAATGTTGTAGGCGAATAAATTAAAGCTGTATCGTTTATCAGGTTAGTTTATAAGTTCTCGATAATCAGAGTATGTATCGCTGTTGCGCTTTGATTGTAACTATTCACATACATCCAGCCTGGCGATGTATTGCAGCACGATGAATAGACAACCACTAGACCCCAGTTAACATGGAGAATTAGACACAGTTATGACAAAGAATGCCAGAGATTCTGGGTACAGTCCATATTTATTTACAAGAAGATAACACTCATTGTAAAATTTAATAAATTTAGTGAGAGTTTAGGTGCTGATGGAATAACCCTGAAACACCAGTTTTGCAGTAATAACTGGTAACGTTCACTGAAATTCTCTCATTACTCAGAAACTCAAGATCAAGATATGTACACATAATATGCCATTGTTCAGAATAGCACACCGGCACAGCTATCCATGTACGGTCTCCCGCTTTGATGAGTGGTTTAGCTCAGTTGACTACACAGTTGCCTACATGTGGCCTCACAGCTCCATATATGGTGCTGGCAGAACTACAGAGTTAGCTGTACATTGTAAGCGCAATTGCAAATTTAGCCTCGTATGGTCTCCCTGTTCCACGAGCGGTTTTACCTCACTTACATCGTAATATATGGTCTGTCGAATTTTAGCACACCTACATGATACTATGCGATATTTGACCTCCATGTTCCATGAGCGGTTTTACCTCACTTAAATCGTAACATATGGTCTGTAGCCTCTCTTAGCGATTTTAGCACACCTACATTATACTATGCGAGATTTGGCCTTCATGTTCCATGAGCAGTTTTACCTCACTTACATAGTAACATATGGTCTGTAGGCTCTCTTAGCGATTTTAGCACACCTTCATCATACTTTGCGACATATGACCTCCATGTTTCAGGAGCTGTTTTACTACTGCTACACATTTAGTCACGAACACGTACGGTCGTTTTGGTTCCATTACCATGTTCAACATACATAGACAATCAACCACATAAGATTGGCATCTTGATCCACAATCATTTCAAGGATCCTGTTACGACGTAAGTCCAAACGGACGCATATACTCTCACAGCGACCGCATTGGTGAGAGACTCCTGGGTCATTACGCTGCGCTAGCGCGCTAACCAACTCCACAATGCTTAAAAAATGGACAGAGGCAATATTCACAAGATTTTTTTTTTTTTTTTGATTGGTGTTTTACACCGTACTCAAGAATATTTCACTTATACGACGGCGGCCAGCATTATGGTGGGTGGAAACCGGGCAGAACCCGGGGGAAACCCACGACCATCCGCAGGTAGCTGACAGACCTTCCCACATACGGCCGGAGAGAAAGCCAGCATGAGCTGGACTTGAACTCACAGCGACCGCATTGGTGAGAGACTTCTGGGTCATTACGCTGCGCTAGCGCGCTAACCAACTGAGCCAAATATTCACAAGAGGGGAAAGTCCACAGTATAACTGAGTGTATGACGAAATATACACAAAATTCCACAGACAGGGTCCGTGTACTAATAAGCACTGTGTACACAAGAGCACAAATTAAACATACAAGTTCAGACTGAATAAGTGATATAACAAAGCCAGAGGCTATAAAAACACAAAAATTGAGCACAAAAGGCCTACTAAAGTAATACACAGCGAAAGCATCCAAAACTCTCAACAATTCTCCTTTCTTCTCTTTGACCTGCTTTCATAGTTCTTATACAGACTGGTGGAATTTTCTAGAATTAAAGAAAATTCTTGAACACTTGTTGTAAACAAATAGGCCCCGAACTGAGCGTATTCTGGAACATTCTAAAGCAGAGGCAGACAGCAGGCCCTGAACTCAGCATATGTAAACAGTGGCAAGCTAAATTTAGAAGCTGACGGCAGTTGTTCACATAACAATCCCCAAATTGGGTACATGTAGACGTATTCAGGGCAGCAACTAGCTTGTTCCATGTGCAGACATTTCAGAACATCTTGAAAGTTAGCCAGGTATGGTTTCCTTTTCAGCGAGGAGTTTCACAAACCTATACACACAGTCACACTACGTCTTGGTGGCCTAGATAGTTATTGGGTTGGCTCGTTGCAACCCTCGGCATCTGACTTATGAGGTCACGTGTTCGAATCCCCAGCTCATGGTTTTTGCAGCTGTGTCTTTGTCAATAAGCTTGGCAGTACCTGACTTCACTACTCCGAATACATCGCGTTTGCCAGTACTAATAAACCAGATAGGTGTCCGATAAGTAGAAATTCTTCACAATGGCTTTAATATCAATCAATGAATTAATCGCGTGAAAACAACAAGATTTTAGTAGATATTTTCAACTTAATGGAATTTAATTCAGCCCTTTTTGTCAAAGTTTAAAGCTGGAAAACGAATAATATGTTGCACAGTCCATGAGTGACATACACTTTTGATCTCACTGTTTTGTTCAATACTCATGCAGGCTGTTATTTTGCTTTATTTTATATTATCTTATTTATTTCAGAAAAGTCAAATACTGGTGAACTGGCTTTGCCAAAACCAGAGAAACGCATCGCATAATAAAAATTGTTGCGAGATGTAAACTGTCTGAATCACTGTGGGCAGTCAGCTGTGTTACCAGTTACTCCTCTGAGTAGATACAGGATGCAAATACTCGGGACGGGGTCGCCAAGTCTCTGTGTCTCTCCTCTGAACAGATACAGGATGTAATGACCAGGATGTATTAACTAGTCTCTGTGGCTACTGGACGCAGCGATTAGGATGGATTACCAAATCTCCGTGTCTCACCTTTGAACATATACAGGACGCAGTGACAGGGTGGATTACCAAATTTCTGCGTCTGTCCTCTAAACACAGCGATCAAGATGAATTACCAAGTCGTCGTGACTCTCCTCTGAATATATACAGGACGCAGTGATCAAAATGGATTGCTGAGTCCACGAGAATCTCCATTGAATATATACAGGACGCCGTGATCAGAATAGATTTGTGTTTGTGTTTTGCTATTTTTTCAAATATATATACAAGTGATGTACTGTTAGAGCAAATTCTTTATCATTATCAAACATTCAGTCTATAACACTGGACTAAGCACAATATTTAGCCTTGTCAAACATTCAGTATGTAGGACTGGACTGAGCATAATATTTAGCCTTGTCAAACATTCAGTCTATAAGCTTGGACTAAGCACAATATTTAGCCTTGTCAAACATTCAGTCTATAAGAATGGATTGAGCACAATATTTAGCCTTGTCAAACATTCAGTCTATAAGGCTGGAGTAAGCACAATATTTAGCCTTGTCAAACATTCAGTCTATAAGATTGGACTGAGCACAATATTTTGCGTTGTCAAACATTCAGTCTATAAGATTGGGTTAGTTAGCGCGCTAGCACAACGTAATGACCCAGGAGTCTCACCAATGCGGTCGCTGTGAGTTCAAATCCATCTCATGCTGTCTTCCTCTCCAGCCGTATGTGGGAAGGTCTCCCAGCAACCTGCGGAAGGTCGTGGGTTTCCCCCGGGCTGTGCCCAGTTTCAATCCAACATAATGCTGGACGCCCTCGTATAAGTGGAATATTCTTGAGTACGGCGTAAAACACCAATCAAATAAAAAATACATAAATATATAATAGGACGGAGCACAATATTTACTGCTGTCAAACATTAAGTCTATAAGATTGGACTGAGCACAATATTTCGCGTTGTCAAACATTCAGTCTATAAGATTAGACCAAGCACAATATTTAGTGTTGTCAAACATTCAGTCTATAAAACTGGACTGAGCACAATATTTAGCCTTGTCAAACATTTAGCCTATAAGGCTGGACTGAGCACAGTATTTCGGGTTGTCAAACATTCAGTCTATAAGAATGGACTGAGCACAATATTTAGCGTTGTCAAACATTCAGTCTATAAGATCGCACTGAGCACAATATTTCGCCTTGTCAATCATTCAGTCTATAGGATTGAAATGAGCACAATATTTAGTCTTGCCAATCATTCAGTCTATAAGATTAAACTGAGCATAACATTTAGCCTTGTCAAACATTCAATATATAAGATTGGACTGAGCACAATATTTAGCCTTGTCAAACATTGAATCTATAAGATTGGACTGAGCACAATATTTAGCCTTGTCAAACATTGAATCTATAAGATTGGACTGAGCACAATATTTAGCCTTGTCAAACATTTAGTCTTTAAGATTGGACTGAGCACAATATTTCGCGTTGTTAAACATTCAATCTATAAGATTGGACTCAGCACATTATTTAGCCTTGTCAAACATTCAGTCTGTAAGATTCAACTGAGCACAATATTTAGCTTTGTCAAACATTCAGTATAAAAGATTGGACTGAGCACAATATTTATCTTTGTTAAACATTCAGTCTGTAAGATTGGACTGAGCACAATAGTTAGTCTTGTCAAACATTCAGTCTGTGAGATTGGACTGAGAACAATATTTCGCGTTGTCAAACATTCAGTCTTTAAGATTGGACTGAGCACAATATTTAGTCTTGTCAAACATTCAGTCTGTAAGATTGGATTGAGCACAATATTTAGCCTGGTCAAAGATTCAGTTTATAAGGCTGAACTAAGCACAATATTTAGCCTTGTCAAACATTCAGTCTATAAGGCTGGACGGAGCACAATATTTAGCCTAGTCAAACATTTAGTCTATAAGATTGGACTGAGCACAATATTTAGCCTTGTCAAACCTTCAGTCTATAAAACTGGACTGAGCACAATATTTAGCCTTGTCAAACATTCAGTCTATAAGATTGGACTGAGCACAATATTTAGCTTTGTCAAACATTCAGTCTATAAGAATGGACTGAGCACAATATTTAGTCTTGTCAAACATTCAGTCTGTAAGATTGGACTGAGCACAATATTTAGCCTTGTCAAACATTCATTCTATAAGAATGGACTAAGCACAATATTAAGTCTTGTCAAACATTGAGTGTGTAAGTTTGGACTGAGCACAATATTTAGCGTTGTCAAACATTCAGTTTATAACGCTGGACTAAGCACTATATTTAGTCTCGCCAAACATTCAGTCTATAAGATTGGACTGAGCACAATATTTAGCCTTGTCAAACACTCAGTCTATAAAATTGGACTGAGCACATTATTTAGCGTTGTCAAACATTCAGACTATAAGATTGTACTGAGCACAATATTTCGCCTTGTCAAACATTCGATCTATAACAATGGACTGAGAACAATATTTAGTGCTGTCAAACATTCAGTCTGTAAGATTGGACTGAGCACAATATTTAGGCTTGTCAAACATGTAGTCTATAACATTGGACTGAGCACAATATTTAGTCTTGTTAAACATTCAGTCTCTAAGATTGTACAGAGCACAATATTTAGTCTTGTCAAACATTCAGTCTACAAGATTGGACTGAGCACAATATTTAGTCTTGTTAAACATTCAGTCTATAGGATGGGACGGAGCACAGTATTTCGGGTTGTCAAACATTCAGTCTATAAGAATGGACTGAGCACAATATTTAGCCTTGTCAAACATTTAGTCTATAAGATTGGACTGAGCACAATATTTAGCCTCGTGAAATATTCAGTCTATAAGATTAGACTGAGCACAATATTTAGCCTTGTCAATCATTCAGTCTATAAGACTGGAATAAGCACAATATTTAGTCTTGTCAAACATCCAGTTCATAAGAATGGACTGAGCACAATATTTAGTCTTTTCAAACATTAAGTCTATAAGAATGGACTACAGACAATATTTAGCCTTGTCAAACATTTAGTCTTTAAGATTGAACTGAGCACAATATTTAGCCTTGTCAAACATTCAGTTTATAAGAATGCACTGAGCACAATATTTCGCGTTGTCAAACATTTAGTCTATAAGATTGGACTGAACACAATATTTAGCCTTGTCAAACATTCAGTCTATAAAGCTGGACTCAGCACAATATTTAGCGTTGTCAAACATTCAATCTATAGGATTGGACTGAGCACAATATTTAGCCTTGTCAAACATTCAGTCTATAAGATTAGACTGAGCACAATATTTAGCCTTGTCAAACATTCAGTCTTTAAGAATGGACTAAGCACAATATTTCGCGTTGTCATTCATTCAGTCTTACAGGCTGGACTGAGCACAATATTTAGCGTTGTTAAAACTTCCGGACTATAATCTTGGACTGAGCACAATATTTAGCCTTCTCAAACATTCAGTCTATAAGAATGGACTGAGCACAATATTTAGCCCTTGATAAACATTCAGTCTATAAGATTAGACTGAAAATAATATTTAGCCTTGTCAAACATTCAGTCTATAAGATTAGACTGAGCACAATATTTAGCCTTGTCAAACATTCAGTCTATAAGATTGGACTGAGCACAATATTTAGCCTTGTCAAACATTCAGTCTATAAGATTGGACAGAGCACAATATTAAGTCTTGTCAAACATTTAGTCTATAAGATTGGACGGGGCACAGTATTTTGGGTTGTCAAACATTCAGTCTATAAGATTGGACTGAGCACAATATTTCGCCTTGTCAAACATTTAGTCCATAAGATTGGACTGAGCACCATATTTAGCCTTGTGAAATATTCGGTCTATAAGATTAGACTGAGCACAATATTTAGCCTTGTTAAACATTCAGTCTGTAAGATTGGACTGAGCACAATATTTAGTCTTGTCAATCATTGAGTCTATAAGACTTGAATAAGCACAATATTTAGTCTTGTCAAACATTCAGTCTATAAAGCTAGACTGAGCACAATATTTAGCCTTGTCAAAACATTCAATCTATAAAATTGGACTGAGCACAATATTTAGCCTTGTCAAACATTTAGTCTATAAGAATGGACTGAACACAATATTTAGCCTTGTCAAACATTCAGTCTATAAGATTAGACTGAGCACAATATTTCGCGTTGTCATTCATTCAGTCTTAAAAGCCTGGACTGAGCACAATATTTAGTCTTGTCAAACATTCAATCTATAGATTGGACTGAGCACAATATTTAGCGTTGTCAAACATTTAGTCTATAAGAATGGACTGAGTACAATATTTCTCGTTGTCATTCATTAGTCTTAAAGGCTGGACTGAGCACAATATTTAGCCTTATCATACATTCAATCTATAAGATTGGACTTAGCACAATATTTAGTCTTTTCAAACATTGAGTCTATAAGAATGGACTAAGCACAATATTTAGCCTTGTCAACATTTAGTCTTTAAGATTGCACTGAGCACAATATTCAACGTTGTCAGATATTCAGTCTGTAAGATTGGACTGAGCACAATATTTAGCCTAGTCAAACATTCAGTCTATAAGGCTGGACTGAGCACAATATTTAGCCCTGTCAAACATTCAGTCTATAAAACTGGACTGAGCACAATATTTAACCTTGTCAAACATTCAGTCTATAAGATTGGACTGAGCACAATATTTAGCCTTGATAAACATTTAATCTATAAGATTAGACTGAAAATAATATTTAACCTTGTCAAACATTCAGTCTATAAGACTGGACTGAGCACAATATTTAGTCTTGTCAAACATTCAGTCTATAAGGCTGGACTGAGCAAAATATTTAGCCCTGTCAAACATTCAGTTTATAAGGCTGGACTGATCACAATATTTAGTCTTGTTAAACATTCAGTCTATAAGATTGGACAGAGCACAATATTTAGTGTTGTCAAACATTCAATCTATAAGATTGGACTGAGCACAATATTTAGCGTTGTCAAACATTCAGTCTATAAGAATGGACTGATCACAATATTTAGCCTTGTCAAACATTCAGTCTCTAAGAATGGACTGAGCACAATATTTCGCGTTGTCATTCATTCAGTCTTAAAGGCTGGACTGAGCACAATATTCAGCCTTGTTAAGGTTCCGGTCTATAATCTTAGACTGAGCACAATATTTCCCCTTGTCAAACATTCAGTCTATAAGATTGGACTGAGCACAATATTTAGTGTTGTCAAACATTCAGTCTATAAGATTGGACTGAGCACAATATTTAGCGTTGTCAAACATTCAGTCTATAAGATTAGACTGAGCACAATATTTAGCCTTGTCAAACATTCAGTCTATAACATTGGACTGAGCACAATATTTAGCCTTGTCAAACATTCAGTCTGTAAGATTGGACTGAGCACAATATTTAGCCTTGTCAAACATTCAGTCTATAAGATTGGACTGAGCACAATATTTAGCCTTGTCAAACATTCAGCCTATAAGATTGGACTGAGCACAATATTTAGCCTTGTGAAACATTCAGTCTCTAATATTAGACTGAGCACAATATTTAGCGTTGTCATACATTCAATCTATAAGGCTGGACTGAGCACAATATTTAGCCTTGTCAAACATTCAGTCTATAAAGCTGGACTGAGCACAATATTTAGCCTTGTCAAACATTCAGCCTATAAGATTGGACTGAGCACAATATTTGGCCTTGTCAAACATTCAGTCTATAAGATTGGACTGAGCACAAAATTTAGTGTTGTCAAACATTCAGTCTATAAGATTGGACTGAGCACAATATTTAGCCTTGTCAAACAGTCAGTCTATAAAGCTGGACTGAGCAGAATATTTAGCCTTGTCAAACAGTCACTGAAATGCTGAACTGCATGAACACAATCAAATATCGGTGTCAAACAGTGAGTTTTTTGGGCTGAACTGCATGCACACAATCTTTATCGTTTTCTGTAAGGCTGTACTGCATGAATACGATCTTTTTCAGTGTCAAACAGTGAGTCTATAAAGCTTGACTGAACACAATCGTTGTGAAACATGTGACGAGACACGATCGTTTTTTACTCCCATATCGGCTGGCTCGATTACGGGCTTAGTTCAGAAATTTAGTCTGGTACGTGTCGGGACGCATTGGTTTCCTCCCCTTATATCGGCTGGCTCGGCTACGGCCTTACGTCAGAACTTTGGCCTGGTACGTGATGGGATACGGCGGTTTCTCCCATCCATAACGGCTGATTCAGCTACGGCCTTACGTCAGAACTTCAGTTTGGTACGTGGCGAGACAATGGCCCCCTCCCCTCATAATGGCTGGCTCGGCTACGGACTTACGTCAGAACTTTGGTCTGGTACGTGATGGGATACGGTGGTTTCCTTATCCATAACGGCTGTCACGGCAACGGCCTTCTGTCCGGCCAGAAATCTGACAGTCGTCATGGCAGACAGATATTCTTGAAGACTACAGATATTGACTACTATATACTGCTACATACTCAGGACAAAGTATTTATCCGCTGATCCGTTGGTGAGGAGAATTTACATAGGAAAAAAATAATAACACGCCTTTTTAACTTTCTACATTCTGTTATATTCCAACTGCAGTTTCAAACTTATCAAATTTATTTTCAAGGAATATGAATATGAATGTCCACAGAGGTTTTTATGTAGGATATGTGTTACCAGTAACTAAGGAACATGTTATGTACATGTCAAAACAGGCAGTGGTTTAGTTACATGGCATAATACATGGATAAATTGTTGCTGGGAACAAGCTGTTAAGTAGCGAACAAAAGATTAATAAGTACCTAAGAGTGTCTATCCGCAGGGCGATTAGTGACGATGCGTCTTTATTAGCAGATCGGATAATCTGTGACATAATATTTGTACATATACAATGAGTAATATATATATATATACATACAATGAGTAATAAAAGTGGACTGGTTTGACAAAATTAATCAACATAAATTATACAAGCATGTGGTATATCATGATATTATGAGGTACGATATTAGGGCCGATGACTACCATTGAGACATGGGTTGTATTTATTTATGAAGAAAGTTTCTTTTACATCTAAGGTGGCTTGATTTCCATCTAATACTTTATAAAATGGAAAGACTTTAAAGGAGGGAGTCAATGACAGTGCGCATGAGCGTATATATATATATATATATATATATATATATATATATATATATATATATATATATATATATATATATATATATATATATATATATATATATATATATATATATATATATGGTGGTGGCAAAGTTTGTAGATATTAAAATGAGGTTCGCCTAAATCCTTGAGGGTCATAATTCACAACAGCTCTCACCTTTCGTGTGACCCCTTTGAGTCTTGCATAGCCAGTTCACTAAGATTTGACTTTTCTGAAAAGAAAAAAGCCAAAGCTATTGTTACTACCATGGGAACAAATCTCTTTTATACACGTATGTGGCCTGTCACGGAAAGATAACAATCAGCATACACTGTAGTATACGATCGCTGTCTGGAACAACATCCATTCAACGATTAATTCCACATATTTACAGCCCTGTGATCGCTTTAACTCACTGCCACAACTTGACAAGTATGACTTAAAGCTTACAGAGCTCGATTTTCATAACTGGCTGCACATTTTTAGTGCCTAACATAAATTATGGTGGATTGTACGACACAACAACTGTGTCGGTGTTTGTTCACATTTTAGAAAGCTATATATCAAATAAGTTTCCAGACAAAATAAATATTTGGATGATATATATATATATATATACATATATCATAAGATACGTGTATCCATTGAAAGCGCATTTCAGCTATTCAGATACGTACGTGACGTCCACAATGCCAGTCCGATTCGACGTGTCAGTATATCGTAATGTTTGCACAGGGGGACAGGTTAACCCTCCCTATAAATGCCTGAGCCATCTAGTTGTGAGGGTTGTAATACCCTACAGTGTTCCACATGTAGCACTCTACAGAGTACCATATGTAACACCCTACAGTGTCCCACAAGTAGCACCCTACAGTGTCCCACATGTATTACCCTACAGTGTCCCACATGTAACACCCTACAGTGTCCCACACGAAATACCCTACAGTGTCCCACATGTAATACCCTACATTGTCCCACATGCAATACCCTACAATATCCCACATGTAATACCCTACAGTGCTCCACATGTAGCACCCTACAGTGTCCCTCATATAACACATTACAGTGTCCCACATGTAATACCCTACAGTGTCCCACATGTAATACCTTACAGTGTCCCACATGTTATACCCTACAATGTCCCACATGTAACACCCTACAGTGTCCCACATGTAATACCCTACAGTGCCCCACATGTAATACCTTACAGTGTCCCACATGTTATACCCTACAATGTCCCACGTGTAACACCCTACAGTGTCTAACATGTAATACCCTCCAGTGTCCCACATATAACACATTGCAGTGTCCCGCATGTAATACCCTACAGTGTCCCACATGTAATACTCTACGGTGTCCCACATGTAATACCCTACAGTGTCCCACATGTAACACCCTACAGTGTCCCACATGTAGCACCCTACAGTGTTCCACATGTAACACCCTACAGTGTCCCACGTGTAGCACCCTACAGTGCTCCACATGTAATACCCTACAGTGTCCCGCGTGTAGCACCCTACAGTGCTCCACATGTAATACCCTCCAGTGTCCCACATAAAACACATTGCAGTGTCCCGCATGTAATACCCTACAGTGTCCCACATGTAATACTCTACGGTGTCCCACATGTAATACCCTACAGTGTCCCACATGTAACACCCTACACTGTCCCACATGCAGCACCCTACAGTGTTCCACATGTAACACCCTACAGTGTCCCACGTGTAGCACCCTACAGTGCTCCACATGTAATACCCTAAAGTGTCACTCATGTAACAACCTGCAGTCCCACGTGTAACACCCTACAGTGTCTCACATGTAATACTCTACATTGTCCCACATGTAACACCCTACCGTGTCCGACACGTAACACCCTACCGTGTCCCACATGTAACACCCTACAGTGTCCCACATGTAACACTCTACAGTGTCCCAAAAGGAACACCCTACAATGTCCCACATGTAACACCCTACAGTGTCCCACATATAACACCCTACAGTGTCCCAGTTGTAATATCTTACAGTCTCTCACAGGTAATACCCTACAGTGTCCCACATGTAACACCCTACAGTGTCCCGCATGTAGCAAACTACAGTGTGCCACATGTAATACCCTACAGTGTCCCACATGTAGCACTCTACAGTGTCCCACGTGTAGCACCCTACAATGTCCCACATGTAATACCCAACAGTGCTCCACATGTAGCACCCTACAGTGTCCCTCACATAACACCCTACAGTGTCCCACATGTAATACCCTACAGTGTCCCACATGTAATACCTTACAGTGTAACACATGTTATACCCTACAATGTCCCACATGTAACACCCTACAGTGTCTCACATTTAATACCCTCCAGTATCCCACATATAACACATTACAGTGTCCCACATGTAATACTCTACGGTGTCCCACATGTAATACCCTACAGTGTCCCACATGTAACACCCTACATTGTCCCACATGTAGCACCCTACAGTGTTCCACATGTAACACCCTACAGTGTCCCACGTGTAGCACCCTACAGTGCTCCACATGTAATACACTACAGTGTCCCTCATGTAACAACCTGCAGTCCCACGTGTAGCACCCTACAGTGTCTCACATGTAATACCCTACCTTGTCCCACATGTAACACCCTACAGTGTCCGACACGTAACACCCTACCGTGTCCCATATGTAACACCCTACAGTGTCCCACATGTAACACTCTACAGTGTCCAACATGGAACACCCTACAGTGTCCCACATGTAACACTCTACGGTGTCCCACATGTAACACCCTACAGTGTCCCACGTGTAGCACCTTACAGTGCTCCACATGTAACACATTACAGTGTCCCATATGTAACAACCTACAGTCCCACGTGTAGCACCCTACAGTGTCCCACATGTAATAGCCTACAGTGTCCCACATGTAGGACTCTACCGTGTCCCAAAAATAATACCCTACAGTGTCCCACATGTAGCACCCTACAGTGTCCCACGTGTAGTTCCCTACAGTGTCCCATGTGTAGTACCCTACAGTGTCCCACATGTAATACCCTACAATGTCCCACATGTAGCACCCTACAGTGTCCCACATGTAATACCCTACAGTGTCCCACGTGTAGCACCCTACAGTGTCCCACATGTAACACCCTACAGTGTCCCACGTGTAGCACCCTACAGTGCCCCACATGTAATATCCTACAGTGTCCTACATGTAACACCCTACAGTGTCCCACATGTAACACCCTACAGTCCCACGTGTAGCACCCTACAGTGTTTTTCTAAATGTAACACCCTACAGTGTCCCACATGTAGCACTCTATAGTGTCCCACATGTAATGCCCTACAATCTCCCACATGTAATACCTTGCGGTGTACCTCATATAACACCCTGCAGTCCCACGTGTAGCACCCTACACTGTCTCACATGTAATGCCATACAGTATCCCACTTGTAACACCCTACAGTATTTTCCTTCATGTAACACCCTACAGTGTCCCACATGTAATACCTTACAGTGTCCCACATGTAATACCCTACAGTGTCCCACATGTAATGCCCTACAGTGTCCCACATGTAATACCCTACAGTGTCCCACATGTAATACCTTACAGTGTCCCACATGTAATACCCTACAGTGTCCCACATGTAATGCCCTACAGTGTCCCACATGTAATACCCTACAGTGTCCCACATGTAATACCATACAGTGTCCCACATGTAACACCCTACAGTGTCCCATATGTAATACCCTACAGTGTCCCACATGTAGCACCCTACAGTGTCCAACGTGTAGCACCCTACAGTGTCCCACATGTAATACCCTACAGTGTCCCACATGTAATGCCCTACAGTGTCCCACATGTAATACCCTACAGTGTCCCACATGTAATACCATACAGTGTCCCACATGTAACACCCTACAGTGTCCCATATGTAATACCCTACAGTGTCCCACATGTAGCACCCTACAGTGTCCAACGTGTAGCACCCTACAGTGTCCCACATGTAATACCCTACAGTGTCCCACATGTAGCACCGTACAGTGTCCAACGTGTAGCACCCTACAGTGTCCCACATGTAACACACTACAGTGTCCCGCGTGTAGCACCCTACAGTGCTCCACATGTAATACCCTACAGTGTCCCTCATTCAACACCCTACGGTAACACGTGTAGCACCCTACAGTGTCCCACATATAATACCCTACAGTGTCCCACATGTAATATCCTACAGTGTCCCACATGTAATACCCTACAGTGTCCCACATGTAGCACCCTACAGTGTCCAACGTGTAGCACCCTACAGTGTCCCACATGTAACACACTACAGTGTCCCGCGTGTAGCACCCTACAGTGCTCCACATGTAATACCCTACAGTGTCCCACATGCAATACCTTATAGTGTCCCACATGTAATACCCTACAGTGTCCCACATGTAACACCCTACTGTCCCACATGTAGCACCCTACAGTGCCCCACATGTAACACCCTACAGTGTCCCGCATGTAGCACCCAACAGTGCTCCACATGTAATACCCAACAGTGTCCGTCATATAACACCGTACGGTAACACGTGTAGCACCCTACAGTGTCGCACATGTAATACCCTACAGTGTCCCTCATATAACACCCTACAGTGTCCCACATGTAATACCCTACAGTGTCCCACATGTAATACTCTACAGTGTCCCTCATATAACACCCTACACTGTCCCACGTGTAATACTTTACAGTGCTGCACATGTAGCACTCTGCAGTATCCCTATATGGCACCCTACAGTATCCCACATGTAACACCCTACAGTGTCCCTCATATAACACCCTACAGTGTCCCTCATATAACACCCTACAGTGTCCCACATGTAACACCCTACAGTGCTCCACATGTAGCACCCTACAGTGCTCCACATGGATCACCCTACAGTGCTCCACATGGATCACCCTACAGTGTGCCACATGTAATACCCTACAGTGTCCCTCATGTCGCACCCTACAGTGACCCACGTGTAGTTCCCTACAGTGTCCCATGTGTAGCACCCTACAGTGTCCCACATGTAATACCCTACAATGTTCACATGTAGCAACCTACAGTGTCCCACATGTAATACCCTACAGTGTCCCACATGTAATATCCTACAGTGTCCTACATGTAACACCCTACCGTGTCCCTCATGTAACACCCTACAGTCCCACGTGTAGTACCCTGCAGTGTTTTTCTAAATGTAACACCCTACAGTGTCCCACATGTAATACCCTACAGTGTCCCACATGTAATGCCCTACAATCTCCCACATATAATACCTTACGGTGTACCTCATATAACACCCTGCAGTCCCACGTGTAGCACCCTACACTGTCTAACATTTAATACCATACAGTTTCCCACTTGTAACACCCTACAGTATTTTCCTTCATGTAACACCCTACAGTGTCCTACATGTAATACCCTACAGTGTCCCACATGTAATACCCTACAGTGTTCCACATGTAATACCCTACAGTGTCCCTCATGTAGCACCCTACAGTGTCCCACATGTAACACCCTACAGTCTCACGTGTAGCACCCTACAGTGTTTTCTTTCATGTAACACCCTACAGTGTCCCACATATAACACCCTACAGTCCCACGTGTAGCACCCTACAGTGTTTTCCTTCATGTAACACCCTACAGTGTCCCACATGTAATAACCTACATTGTCCCACATGTAATACCCTACAGTGTCCCACATATAATACCTTACAGTGTCCCACATGTAATACCCTACAGTGTCCCACATGTAATGCCCTACAGTGTCCCACATGTAATACCCTACAGTGTCCCACATGTAATACCATACAGTGTCACACATGTAATACCCTACATTGTCCCACATGTAATACCGTACAGTGTCCCACATGTAGCACCGTACAGTGTCCAACGTGTAGCACCCTACAGTGTCATACATGTAACACACTACAGTTTCCCACTTGTAACACCCTACTGTCCCACGTGTAGCACCCTACAGTGCCCCACATGTAACACCCTACAGTGTCCCGCATGTAGCACCCTACAGTGCTCCACATGTAATACCCTACAGTGTCCGTCATATAACACCCTACGGTAACACGTGTAGCACCCTACAGTGTCGGACATGTAATACCCTACAGTGTCCCTCATATAACACCCTACAGTGTCTCACATGTAATACCCTACAGTGTCCCACATGTAATACCTTACAGTGTCCCACATGTAATACCCTACACTGTCCCACATGTAATACTTTACAGTGCTCCACATGTAGCACTCTGCAGTATCCCTATATAGCACCCCACAGTATCCCACATGTAACACTCTACAGTGTCCCTCATGTAACACCCTACAGTGCTCCACATGTAGCACCCTACAGTGTGCCACATGTAATACCCTACGGTGTCCCTCATGTCGCACCCTACAGTGCCCCACATGTAACACCCTACAGTGCCCCACATATAGCACCCTACAGTGTCCCACATGTAGCACCCTACAGTGTCCAACGTGTAGCACCCTAGAGTGTCCCACATGTAACACACTACAGTGTCCCGCGTGTAGCACCCTACAGTGCTCCACATGGGATACCCTACAGTGTCCCACATGTAACACCCTACTGTCCCACATGTAGCACCATACAGTGCCCCACATGTAACACCCTACAGTGTCCCGCATGTAGCAGCCTACAGTGCCCCACATGTAATACCCTACAGTGTCCGTCATATAACACCTTACGGTAACACGTGTAGCACTCTACAGTGTTGCACATGTAATACCCTACAGTGTCCCACATGTAATACCCTACAGTGTCCAACATGTAGCAACCTTTAGTGCTTCACATGTAACATCATACAGTGTCCATCATGTAGCACCCTACAGTGTTTTCCTACATGTAACACCCTACAGTGTCAGACATGTAGCACCCTGCTCGGTCGTTTATGTAATACCCTACAGTGTCCCACAGGTAACACCCTACAGTGTCCCACAGGTAACACCCTACAGTGTCTCACATGTAATACCGTGCAGTGTCCCACGTGTAATACCCTACAGTGTCGCACATGTAATACCCTACAGTGTCCCTCATATAACTCCCTACAGTGTCTCACATGTAATACCCTACAGTGTCCCATATGTAATACCCTACAGTGTCCCACATGTAATACCCTACAGTGTCCCTCATATAACACCCTACAGTGTCCCACATGTAATACTTTACAGTGCCCCACATGTAGCACCATACAGTGCTCCACATGGATCACCCTACAGTGCTTCACATGTAATACCCTACAGTGTCCCTCATATAACACCCTACGGTAACACGTGTAGCACCCTACAGTGTCTCACATGTAATACCCTACAGTGTCCCATATTTAATACCCTACAGTGCCCCACATGTAACACCCTACAGTGCCCCACATATAGCACCCTACACTGCTCCACATGTAGCACCCTACAGTGCTCCACATGGATCACCCTACAGTGCTTCACATGTAGCACTCTACAGTGTGCCACATGTAACACCCTACAGTGTCCCTCATGTAACACCCTACAGTGTCCCTCATGTATTACCCTACAGTGTCCCACATGTAACACCCTACAGTGTCCCACACGAAATACCCTACAGTGTCCCACACGAAATACCCTACAGTGTCCCACATGTAACACCCTACAGTGTCCCTCATGTAACACCCTACAGTGCTCCACATGTAGCACCCTACAGTGCTCCACATGGATCACCCTACAGTGCTTCACATGTAGCACTCTACAGTGTGCCACATGTAACACCCTACAGTGTCCCTCATGTAACACCCTACAGTGTCCCTCATGTAACACCCTACAGTGTCCCTCATGTAACACCCTACAGTGCTCCACATGTAGCACCCTACAGTGCTCCACATGGATCACCCTACAGTGCTTCACATGTAGCACTCTACAGTGTGCCACTTGTAACACCCTACAGTGCCCCACATGTAACACCCTACAGTGCCCCACATATAGCACCCTACAGTGCCCCACGTGTAGCACCCTACAGTGCCCCATATATAATTATAATTGTCGGCAAACATAGAAAGCAAGCTAACGGAAGGAGACTAGATATATTATCTCAACTTGTCACAATGAATTTGCGGTACGGAAAACCTATAGCCCAGTATTTAAAATGTTGTATCCCTCTTTACTGTGACCTTGAATTATCACCACTGTGTGATGTTGTATCCCTCTTTAGACTATGACTTAACAGTGTACGCACACAATGTGACGTTGTATCCTCTTTAGACTATGACTTAACAGTGTACGCACACCATGTGACGTTGTATCACTCTTTAGACTATGACTTAACAGTGTACGCACACCATGTGACGTTGTATCCCTCTTTAGATTATGACTTAACAGTGTACGCACACCATGTGACGCTGTATCCCTCTTTAGATTATGTCTTAACAGTGTACACACACCATGTGACGTATCCCTCTTTAGATTATGACTTAACAGTGGACGCACACGATGCAAAATGCCGCTTAGTCGTGCACAGTCGTGGTACTCTTGAGACAACAGCAAATACGGATTTAAATCCAGAGTCTCGGGGTTAAAATTTCACACCCAGGATTTAAATCCATTCCTTACTTACGTATTTATCCACGAAGGTTGACTTGAGATGAATACAGTCTCCTGGCACGAAAAATGAACGGAAATGATGGGCAATTTGGAACGATGACCACCATATTGGAATTCCGTTTGTCTCACTGTGAACAAAGAACAACAAAAAGTAAAACAATTTTTATCCTTATGACAGTTTAAGTCACAGAGAATAGGATACGGTTTAAATAAATGGATGAACGTCTTTATTTGTCCTGATTCTGACATATAGAAGGTGGCACAGTAAAACAAAGAATTGACCCATTGAAGACAAGGTCAAGGTCAGATAGAAAGCACATGTCTGTGACAAATGTTAATCATCGGTTACAAACGGGATATATCATGCATTATTCTCACAGAAAGCCGCTTTAATGATGTACACTGACTCAGCTCTTCTTATGCTGTACCATCATGGCTGTCATGCAAAATATACCTGTGCACGAAAACACTGCACATAAGGTGTGTACAATTATTCACGAATAGTATTAGAAAAACAGTTTGTATAGTTTGAACATTGTGAACTGAAGACAAAAGCTATAATTTAGACTCATGGGAAGTTCTGGCAACAGCCTGCGGATGGTCGTGGGTTTCCCTCGGGCTCTACCCGGTTTCCTCCCACCATAACGCTGGCCGCCGTGGTATAGGTGAAATCTTATTGAGCACGGCGTAAATCACCAATCAAATAAATAAAATAAATAAATATAATTTATACTGAAACGACAAATCCGATGTTAAACATACATACATAGCATTCTAGGCCAAACATGTCCGAAGTTACCTGCAGAGCGCAGGTATGACTCCACAACTCCACAAGCAGAATCTACTAAAATGGCTTTTCGCTTCGCAAAATGGAACACATACATAATATGAAAAAACTAGCCTTACAGGATATAAAATACCATACAGTCTTAGACCTTCCATTTCACTGAGATTGTCTTTCAGACAAATGTACGTTTAGTGATGAAGTGATATACCGGGGCTCAAATAAAAAATTTCAACATTTTATACAGTCTGAAATGTGAGGTCTATAACTAGAAGGAGACATTTTAACCTACATTGTGTCGCTAACTGTTCTGTATTTGGAAAGACAGGGCACTAAGAAGTCGTAGGCCGACTCTATATCCGCTGTCATATGCCGAAAACTTTCACTCTTGTGTGGGTAATAAATATTTTCCCACGAATAATCACAAAAAGACACAAATGGGCCTATATCACACCCTGACCGACCTCCGGTTCTCTAGAAACTTTTATTAGCTATATTATTCTCACTTTAAGTTCGTTCAGTACATGAAATAATCACAAAAAGACACAAATGGGCCTATATCACACCCTGACCGACCTCCAGTTCTCTAGAAACTATTATTAGCTATATTATTCTCACTTTAAGTTCGTTCAGTACATGGAATAATCACAAAAAGACACAAATGGGCCTATATCACACCCTGACCGACCTCCGGTTCTCTAGAAATTATTATTAGCTATATTATCCTCACTATATGTTAATTCAGTACATTTGAAATATACACTGATGAAAACTAGTACAACTTTCTTGCTCAACTGACGATCAAGGGCCTGATTTATTTATTTGATTCGTGTTTTACGCCGTGCTCAAGAATATTTCACTTATACGACTGCGTCTAGCATTATGGTGGGTGGAAAACGGGAAGAGCCCGGGAAAAACTCACGACCATCCGCAGGTTGCTGGAAGACGAATTCGAACGGCCGAATACGAAGCCAGCATGAGCTGGAGTTGAACTCACAGCGACCGCATTGGTGAGAGCCTCCTGAGTCATTACGCTGCACTAACGCGCTAACCAACGAGCCACGGAGGCCCCCCGGAACCTGATTGAAAACACCAGGAAAAACTTTCACTTACAAGACAGCTTTTGCAATCTTGTTGTATTTATTCACCAGTTTGTTGGAAAGCATACGCCTTCGGTCATCCAAAGTTGCTTCGTCTATAGGGTCTGCAGATAAAGAATTTCATCAAATTTATTTATTTAGTTACTTGGTGATAAGCATCCTGATGGATTTTATCGACCTCTGTGGTATACAATACAAAAAATCCACATTGCGGCACCTATGTCTTAACTTAAGACTTGATAGGAGGGCCAATTTTCAACTCCGAAGGTTAAGAAATAGGCGATAAAATCAGATCTCCAATATTGTCTTTGCCGTTGATCTATGCGGTAAATTGCGAAGCCGTATAGAGAACATACAAAGCAGTAGATTAACACGGGACACGAGATAGTTAAGTGGGAGTATGAGACAAATCCGGTTTAGTATTGTTGGTTAGACAGAAATAATGAGCCAATCAGTGACTGCGTTATGTATATCAAGGACTGCGAAATAAGTCCCATTCTACTGAAACGATGCCTGATAAATTCGAAACGTACATAGGAACGCTTTGCAAGATAAATGCGATATTAATTTGTTTATGGGGATTAGCGCCGGACTCAAAAATATTTCACATATACAACGGCGACCAGCATTATGGTAGGAAACCGGGCACATAATTTCACTAACAGTGAAACGTTATTTGGAAAGATTCTTTTGGGGTAAAGCATATATTTTATTGTTCAAGATTCCATTATTTCATATACAACTGTACTAAAAACCACTACTTAAGTGATATCTATCTGTTCGCGTGATCATACAACTTTCTGCTGTACATCTAAGCTTTTCGTCTTTAAACCAAAAGAAAACTAGATTGACACATATGCATGACAAACATACTGTGCCCCAGGGTCTTGTTGGAAAGAAATTCGATTTTGCCGGTCTTTATGCGGCTCTTACCTTGAGGTATCCACATCACGTGACTGTGCTTCCTTAATTCTCTTATATAGGGTACAATGGCTGTTAGATTATCTGGAACATGAAACACAACGACTAGCGCTCCTCTGTGACTTAAAACAAATCGTACAAAAAAGCTTAAAATAAAATGGCATGGGTTTCCTTTTTTGTAAACAGCAAGGTTGTATCCGCCACTAGCAATAATTCATACCGCCAACTTTCAGTGTTCATTATTCTTGGACTGTCTATGTTATTACCACTATGAAGTCAGTGTTGCCTGGTAAATACAGACTCCCAGTTAAAGGCTATGTCAGAGGTTGTATCTCTTAATTTATTCAGGTTTAACCCCGGCTTCTTTGGTGGATAAATCAACATAAGTTCAAATACATGTAGCACATTTCAGTCAATTAAGTGCTACAGCGAAGCAGCTGCTCTCCCCAATAAGAGTACCCGTCTTACGCGAGAAGACTATGCGGACGTGATTTATCTACTTATTTCATTCGTGTTTCACGCCGCACTGAAGAATATATCATTTATACGAAGGTGGTCAGCATTACAGTGGGTGGGAGTCGGACAGGGTCCAAGGGAGACTCACGACTTTCTAACCTACGACTAGAGAGGAAGTCTGTATGAGCTGTACTTGAACTAACAGCCACCGCATTGCTGACAGACTTGAGGTCATGATAAACACACATTGGTTTCAGGAATAACCAGTCACTGAACATGTGCGCTGAGAGGTTTACTCGTGACTTACCGCGGAGCAACGACAACAGTATAGAGAAAGGCGCCTGCTAAGTGATTTACAATGAATAAGAGACAGCAATGTGGAGAATGGTGCGTTATACGTGGTTTAACATGAATCAGAGACAGCAATGTTGAAAATGGTGCCTGCTTAGTGGTTTACCACGAATCAGACAGAGCAATGTAGAGAATGGTGCCGGCTGAATGGTTTACCACGAATCAGTCACAATGTGAAGAATTGTGCCTGCTAAGTGGTTTATGTACAAACAGTTATCACATAAAGATATGTTAAGCTTCCTGGGCAATTCAAAGGCTATGTAGCAATTCAAAGCAAGAAAACAGACTGTTCGGCCATTTCCGTGCAAATTCATGGTGTGACGCCATATTACCCCATTTGACGCTACTGTGGGTTCAAAAACTCCAGTTGACGTCTCCTACTCAGGGGCCGGTTGTTCAAAAGTTGTATTAAAAGTTAAGATCAGTTTTAAATCCTACAGTCAGGCTTATGTCTGGTATTAAATTTACGCACCGTTGTGCAAAAGATTACGTCACTTCAGGAAAAATGACGTCCCGAAAGGAAAATGACGTCCCGAAAGGAATTTGTAGGGAAATGGCCGTAAAATTTGTTTCTGTGAGCACTCGGTATTATCAGTAGGATTATTTAAAGATCTGAGAAAACTCATGCATGGTATATAAATGAACGCGTGTTCTGCTGGACAGGACACCTGTCTTCTCCCATTCATCAATAAAAGAATCTTGGTTGAAATGGCCCTTTAAGGATCCCTGACCAGTGACTATAAACACTAACAACAGAGAAGCTATTGCGAGACTATAATCCCGTACTATTGCAGCCGTGTTACGCAGGAACTTACCTTTGTATCCTTGTTGCCCCTTCACTGTTGCATTGGTTTCACGCATGGTCCACTAAAATTTATAATCAGAGAAAACATATGACTTCGAAGAGTAGAATCACTCCGACACCGGAGGTGACAGAGTAGGACCACTCCGACATCGGATATTACAAACGGATCATTCGACATTGGATATCACCGAGAAGGATCACTCCGACATTGGATATCACAGAGAAGGCTCAATCCGACGTCGGATATTACAAAGTAGGATCACAGTGGCATCAGATATCATAAAGTAGGATTACCCCGATATCGAATATCAAAAAGTAGGATCACCCGACACTGGATATCACAAGTAGGATCACTCCGACATGGGATATCACAAGTGGATCACCGGATATTAGATATCACAGAGTAGGCTTACCGCGACATAAATTACCAAAGAGTAAGATTACACGGACACGGAGGATCACATTTCACTATTAATAATAACTGCTAGTTTTCAGTCCCCTACCATATTCACTATTATCTGACGATGCTGTGAAGAGAAGTAACGTCTAGAAATAGAATATGAGGTATTCATCGATAAACAAACATTCATTTAACTTATTTGTAAAAGTATTAGCCGTTAATTTTGATACATTTTTGAAAGACCTGCCCACGGGCCACCATCGCGTTGTATGATTTCTAGTGTTAAAAATTTGGAAAGCTTGGTTTACAAAATTTTGTGAAATTGGACCCACTTCTTACCACTCCCATTCCTACGATGATGACGTCAGGTCTGGCTTCAGCTATTAGGGATAACCAGTTTTTAAAGTCAGCTATCAATTTGTTGTCCGCACGGGGTCTCCATTTAAAATCCTGTCAAAAGCACAAACATGACCAATGGAAAACTTTAATCATTTTTATTGCAATGTGATAACTATTTGTGCTTTCTTAGATAAAGTTTACATTACATAGTCCATGACACGTTTTCGTGTCAAACAAGTCAAACAACACAGATAATATAAAGAAGATAGGCCTATGAGAGTCGAGAGTACAACGGTACCCCATGACTGTCATTTGAAATATTTACGCTTTTATCAAACCTTACAACGCTTGAACGATGTTTCCGTCAAAGTTTACCAGTATGGAGAAATAACAAAGGAAATTGCACAAACATAGACACCAATCAGATAAAATTAATAAATGCAACTGTATACTTGGAAAAACAGGAATGTAAAGGTTTTCTCTCTCTACTTATGGAGTGGTTTTGTTCGTATTGTAAAGGTTTTCTCTGCGGTGTCAATACTTATGGAGAGGTTTTGTTCGCATTGTAAAGGTTTTCTCTGCGGTGTCAATACTTATGGAGAGGTTTTGTTGGCATTGTAAAGGTTTTCTCTGCGGTGTCAATACTTATGGAGAGGTTTTGTTCGCATTAGAAATGTTTTCCCCGCTTTGTAAGCTTTTTCTCTGCGTTGTAAATGTTTTCTCCCGATAGAATGGTATTCTCCGCATGGGGTACAAGATAGCATTTGCCTCAGTCTTAGATATTCCTCACCTTTGATCTAACAGAGACCTGTAAACTACGGGAAAAACATTTATTCTGTGGAAAACAGCTTTTCCCCGCGGAGAAAACATTTACACCACCGAGGAATTCCTTCCTTTGTGAAGAAAACCTCACCATCACCGAGAAAACCTGTATGAAACGGAGAAACCGTTTACATCGCAGAAAAAAAAATCATTTAAACTGTCCAGAAAACCTTAACGTTTACATCCCGGAGAAATCATTTTAATCGCGAGTAAAACATTTCCGCTGAGACGTAAACTATTACACTGCAGAATCGCTATTATGCCCGAGACGCTGTCTAACGTTCCTTGAAGACCACATCTCTTCCACCAATATGGTGTATACATCTATATGTCACATGTGGGAAAGTTCGTCAGTAACTTCGTCTGGGCAACCACCATCGGTTAAGTGAAAAGTTCTTGAGTGTGACGTTAAGCTACAATCAAACCAAATATATATTCCATCGTTTTTCGCGAGAAAATGCTATCATCGTATAGAAAAACTATCTGATTTTATCTCCTGTTCAGTTGTGTTGATATCCGTTAAATTCGCTTTTCTGTACACTTTAAATCGTGCGGTGAGCCACTAGTGGTATTTCGAAATGTTTTTACCTTTAATAGCATTTTATCATTAAAAAAGCAATGATACTTTTTTATCATTAACTTGAAAAATGAACTGAAATCCATACATTTTGCTGAACGGTGAAATAAATTCTATAACGCCAATATGTATACGTCATATCCAGGATAACGCCGTAATTTACAATCAAATTTCTCGTCTTTTAAGTAGCAATAATTTTGAATGGCTGATTCGCAGCACCCCACCCTGGGAAAAACATGGCCACAACAAGTGCTAAAAAAGAGAAATATGAACTCACCATAGTTGTGGGCTTTGCACCACCCAGTTCAGATAATACGTCTTTCTGAAATTTGCAGTAAGTCCCTGTATGGTTCCAAATACCTCGGATGTAGCGAAGAGTTGTCTCACCCTGGAGTCGCCCATAAACACGATGTAAAATCCCGGCTTGATGCATTTTCGCTCAAGTCTGGTAAGTATTCAAGAATCATCATTACAGATACAAAGATTTCCCAATCACACTATCAGGTATTATCTAATTCTTCCGATAAAAGCTGACAAAGGGATTTTCAAGGCCTTTATAAAATTCTTAACGATGTCTGCATATGATACGCACTAAATAACTGATTTCAATATTTTTGTGTAATGGCAGGAATCGTGGTTCTACAACAAGTGGAGGCCGCTGTGTGCGTCTTCGTTATGCACCCTACGATCCTTGGGTCATCTAATAAAAAAATGTGGTATGGCCTCAACAAAGTGGAATAATTAACTGGTGATTTCAGAAAGCAAAGATAAGACAACTTACTGTGCTGTAGTATTGCGTAGCTTACAGCCACTTGAATGGAGGAGGTGAGTGCCGTGACCTTTCCCGACTAACGTTATCTCCTGAAACAGACTCTCGGCACAAGAGATTTGGAGGTCAGTTGAAAATAACAGAGCTTCGACAATTCGTCTTGGTATGAGACTGAGATGAGAGTAAGGACCTGTGAAGGAGAAAGTAACAAGTCTTGTTGCCGTTTATGATAACAGCTTATTATTTAGAGCTGTGGATTTTAAAGCCATGTCGCTAGCAGGGGATATCGGACTAAACCGGACTAAATGCCCCAGTTTTGCGTTCACAAGAGCGACGTCAAACTGGCCCAAAGCCTCTTTCGCGTTTAAGCCAGCTTAACTAATTTGCCCGTGTGAACGGCGTATTTGACACTTGTTTTCGTCTTGAAATGTGCAGTCGTCAGGCTGTAGACCTGTATTTTCAGAAAAGACCTGTGATCTACAAAGAGAAGCAGATTCCACTTTCATTCATTTGGCTTTGGCGGTAAGATAGACTACATCAGTGATGGATTGGAAGATTTACATGCCATCAAAAACGGCGTGAATGTTTAAGACTGTTATTTTATGTGGATCTGCTGATTTCCATCTTGTCTATGCGTGTAATTCAGTGGGGAAAATACAAATTACAAAAAGCTAATACTGTAACAAATCAGTGTGTGGTGTAAGCTGACAACCATTCATTGTAAGAGAATAACAGGCAATACAGCTTGGACCCGGGTCGCCATTGCGCGGAAAAACTACCCTATTAATCAACCAATTATTCTTCGTCAGTCGTCTTCCGCTCCGCCCAAAAGAGGAGAAAAAAAACCGTTTATATGTAAGCAATATTACTGAGGGAAAAACATCTGTCATCTAGGTATGTGAACAGTTAAATATACACTTCATTTGCCTCGCGTTTAACTATCCAACCATCACCCAATATTATATGTGGTTTTTTTTTTGTTTTGTTTTTCATATTGCCATTTATTCCTGGGAAGCAGTCATCATAGACCGATACAAATTTATCAGAGAACATAGTAAATGCTTCTTCAGCATGTGTAATCAATAAGGCTAACATCCGTAGATGCTATTCAATTGGGTTTAGTTATCACTGGGAAAAGATAGTATGGCATCATAGTTTTTTGTTTTTGAATCACCATGGTTGAGTCTTAAAATCACCCATACTGATGCGACGTTTTTACCGGGTATAATCATATCTATTAGGCTCAATCCTAAATAGTTAAGTTCTACAGGGTTAAATGATAACTTTTTGAATTCATCAAAATGGAGTGGTTGGTTGGATTTAGTGTTGATAGTTTGCAGTACCGGTAGTGAAAAACAAAGAGACAATTGTTTCAGATTCGCAGTATCGGTGTTAACATGAGAACTGACCATTAATATACTTACTGAAAAGATTTACTAAGTCACGTATATATGCTAATGAACATAAACATGGAAAGAGATAGCAAAATAAAACTATGTGGTCAGCAGACGGAAGCACATTAATTAAAATTAATACATGGCAAGAGATAATTACTGGTAGGCACACACATCTCTCCTCGGTTGCTTCTTCCCTGAACTGGAATATGATAGAACTGATGAGAGACTTGGTCTTTTTAATTAGGATATTTTTTTGTCTGCAAAACCAATATATAGAATATATCAAATATTTCACCATTAAATGTGACATGATTTTGCAGGAGTTTTGTTCAAGATTATTGAACTAATATAATTTAAAATTGGATTGCCTGTATCGGATGACTATAGTCTATTTCATTTCGAGAGCCGCCTTTATTCATCTGTCTGTAAACTCAGTCATACCGGCTACAGAAATTACTTTTATTATTTATTATATTCAAATTCCAGTATTTCCTCCACTGATAAAAATGATATCTACGCTAGTTAGATATCACTTTTGTTATTACATTTTGCTATTACACTGCTGGAGACTTTGACCCATGACTCACAGTTCACCTTGCTGGAACTACTGTTGTACATGCCGTCTGCTACAATCATTGTTGTCACTTCATGCAGTCACTATGAAATCTTCGTGGACCGCATTATAAGGCCTTGCACTTCCGCGCAATATATAGTTCCCCGAAAAAGAGGTAGAAATTCTTCATGCGCATAATTTACATAAATACCTCTATTACATTTGCATTAAACACCTTTGCAGAATGTATTATTACTTACAGACAGCGTTTAAAACTGTAAAAAGTTTTTGTGAGCTCGGACGTGAAGGAAATTGCAGCGCGTATTAATAGAATCAGAAATACGACGAAGATGGCACATTGCTTATTTTTTTCAAGGATGAAAAAGATAAACAGATATATAAGTGTCAAGCCGCTATATGATCCAGAAAGAAAACAGACAGTATTCAGGATCAATTGTAGAGGCGTATTATTTTAAGAAATTTATCAGGTTACGGCAATCACAGTCATGGGCTTTCACTTCGGCCTCAGAATTATGTATGAGGCCTCTTGTGTCCAGACAACTTTCTCCAGGCATGCCATTTAACTTTTTAACAATATCATAGCGCCTTTGCGCTTACATTGGATGGCAGGTCAGGAATAACATTGAAATTGCACTCCAGTTGCAGTTTCCCAGCACTTTGGAGAATCTGGAGTTGAGCTAATCTCACAGTGACGTTTTTCCATCCATGTGGATCCCCAGGTAATCGGATCCCCCGGACTGCTTAATTTATTCTGGTCGCAGATTTATTTTATCAGCAATGCCGATCGTACCAGCTCATGAATAACAGAAATATCATCTCCAGTTTTACCACGGATAACCGTAATAATAATTCCACTTTCGTCATCATAAATCCAGTTTTTTTAGCCACTCATTTCTTTCAAAAGTTATTCCTTGTTTGATATTGGGGAGATCATTTTCTTGAATTTCAAGCACGTCCTCGCCCATTCCTTCGACTTCACGCACACGCTTATTTACATCCAATATTTTTTCACTTGATGTTTGAATTTCTGAGTTAAAGTTGAAACGAAGCTGAGCAAAGCACTTACTATGTGTGGTTGATGTCCCACACAGTATACTGTTTCTCAAGCGACGGAATGGTTTGAGCTGGTGTCGACAGAGCACTGTTCATTGTTTTCATGTCGCATTCGAATTCAGATACATTTTTACCCCTTTTGGTCGCTCATGATATTAAATATTACTATGGATAAACTCTTACAGGATGGTCACCCACTTTATAAATACTTTTGAAGAGTTTAATGGCCTCTGCAGATGTATTATTTATTTATTAATTTGATTGATGTTTTACGCAGCTTTCAAGAACATTTCACTTATACGACGGTGACTAGCATAAAGGTGGGAGGAAACCGAACAGAGCCCGGCGGAAACGCACGACCATCCGCAGGTTGCTGCAGGACCTGTAGATGTATTGAATCCGTGGATTGATTCAGAGAGAAGGTGACACACGTTCAGCAGCACAGATCCACCATGTTCTTTTTTCAGGCTAAAATGATGACCCATACCACCAAATGAGGCTCCACTATGTCCATGATATTGGGTCACACAGCCTTGGAGGTAACATAAGTAAGCAGAAGAGCACAAGTTTATAGCACAAATACACTATATGACAGAAGGGGCTGATTGCTAATCAGCTGATGACTTTTATCGTTCAACACACTTGTTAACTTTGTTTATGAAAACACCCATATAAGTTAGTTCTGATACCTGGTCTACACGTAAAAATTCGTTTGTTGCTAGTGTTGTGTTCCGTAAACTATGTGCTGTTTTAATTAGGGTTATATTTTGAAAATATTTACAGGCTACAGCTCCACTAAACGGAATATCAGTCTACACGTAATTTACTCGTTTGCTTTATACAATATTAACATTTTTGTATGCGTAGGGTTACATTAGCATACTGTGTTGATGGGCATGGGGTTGAAGCATGAAAGAAAATATCTTAAGTTTAAAATGCCGGTTTGGCGCGTTAGCTAAAGATTTAAGTGAATAATAAGGATAATTTATTCTGAAATGTCGCCTTCTAAGTTCCCGAGTCCAGTATGCTCAGGGAAAAAAATCGGCTAGATCTTTTCAGCCAGGTTAATTTTTCAGTGTACCGGTACTTGATAACTGAAACCACATGAGCTGTCAGTTACTCTGTTTTACGGAAAAATGGCGTAGTTATTCTCTATTCGTCACACTGCGAGGGGCAACATTTTAACAGAAAATGTCGCTTTGCCGTCTTATTTAACCAAGTATAAGTATATGCTGGATTTTTCCGCAACATGCTTCCATACACAAAGCCATTCAAGAATAAGTATTTTTGAACCAGTAAAAGATGGGTAGGATTTATGCGTTCTATAGCCGGTAAAGCTTTTGGCTTCATTTACTTACCTAAAACGATTACCACTGGTAACAAAGTGGCAACACTAACCAAACACAACAGCAATTTTCTCCTGCTCCATGTGAAGGGAAGTTTCATGGTTTGTGTGGCGGTGTTAAATGTTACACTGGCTTTTCGAAGACGCCTTATCCGACAAAGATATACACGTTTCATTCACCTACTTAAGGCTATATTGATTGGCAGGCGTTTAATGACAATGATTGGTCAACTGCGCCAACTGTTACAAATGTTGCAGGATATGTAGCACATTTTAACAGTTCTGTTAATATTTTAGAAGGAAACGATATTCGGAATACCGGCGTACTGGAGTACGAGTGCATATCCATGTAGATAAAATTTAGTTTAGGGGAAATTTTGGAAGCGGTGGTGTCTTTATGTTAATCTGTATCTATGCCATGGTTAGATCTTGTTTTCGGTGCACGTTACGATCGCTTTGTGAAACGGATGACTTTATATGTAAGATCTTTCCTATTCTAATGGTAATTTGTGGACTAACACAAAGCCGCGTGTTAACAATCGATATGTTCATATAGTACCCCCTCACTTTCTAATAGCTATTGATGCAGCTGTGAGCCGTTACGTGTCAAGGCATGTTCCCACCACAAGTCTAAATCGATATATACCTTGCGAAGAGTTGTTCACTTCAATATGATTATAAATTTACTGCCACTCATTGGTCATCTTTTCAAAATGTGTATGAATATTCCTTTTCAAATAAAGTTCTTTATTAATCCCACAGTTGTTAACCTCATTTAGAAAGCCACGCTATGTATATATCCTATCCAAAATGTTAACTTGTGAAGGAGGCATGCCACTTCTAATAATTTACCAAACTTTGGGTCACATACTTTGAGATTGCTTAATAATGGTACGATATAAAGACGTAAAACATGGAGCAAAACAAACCCCGTTGACATGGTGATATCTGGCAAAACGGGTAAACGTGACCTGTGAAACACGGCCTCTTGTCAATTTACCTCAGTTAGGGTTTTATTCTACCTGTTCATGTAAATGCTAAACAGCAGCAAATTATACACGCTTTGCGGTTTAGGTTGAATTAACTAAAAATGCAGTCATTTTAACTGCAATTTATTACATGTCACCGGACGGGTCGAGAATGATTCAAAATACTGTATTGTCATCACTGTCATTTAACATGCAATAAGGTAAAGGCTGCCTATACACAGCTAAGATGAATCCTATTGTTGTTCAGGTTATCACTATAACACCATGCATGGTTAGATGGTACTGACGGCCCATGACGGGCCTGTTAGTCCGCCAGCTAGCAGAAGTAAGGTCACACATGAAAGGTTAGACACACTGAATATACAGAACCATGCGTAAAAACTACAAAATGGTGATTCTTCAGTGCGGCACCGGTGCACAGTCTCATAAGGGCAGCGTAGACAGTACGCCAACAACTAATTTTATCGGTCACGACTGAGTACGAGGATGAAACTCATTGTAACATTCCTAAATAACCAACCTGATAACTTTTTTTACCTTTCAACCTTTAAATTTTTTTTACCAAAAGATACCTAAAGATATGCTAAATATAAAATGATTTTTTAACATTTTTTTAAAAACTCCTTGCCCAATACCATTTAAGAACGGATCAAAATCAGTGTATGGGCTAAATTACTTTAAAACAAGAGATAGGTCACGTTGAGTACGAGGATGAAAATAAAACTTTATGTATTCCTCATGGCAGCCTGATCGCTAATAAGCAATTCTTATCTTCTCAGCCCATGTACTAAGCCAATTAAGCCTAATTAACGCAACTATCACTTTGGATATACTTATTGCTCGTTCTTACGCGTATTATTTGTTTTTCACGTAGACATGCCATTCCCATGCCAATTTTCGATACAGTATACGACCAACTTTTGGTACACACTTAAGCTGTATGCCGGTTGAAATTAATATGTTCATTTCCAACAGTTTCTTGTCTTAAATTCATTTGTTCCGGGTATTACCGCACAGATACGTTATTGTTGGTTCCATTTTGATCCCCGACCCTGATCAACAAAATGTGCACAGAGTGAATTAGTTAATTTTTAGCATTCCCTCGTTCTTAAAGATGTTTAAGAACGTGTAAGAACGTGTTGATGACTTAAGAATGTGTTACTCGTTCTCATCGTTTTTACACCAACATTTCAACATAATAAGGTATAATAAGAGATAATCATATTGTCACATAAAGAACATGTAAAATAAGTTTCACCCTCGTGCTCAATCGTGACGGGATAATGAAGCCCGTTCTTAAATACTTCTGAGCATGAAAGAGAGACATTTTGAGAGAACGTAAAACCAATATACTCATGAGGAGTAACCTTAAGCTGTCATTCTCCAGAAAAGACATCGGCAATGTTGCCCAAAACTAATTCTAAGCTCAACTGACATTCAAAAATAAACGCTGACCTCTCATTTTTGTTATTCAGATTTTGTTTTGATAAAGCAAGCATGTACCCGTTATGTTTGGGTTATTATGAAATATTCGATTAATTCCTCTCCCGAAAATAGTATCACCCATTTCGTTATATCTAATCCAGTCTTAGGCCAATCAGAAAAAAAGATTGAAGGCATTAAAGTCCACCATTTTATGATTCCCTGCGTAACCGACATTACTAATAGATGTCAAAAAGCGTTGCTTAGGTGGTTCTTCAGTGGCTTATAGTTCATCATATTAAAGCGATGACTTGTGTTCCAGTCTAAATTCTTAAGTGGCTTAGTACTTCATTTCAGAATGTCTTCGTCAGCATAAACCTAGAGCCATGGTATTGTGATATTTGTGGTATTTGTAAAGAAGCTGCTACGATTCTCATGTAAAGCACTCGTCTTTCAACTTATTGTCACTCAGCTTGTCCGTCATGCGTGATGACCTCGTCATGGCCTTTGATCGATAGTTCTTCCTTTAAGAGTAATATTTCTATGTCAATATATAGAATGAAAAAATGTATGCTTGGGGTTTAACAATCGTACTTGACAGTGTTTCAGTCATATGACGACGATTAATATATGGATGTTTAACGTATTGAAATAAACGTAGCATTTGGCCAGTGTCCATGTTCCTAACCACAGTCCCAGCTTGTGTGACTTTGTAAGTTCGGCGGGGTAAAAGGACCAGGTATGGTAAGGCTATAAGCTTGGAAGCATATTATTCTTGTACTTATTATTATTATTATTCTCAGTCCTTTGCTTTTGCTATAACTTTAAAGCTGTCAACACTACATACTTAGCCACTCTGAGTCGTAATCTGTATGTGAGGGGTCAGATCGCGCAGATCGTTCACTTCCGGTCAAAACTTTGGAATTTCGCCACTGGTCGAAACTATGACGTCACAAAAAGTTTTGAAATTTAAATTTTTTTAACGTATTCTGGTGTATTTTTAACCACTGATTCCGATTCTGCTATTATTTTTTGCATATCTTTGTAACTTTATGAGATATAGTCAAAAAACTAAAACTTTGTTACTTAATTTCAATGACCTGTAACTCGAGAACTATGGGCGCTAGAAACGTGAAACTTGCCCCAGATTGTAGCCCAAGACATGCCTTTTCTGAAATATGTCAACGGATTTGATCTGCGATCAGTAGTATTCTCGCTAGAAGCGTTTAAATGACAACACCGTTTCTTGGTTAGTAATAGATGTTAATTCTATTGCTTTACATGCAGTTAGATGAGAACTGGACTGGGTTTATGGTATTTCACGAAATGCTTTCTCCTGTACTGTCCATGATTTCCCGAAACAGCTGCACGATGGCATACAGTTATGCTGTCTTCTGTTTGATGGCGTAGAATAACTACAACAACAAACGGCCTTAACCCGGGCTAAAACTGCGGGGCTCACAACTGATAGTGCCTAAGCTATCGACAGTCATTGCACTTGTAAGGGAGACAATTTTTAAGTAGCTATGTTTACACTGGTCCGATTCTTTCTCTTTGACTGGCGTTAGGCGATATTTACTGGAGTCAAAGGACGCTGATTGGATCACAAGCCAGTTGCCTTTTGCGGATGGTTAACGAGACTAGTCTTTAGCGTTAGTGTAGAAATATGTCAATGTTCACAAATTTTAAAGTTCATTATCTTGCATGTAACTCGACAATTATTAGAGTTAGCATGCACACAATTCTCGAGCTGTGATGAACAGTTTTCTCGCTAATCTTTTCAGAAACAGATATTAACGCCATTGTTTTGTTCTTTAATTAAACGGCCACTTATCAGGTATATAATTTATTGACTTGTTGCTTTCTGCTGCACTGTAAATGATCTCCCAAAGCCGTTCTGCACTAAAATATAGCTATTCTGTCTACCGTTGACAGTGTAAGCCTACTGATATAACTCTGACAACAAACGACGTGGACCCCGACCGAAACCGCTTTGCAGTTCTAGTTATTATTATTATTAGAGTGCTTTTTACTATAACTTTAAAGCTGTCAACACTACATACTTAGCCGATCTGAGTCGTAATCTGTATGTGAGGGGTCAGCTTTTGGTATAGGTTTGAACTTCGACTGTGACCTACCTTTGCCGCCATGTTGTTACTTACTAAAAACCTACAAAAATCTTCTCATTCAAAACGGTTTTGTCGATTAGGCTGAAACTTAGTATATATATTGGTCATGTAAATATACAATGCAAAATTATGGAAATTAGCTGGTTAGCATATTTATCACGTGACAAGGAATTTTTGAAATCGAATATACAAACTACCTTTCCTGATCTAATTTTGCCTTCTGATTAAAAATCTGTTAACCATTTTTGGCTCTGTCGCATAGTTTTGCGACAAAATGTGATTAAAATTTTGCCCATATTTGCTTCTGCTGTGATATCAAATCTATGTACACTATGTTCTTCGAGGGCAATTAAGTATTTGGAGTCAAGGAATATTTACAGTTGAATCTTTATCGTACAAATTAAATATCTCCACCTCGGGGAAAGTTGTAGCAATCTGGGCAATTATGCATCCGCTACACAAGGTTCACCGATAAAACAGAAAGCCTGTTGGGCGCCTTATAACTGTAAGCAGTTCTAGTTTATTTATTAAATTGATTGGTGTTGTACGCCGTACTCAAGAATAGTTCACTTTTTACAGCGTTACCAGCATTATGGTGGGAGGAAACAGGAAAGAAGGGATATAGAGTACTGTGACGGTGAACGCCGAGTCTGGGATCGTACGTATATGTAAGTGTTGAAATTTGAATGTCACCTGATCATGGCAATGTACTCATATCGTTATCTTCTATGTGTTCTAAGCACAGTTGGTAGAGCGTCCGCTTCGGGACCGGTAGATCCAGGATCAATCCTTGATCGAGTCACACCTAAGACTTTAAAAGAGGAAGTTGTAACTTCCTCGCTTGGCGTTCAGCATGAAGGGGATAGTGCAACAACTGGTTGACCCGTATCAGTATAATGGCTCGGGCGGGGCGGCTTACTTGCCTTCGGTAGGTCGTCTCAGTGAAGCAGCACTAAATAAAAGAGCGGTGGAAATCCGTCCTGCAACAAGGAGGCACATGACACGTGCATGCACCCTAAGGATTCCTTCGTCGTCATATGACTGAAAAATTGTTGACTACGACGTTAAACCCCAAGCACTCACTCACTCTATGTGTTCTAACTCAGCCCACGTGTTTGTGCGGCTGTCGCATCGAGCTAGAAGAGGAGGTGTAACGTCACAAAAACCTCCCCCAACAGCCGCTCCGGTTACTCACATGTCTCCATCTATATACACCTCACGGAACACACCTGACAACCAACTCGTCAGTCTCTTTATGAGCAGAGAGGCCAAATATTAATATCAATCAGAAGCCTTGTTCCAAAACACAAGTCTGGAGGTGAAATGGCGGGAACGGCCGACTTCACATCCCACAGCAATTAACAAACGGTCTGCTGTATCAGATGTATGTAGTACCGGTAACCTAATCCTGACAATGGCAGCATTTTCTGGTAGATCATTAGAAAAATCTACCACATTTGGCCTTTAATGATCAGGGATAATGCATAATTAAATAGCAGTAGTTCAGGGTGGACAGGATAGGAATAAGTGTTACTCCAAACATTATTTATTTATTTCATTGGTGTTTCACATTTATACGAATTGGTATATATGGCATTTCTTCTACTTCGTATGATCCAGAGATCTCGAGAAGATAGGCCATAATTATGTAATATACATGTACATCTTTATAGTCCTACGCATAACTTTTATATCCATGAGCATTGTCAGCACATATATGACGACACTCTCTGGTTTGTTTGATCCTGATATCCAAGCCACTGTGGCACTTTAAATATCCATGATATCTCCCAAACCCGGTGAATGAAAATGTGTTATTTCATACATACACACAGACACAGTAACAGAAGCTTATCAATTTAAAGGCTTCGGATTTGGAGACAGCAGAGAAAAGCCTGCATTGGTTGGGTGTAAGGAAGATATCAGTTATTGGTTTGGTCATCTTATAATTATAGTCTGGGTAAAATGTCAATAGTCATAGTAAAATGTCAATAGTCTGGGACACCATGTCAGTAGTCTGGGACACCATGTCAGTAGTCTGTGACACCATGTCAGTAGTCTGGGACACCATGTCAATAGTCTGGGACACCATGTCAGTAGTCTGTGACACCATGTCAGTAGTCTGGGACACCATGTCAGTAGTCTGGGACACTATGTCAATAGTCTGGGACACCATGTCAATAGTCTGGGACACCACGGGATGACCTACTCCACTCAATACTATACCATAATACGCACCCTATACCGGTCGACTGCCGGCCAGACCTGAGGGGACATCTTGGTCACCAGTTAACGTCGTCCTATAAGACCTTAGTCAGTTTTAGTATACACATACAGGTCAAAAGTTTCAGTCTTCCCTATATCAGGTCTTTAATCCAATGAATGGTGATGTCGTGATGTCGTGGGGCCAAGTGTGTTCGTCTATCAAAGATAGACTGACAACAAAAATGGCGGACGAATAAATTATCTCGTGACCTTTATTGCATGTAAGATAACATGGTCTGTGTAAAATTTAATATGATAATGGCTTTTCTGAAGCTGACTAGCAAGTACATATAAACAACAGTCAATATTTTCATTTTTCGTTAACTACATACCAAAACCTTGACTCAAATATGGAAGTAAAGCATAACTTCATGCTGACAATTTTCAAACAACGCTCAGGACATGTTTTAAAAGTTTATTCTAAAAAAATATTTGTCATCAGCAGAAAAAAAATAGGAATATAAAAACCATTTGAATAAACATTTTGCATATGTTTTTGTTGGTAAAGCAGTTTTGTTTATAGCTTTTTACAATAGAACTGGTTATCAGAACCTTATCACAATATTTTTTCTTCCAAGTTATAGAGATGTAAAAAAATGTTTCCAATTTAGTATACCCAGATATTACCACTAAACTGTTTAGGATTGCCATGCACTCAATCACACCAAGCATTTACCAAGTTCATTTTTTCATTTTTTTCTGTTAAAATACTATCATGTGCACTGTCAGAATGTCAGTGTGTATTTTGGAGAGCATTTGGTTTATTATTGACCAACAATTAATTATAAATAACGTTCTACTAATAGCTAGCTCTTTACGAGAATAGCTGATAATTGGCTAAGAACGTTGTTCACAAATTTTGGACAATTTCGTTTTGCTGCTGTTCAGTCCTAATGTATCGGTGATACAAAATTGTATTCTGAATATTATCCTTAAAATTTATCTCGCCAGCCGCAAAAAACAGCGTTGACATTTCACTGTGCGGATTGTTCATCCAAGAGCTAAACATCGTTTAATGACTTCATATTTTACATGTGAGAGAACGTTCCGATCGGTTTGGCTTTTCTCCCTTGTAGGACATTCCAGATATCTGATAAGTTCTTTCTACCCTCATGATATACTACACATATATTTAATAACTGTTCAAACAAAATGACAACTTCACCTCATCGCTAGTTTAATTAGCGTAATTAAAGACTTAAACTAATAACAGTGGCACGGATCAGCATGTACATACACACAATACCAGTACAGGAATAAATGTATCAGTATAAAACAATAATAACAAATAGATTGAAGTAATCAAAAACCTATCACCATTGCTCATGACCATTACTCGCGTGATATAGAGCCATCCTATATTACAGAACCATGAATGTGAAAATCTTCCCAGTGGAAATCCTGAATTTTGTCTCCAAAAAAGTAGATATGGAGGTTGATACATCACAGTTAAACTTATATGCAGGGAAAAATAGAGAACTCGCGGCCTTTATAAAGCAATTTAAGTTGAGGAAGTAACAAGAGCAACCAATCAGCATCGAAGTACAGACGTACCGAAAAAATACATGTACAAATAAAAGTACATATTATATAAATACTTCGCCCATAGTGTGCCAGAATTATGACGTTTATTAAAAATGGCCGAAATTTGCCAAGGCTGGTCTACTCCTCGATATGTGGGACATAACCCGAGTGTTATCTCTCTCTTCCTAAAGTCTTTCTTGCTACCTGGCTTTACCCTTCAGCTTTCTGTCCGTCCCTTCGGACAGTCTTACCAGTTCTGGTCGCAGACCAGAGGGAGACGCGTGGCAATTTCCATTCAGCTCATTACAAATGCTTACGGTTGACAGAGGGTACATTACTGTATTTTTGTTATGACTGGCTGAGCGGAACAAACATGGAATTTTGTCGACCAGTAATGCATTCCAACCACACGAGGTTTCTGCCATTAAAGTTTCGAAATCATATGATCAGTAACATGAACAAAAGTTTATCTAAAATCTTTACCCCTCGTGCGCCATGTCTACGTCATCTTGGCGTACCATGCATTTTGCACTAAAGTCTCAGCGCCTATCACAGCATTTCCTATTTCAGTTTCGATATATGGACATGTTTATTTGCTGGAATATTTGATGAAATCAGGGACTTTCCTTGAACAGGTTAGATGGTATTTAGAACAAATGAACGTTACTGTATAAACCTTAAGTTTACCCATCAAAGTAAACGCCGTCATTCACGAATCGTGGACTACGTAGTGCATCATCAATATAAAAATAAACCAAAAAAAAATGGTTGAGCTACCCCTAAAATTGATGCTGAAAGTGTGATGTCTTTTTCTCTCCCATGTCAGTTTTGCCACAGATCTGAAATCAGAGACGAAAAGACAAAAGATTTATGTTGGTTGTGCCGACAATTACCTTGAGCACTGCCTCCCTGGTGGTACCTGTACACCCTTGTGTTGCGATTGAACCTCTGAAGCTTACGTACGCCATCTGTAAAAGCAGCCATCTGTCCTCGGCACATTGTCACACTGAGGATATTTACATCATGAACAGGTAAATTTTGAAAAGCGGGTATCGAACAATAGTCATGCTTTCTCAATTTCTTGACTTTGTCTTCATTAAGACCATGTTCACGCCGGAAGGGCTCAAATCCCCCATTGAATTATGTGGAATAAAACATATTTGGGTCTATTCTGTACAAGTCTGACATCGCTTACCACATTGTTTCCCTCATATTACAACAGATTTTCTTAGCAGCAAGCCGATCCAAATGCATATTTATTACTACCTCTCCGGAATGCCATAACAAAGCCTGAAACATGATGTCTTAAATATGCACATGATCATCACCTACGCAGGGGGTAAATATGCACATGGTGATCACCTACACGTTTGATTTCCTCAATATGCGTGTTTTAGCTCACATTGAACTGGGATATCTCGCTTTATCACAAAAAATAATAAGGCACGCATTTCATGTGGGATACTTTACCCATGCATATATATATATATATATATAAATATATAATTATATATATATATATATATATATATATATATATATATATATATATATATATATATATTTCAGATAAGGCACGCATTTTATGTGGGATACTTTACCCATGCATATATATATATACAGTTCTGGAAAAAAGTTTGGAATATTGTTTTCACTGGTGATAGCATTTACCAGAAACATACTTTTGTACGCCTTACATTAAATGCACACATTCTTGTTTGGGTGGAAAATGTAGTGGATTATGTCCCCTTTCAGCTCATACACACCATTATTGCTTGTGTCACCTGAGCAAAATTACAGTTGGGACAAAGCATGACCATCCATTTCTCAGTGAAAAAGTCATGTACGCAGACATGATTATAATTTAACCTTGTAACTCTTATAAAAGCTGGGTTAAGGCATGCCAGTGCTCCAGAGTGTTTCCAACAATACTGCTGTGATCATGAGACGTCAACTGAGTGCTGCAGTCTGCAACCGTATCGTTGGTATGAGCCTGGCTGGAGCAAAACAGAAGGACATTGCAGCAGCTCTTGGTGTCACTCAGGGAGCCGTCTCCAAAATCTTTAAGCGACACCGACAGACGGGTGTGCCGACGCCTAGACCGAGGTCTGGTCGGCCACGAAAGACCACCGAGAGAGAGGACCGGTATCTGGTGAGACTTTGCCGCAATGGCCGTACGAAGAGTTCCAACCAGATACGCGCTGACTGGATGAGATTTACCAATACTCCTGTGTCAAGCCGCTTAATGCGATCCAGACTGTTGACTGCTGAGTATTTGGTAAGGAGGCCTAAGAGAAAGCCTTTGCTACAGCGTCGACACCGCCAGGCACGCTTATCCTGGGCGCGGGAACACCTGAACTGGCAGGTGGGACACTGGCGACACGTGATATTCAGTGATGAGTCTCGTTTTGTCGTCTACCGGGAAGATGGCCGTGTGATGGTGCGTCGTCAGGCTCACGAGGCTCTGAACGAAGATTGCATTATGCCCAGAGTCCAAGGCGGGGGCGGTGGGGTCACCGTCTGGGGTGCTTTTCATAGCACTGGTAAATGCGACCTGCACGTTTTGGATGGACACATGAACCAGCACCAATATCAACGGATTCTGGAAACGATAATGCTCCCATTTGCTCGGCAACAATCCAGGGCAAACTTTGTGTATCAGGACGACAACGCCACGCCGCACCCGACCGAACTGATACGGAATTTTCGGGAACAGGAGGGTGTTGAGCACATGCAGTGGCCAGCCATTTCACCGGATATGAACCCAATTGAGAACTTGTGGGCGGAAGTTTCCCGTGGGTTGAATAACCTGGATGAAGCCCCAACGAACGTGGCTGAACTAACTCGTGCTGTGCTCACTTGCTGGAGAGATATACCGGAAGAAACTTTCACTTCCTTAGTTGCCAGTATGCCAAGACGTGTGCGCGCATTGTACAATGCGAGGGGTGAGCACACCAAGTACTAAATTAATTTTCTTTATTGTTAGTGTTTTGCATATTTAACTTACCAAGTATTGTAGACATATTTCCAATCGAATAAAAGTTACAGCTCGTAATAAAATACATGGGTTTCACTGAATTTCTGCACTTGTTTGGGGCGCTTTCAGAATATCGTGAAAAACTCGTCTCCTATAACATTTAGAAATGTTTTGGTTTGAGGAAACTATGGATAATGCATCATAGAGACTAGTCCAAGTGAAACCAATCGACAGATTATTGACCTGAACGCAACGAACCACGCTCTTCGTGGAGATGGTGTGAAATTCACCAATATTCCAAACTTTTTTCCAGGACTATATATATATATATATATATGACTATATAATGGTATATATATATATATATATGCATGGGTAAAGTATCCCACATAAAATGCGTGCCTTATTATTTTTGTGATAAGCGAGATATCCCAGTTCAATGTGAGCTAAAACAAATCAAATATATATATTTGGTCTCGTGTTGTCTTTTCTTTTAAGTAACACGCCTATTTATGACGCTTTACCCCCTTTAGGTTTTATGTATAGGGTTAATTGATACTGTGGTCTACATATGTATAAAGAAACAGATTAACATATTTTCAGCTGCTGTTTTTGCAAAGAAGTAATTTTTGCTTGCACATAATATGTTCTAGTGTATCTTGATAACCTGCATTTCTTTGGTATACAATATTTGTATCTAGGCGTGGTATAAGATTGTAGAGAGACAACGTCTGAGGGTCAAAGAAATACGGTATGTATATATCAGCATAAGAAACTTTTCGGGGACATATTCGATCTAAATTTAATTATGAAAGATCCTTCAAATTTTACCACACTCCAAGGAGTGTTGGCCAAGTATGTTGAATCACTGCCTCTTAAAAATTGAAAGGTTTCAAAGAATATAGTTACTTTTCGCTTTCTGTATTTAATTTGTCTGCAAAAGACCTGATTGGTAGGAAGTTTGTGCTTTTTCATGCCTGGTGTCCTTCCCACGCCTTTCCAGTGAGGTAGCATGGGGAAACCTGCCACAAGACACTGTCGTGATATACCCTAAACTCTGCAGAAAGCGAGAAAATTAAACGATAGCAGTAAACTGCTATACAAGGCATTTAACAGTGGATATGTTCAAATAGCAAAAGATATCTGGTTTCTGTTTTTACACATTGTCAAACTCTTTCTACCTGATTGTAAATTGTCTATTCCCTATGCTGATGTTAATCAAATGGATAAAGACGCTGAATGATTAGCGTTTTATATTCAAGTTACACATACCTATAATTTGACCGGTTTAGGCTCTAGAGAGTGTAGAATTCTGTAATTCTCCACTGCTATGTAAGATGAAAGTGAATTACAACTTGACTATGGTCCGGTATGACATAGAACTTGTAGGCCTGATGTATGCCCGCTTGCTACATGGAAAGAGTCCAGCTTATATGCCGAAAATTCTGTGTCAGTTCTGAGTCGGGTCTTATCGCCTCCAATAACATATCTTTTCAGCAGTGTCAGTTCTGAGTTAAGTCATATCGACTTCAGTAATGTTAATTTCAAGCGCGGTGTCAATTCTGAGTCTGATACCACCATGCATTCTCTCAATCTTTGTGTGTTTACAGTGACACAAAGAAGATTACAATATTGTTGTAATGGCCTCCAAACTGCTCGACATTTCCGTTCCTTTTTATCGGGAGTATGTTCATTTATACCCCATCGTTGATAAATACGTAGGTTTAGTTAAGTTGTTGTTGTATACTCAGCTTATATAATTTACTTATAAACCTGTATCATAATTATTACAGTTTACTTTCAAAATCGTTATACAGTACATTCTCATGAAACATTCCCTCTCTAAACGGTTAGCCACATTTGGTCTCTCGTTCGGTAAGTCGTTAGCAAACCTACACAGTAGCCACATATCGTCTCCTCTGAATGACCCACCAATGAGATCGCTGTGTTGAAGTCCAGATCATGTTGAGCAAACTTACACAGTAGCCACATATCGTCTCTTCTGAATGACCCAAGATCCCATGACCAATGCGATCGCTGTGTTGAAGTCCAGATCATGTTGAGCAAACTTACACAGTAGCCACATATCGTCGCCTCTAAATGACCCAAGATCCCATGACCAATGCAATCGCTGTGTTGAAGTCCAGCTCATGTTGAGCAAACGTACACAGTAGCCACATATCGTCTCCTCTGAATGAACCAAGATCCCATGACCAATGCAATCGCTGTGTTGAAGTCCAGCTCATGTTGAGCAAACCTACACAGTAGCCACATATCGTCTCCTCTGAATGAACCAAGATCCCATGACCAATGCAATCGCTGTGTTGAAGTCCAGCTCATGTTGAGCAAACCTACACAGCAGCCTCATATCGTCTTTTCTGAATGACCCAGGAGCCCCTCACCAGTGAGATCGCTGTGTTGAAGTCCAGCTCATGTTGAGCAAACTTACACAGTAGCCACATATCGTCTCTTCTGAATGACCCAAGATCCCATGACCAATGCAATCGCTGTGTTGAAGTCCAGATCATGTTGAGCAAACCTACACAGTAGCCACATATCGTCTCCTCTGAATGAACCAAGATCCCATGACCAATGCGATCGCTGTGTTGAAGTCCAGCTCCTGTTGAGCAAACCTACACAGCAGCCACATATCGTCTTTTCTGAATGACCCAGGAGCCCCTCACCAGTGAGATCGCTGTGTTGAAGTCCAGCTCATGTTGAGCAAACCTACACAGTAGCCACATATCGTCTCTTCTGAATGACCCAAGATCCCATGACCAATGCAATCGCTGTGTTGAAGTCCAGCTCATGTTGAGCAAACCTACACAGTAGCCACATATCGTCTCCTCTGAATGAACCAAGATCCCATGACCAATGAGATCGCTGTGTTGAAGTCCAGGTCATGTTGAGCAAACCTACACAGTAGCCACATATCGTCTTTTCTAAATGACCCAAGATCCCATCACTAATGCGATGGCTGTGTTGAAGTCCAGATCATGTTGAGCAAACTTACACAGTAGCCACATATCGTCTCCTCTGAATGACCCAAGATCCCATGACCAATGCGATCGCTGTGTTGAAGTCCAGCTCATGTTGAGCAAACCTACACAGCAGCCTCATATCGTCTTTTCTGAATGACCCAGGAGCCCCTCACCAGTGAGATCGCTGTGTTGAAGTCCAGCTCATGTTGAGCAAACCTACACAGTAGCCACATATCGTCTCTTCTGAATGACCCAAGATCCCATGACCAATGCAATCGCTGTGTTGAAGTCCAGCTCATGTTGAGCAAACCTACACAGTAGCCACATATCGTCTCCTCTGAATGACCCAAGATCCCATGACTAATGAGATCGCTGTGTTGAAGTCCAGCTCATGATGGCTTCGTTTCCGGTCCTACGTTGAAAGATCCACCAGCAACCTGCGGATGGTCGTGAGATTCCCTGGGGATCATATACATGGTCTTTTGAGTTCCTTGAGCTACTGAGGGCACAGTTGGCCACATTAGTCTGTATTTTCATGAGTTGCTTTAGTGCACACCTACACACCTATAAACATTTAGACAAATTTTGTCACTGGGTTCCAAGAGCAGGATTAGCACACCTACACACAGCCAGACATATATTGTCACGGGCTTCCATGAGTAGGTTTAGCACACCTACACACAGTTACACACATATTGTCACGGGGTTCCATGAGCAGGTTAGCACACCTACACACAGCCATACCACATATTGTCACGGGGTTCCATGAGCAGGTTTAGCACACCTACACACAGTTAGACACATATTGTCACGGGGTTCCATGAGCAGGTTTAGCACACCTACACACAGCCATACCACATATTGTCACTGGGTTCCAGGAGCAGGTTTAGCACACCTACACACAGTTAGACACATATTGTCACGGGGTTCCATGAGCAGGTTTACCACACCTACACACAGCCATACCACATATTGTCACTGGGTTCCATGAACAGGTTTAGCACGCCTACACACAGTTAGACACATATTGTCACGGGGTTCCATGAGCAGGTTTAGCACACCTACACACAGCCATACACATATTGTCACTGGGTACCATGAGCAGGTTTAGCACACCTACACACAGTTAGACACATATTGTCACGGGGTTCCTGGAGCAGGTTTAGCACACCTACACACAGTTAGACACATATTGTCACGGGGTTCCATGAGCAGGTTTAGCACACCTACACACAGCCATACCACATATTGTCACTGGGTTCCATGAACAGGTTTAGCACACCTACACACAGTTAGACACATATTGTCACGGGGTTCCATGAGCAGGTTTAGCACACCTACACACAGTTAGACACATATTGTCACGGGGTTCCATGAGCAGGTTTAGCACACCTACACACAGCCATACCACATATTGTCACTGGGTTCCATGAACAGGTTTAGCACACCTACACACAGTTAGACACATATTGTCACGGGGTTCCATGAGCAGGTTTAGCACACCTACACACAGTTAGACACATATTGTCACGGGGTTCCATGAGCAGGTTTAGCACACCTACACACAGCCATACCACATATTGTCACTGGGTTCCAGGAGCAGGTTTAGCACACCTACACACAGTTAGACACATATTGTCACGGGGTTCCATGAGCAGGTTTAGCACACCTACACACAGCCATACCACATATTGTCACTGGGTTCCATGAACAGGTTTAGCACGCCTACACACAGTTAGACACATATTGTCACGGGGTTCCATGAGCAGGTTTAGCACACCTACACACAGCCATACACATATTGTCACTGGGTACCATGAGCAGGTTTAGCACACCTACACACAGTTAGACACATATTGTCACGGGGTTCCATGAGCAGGTTTAGCACACCTACACACAGTTAGACACATATTGTCACGGGGTTCCATGAGCAGGTTTAGCACACCTACACACAGCCATACCACATATTGTCACTGGGTTCCATGAACAGGTTTAGCACACCTACACACAGTTAGACACATATTGTCACGGGGTTCCATGAGCAGGTTTAGCACACCTACACACAGTTAGACACATATTGTCACGGGGTTCCATGAGCAGGTTTAGCACACCTACACACAGTTAAACACATATTATTACTAGGCTACATGAGCAGGTTTAGCACACCTACACACACAGTTAGACATACATTGTCATCCGGTTCCATAAACAGGTTTAGCCCTTCACTACCAAGAAAACAGAAGATATGGCTAAATAGGTGGCCTTCCTAGACACAGTATTCCAACTACATATAAACACGAAAACAATAGAGTTGTAACTTACAGATATGTTAAAATATTCACTCGAATTTGTTCAAGTTATCCTCAAATACAAAATTTTCAACTAGTCTGGTTCACAAATTCTATCTCCATTCCATTCGTAATGTATAGCAACAGATTAGTTCGAACAGGCCATCTCATAGCTCAAGTGACCTGTGGAAATAAAACCATTACATGTAGCCTACATTGCTGGCCAACCAGGACCCGTCCTCTAATGAATTGCGTGCGCAGTGAATAAGACAGTGTTTTCGGCTATTGCCGGTGACATAGTATCGTTTTAGATAGGTAAAGAATTTACACCCTCACAGACACATGTGAACGGCTCGGTCAACCCAAAGGCGGTTTATAGGCTAGGTACAATTTTAACCCGACGGGCAAGCAGGTCTGCCAAAAACTTTTTACTGATTCTCGACTGGTACTACTTTGTTGGTCATTAGAAATCATGTTGCTCAGTACTTACTTTTAATTTAAGTGCGGTCACATTTCCGTTCAAGGTGATTCTATAATCCTTGCGATATAAACGCAAGTGTAAGAATGTCAACACTCTCTATAAGTGTTAAGCTGATAAAACGTGTTAAATGCTGTCAAATGTGATTGCCCATTAAAACTATTAAATCGAGTAATGATTGCATGGCATGTACATAATGTTTGATTAAAAGACTTTAAAGATATAATGCGGTATATACACAAAAGAAGTGTTGTTTGGCGTAAGATAATGGTAAATTACTGCTTTGTCTCCTGATATAAACCGTTAAATTTCTTAAACCGCAGAAGGCTTAACCTAGCACTCTGAATGATTTCACTGTCAGCATGTTGGAATTAGCATTGTTAAATTTGTATACAGCGTTTCAATTTTAGGAAAGTATTCAGTTTAAAACCAAATCAATGTATCAGGGTGACAGCAGGTTTGAATATTTGATTCAACATCAAAAGCTTATCTCACAACAACAACAGAACTGAACAGATGTGACACGGCTCAGCGATATGTAGTATTGCATGATTCTAGACTGCACTGCACCCTGCGGCGTCTACAAAGTGCTGACATGAAACACCCCACATGAAACAGTTCCGAACCATCTGAACCACCAGACATGTCATGCCATTGCTGTGTAGTATATGATTGATATTCTAGGACGTGAGGAGAACGCAAATGTCCGGATCTCTGTGCAAGCTGATGATGATGATGGCTGTAGTTTTATGGCGACGAGTGGTGTGCACCAAGCCATTGGTATATATGTTTAACACACTTATCCATTATTGTTACACTATATGTATCCATCCTGACGAAAAATACAACGAAATATGTGTTTATACATTTTCTTAAAACTTCTGTATAAACAAAACTGGTGCAGTGGTACAGCTGGTACATCTATACTATATTTTCCATACACAAAGGCAGTCGTATATTTAAAATACACAGGACTTACAATACACAGGACTCCACAATTTACCTGATGGATTATAATGATACATAATGCAACCCCATACACTATAGCTACACTGATTGTGACCTATACCAAATCAGACTAAACCATTCAAAAGCAAAACAAGAAACCATGACCAGGAAAATATCCGTCATTATGAATCTACAAAAGACACACGTACATGGGCAGGGTAAATAACTGGACCTAAATAAAACATATTCAATGTCCCATGCGAGCAGGTGTACATTATATGCATATTAGTGTACCTTAATAAAGATGTACAACACCCACGCTGCTAACCACAGTTAATAGGGCCAACCCGTATGTTACGTAACAGACGAACACAGACAATCTTGCCTATGTTAGATTAATCTCATAAGAAGCAGACCTGAAATTTTTGGATGAGCCTGTATATAGCTAGAAATGGTTTTTCACATTAGTTTCCTTCGTGCGTGTTAATTTACAATAGCTTCTGCCTTGCTGAAACTTATACATAGCCTGCTGGTCATTCCGTCTTCACACCGAACCTGCGAGATCTATCGAGAAAGCTTACTATAGAGGCATTAACGTATGAAGCTTGTTTTTCGAAGGAATCGTCAAGTTCATCCTCGGCATCCTGGTCGTGCATTTGGACCTCCCAAATGTTTGTTTTTACTGTAGACCAGTCAACCTTTAGCCCTTGACATACACGTCAACGGACACCTTGATGTTTTCACGCGAAATCTGGATATATTTGCAGAAGTGTATTAATGACTTAGAAATTGCTTTCTTGAATGTTTTGTCTGTAATACAACAGAAAAGTTTAAAAAGCGTCAAAAAACATATATGTGATCAATATATAAATGCTCAAGATTAACAACGTACATTTTCTGCAAATGACAGGGAATCCTCTAGATTCCCTTCATCATTCCCATGACAATAAGTGATAGACAGGGCCCGCTTCGGTGGTCGTTCATTGGGATTAATGTTGTTTCCCTGATCAACAATATGATAAAGGACTTAATTAAGGGATATACAGAGATTAAAAGTCAGAGTATAGTACGCAGATGGTCCGATGTACATGTAACTGATGAAATACGGGCCTATGAAATACATGTCGTTTCTGTTCATCTGGTGAAAATTAATGTCTCACAGTTGGTGATTTGTGTCTTTTGGATAGACCCAGATATGCGAATAACTGGCCCCAGATTGTTATGGTCAAAGGACTAAACGGCGACAAAGTAACAATAAAGTGGTATAAAGGGTCGGTTCTGTCTAAAATCACACCTTGGGTTCTCATCCAAAGTGGCAAAGGTTGCATCCATTGGACAGAAGAAGTTCACAAGAACCTTATTTGGTACTTTGGTTTTGAGATAACAGACAAAGGGTACTTGCCCACAGATAACCGAAAAGTAATTCAGACGTACGAAGAAACTATGTAACTAAGATCATATTTAAATTTCACGAGTATATTCTTCCTCACACATCTAAATGTCACGATTAAACTGTTGAAACCAAAATAAACTGTTGTGAAAAAATGTTAGAGAATATATTCAATGTACACAGTATGCAAACTATATACCTCCACTCGCCCTGTAGAATTACTTTTCTAAATACTTACTTGTTGGAAATGCAGTGACAAATTTTCTGTAATGTGCTGTCTGCAGTTTTATCAGGGAAACGCTCGAACCCTTCTTGCCAAGTAGCAATGCCAGTAATGCACAGATAGATGTTTTTTTTTTGCAAGGTTCATCTTTTTCATGGTTATTGCTTTCTTCTCGGCAGTTTCAAGCGACAAACCTTCTTCTGCCATTTGTTTCAACAGAACATACCTGTCGATTTCAGATAAACGTTGAAATGTTTGCCTGTTGAAACAAGCAATGAAAAAGCTTCTGGTAACATTGCATCCCATTACTAAGATAAAGCTGCTTTGGATTTTCCGTCGTACGTTTTCACTTATATGATGATGAGGTGTCATTATGTGTGTCTACACATATTGTGTCCTTGTGGAAGGGCAAGTTGTTGCCGCCAAAGTGCTGCCGCCACTGAAGTATCATGCCGAAGACATTGAACAGGACATCCCATCCAGTCGCATTATATACTGACAATGGGCCAACCAGTTATGTTTCTTTGCTCTAATCTGTGAGTGCTGAGCGCCGAGCTGGAGCAACAACCAGTACCTTTGGTATGACCAGACCCGGATTCGATCCCGGACTTCCGATTTCGAGGTTGACGCTCTAACCATTAGGCCACAAAAGCGGTCCAGGAATCTTTTAAGGGATAAAGCAATACTTTTCTTACCGTTTTGTTTAACCCCTTTCTGACATTCATAGCTGATTACTGACAGATTTGTGGCTATTAATTCCAGTTGTTCCCATCAACGTAAACTCTACTTGGCAACACGGAAGGTCGTGCACAGTAAATCACTTTTCTGTCAAATGTAAAAAAGAAACATTTCATTTAACTAAATGCCTTAAATATGTATCAAACCGGAAGACTGGTATATAGAGAGGAGTGTAGCATGTGCTTATTGTATTTGTTGCATTTGTTGATTGTGCCGCGGTTACCTAAACGCCTTGCCTTTTCCTTAGACAGTCCAGCATGTATGTCGACGTCTATGAAACATATGTGGTCAAGGTGATGCGTATCCGTTTCGGACAGAATTTCTTGTGTTGCTGTCCTCGAATTGTTACCGACTAGAGCAAATAAGGTATAATCGTGGACTCTTTCAGGATCGAAATCCTTAGGGTTACTCATTCGGGTTCACTAATACTGCCACGTGTGGTGAAGCTGATGACCGCATTGATGATTTGATATCCGGCAGGAGTACTCTTCTGGGGGAGACTGAAGATGTACCATAGACCTCTGAAACCTGCCTGTTGAAAATGAAAAAGGGAATGGAAACATTGTCTCTTTTGTGATATGTTTTTAGTGCTAAACGACAGGAATGTGTGTTCCTGTTATGAATAAAATACTTGTAATGGCGAACAGAGAGCAAATGCAGATTAAAAAGTTCTCGAAAAGAGGCAAGAATTACCTCACAAGCTTTTTCCAATAATATATTTTACCAGTATTCTGTAAACGATTATTGGGTATCGTCGGCGAAAAGATTTAATATACTTTAGATATTCAATGAAACTCATGTTCGATTCACAAGCAGAAAGCTCTCTGCATACGTCGCCTTTAGATAGGTCACCTGTCGTTCTTTCAAACCTTTTACCAGCCTCACAACAGTGAAATTTTAACAGCAAGAAAGATAAATGCACACACTTAACGGTATTTCTAATTTACTCAGCCTTGAAGCGTTATAAAACTGTACAACACTTCAAGGAGAATTGTTAAATTAATTTAGTGATAGGAAAGATAGCAAATTTCTGAAAAGCGTTTTTTCAGATAGACAGTGTATCCAAAGGACAGGTCAAAATCAAATGATAACAAGCAAGCGTAGCATGGCCATACTCTTCGGAGTTCCGTTTGCACACTCGCCTACCGCCAATAAGTGCAAACACACTCCCATTGTCGTCTTTTTCCAATGACCACAAAACTGCCATATTGGGGTGAGTTATAAGATAATGTTAAAAACTAGCCTGTTGCCGATACCTCTCTTTCTGAAAGTAGCACTGTTTCCAGAGTGCTTATAGAGCTGCTGGGGGGCCTCGGTGGCTCAGTTGGTTAGCGCGCTAGCGCAGCGTAATGACCCAGAAGCCTCTCACCAATGCGGTCGCTGTGAGTTCAAGTCCAGCTCATGTTGGCTTCCTCTCCGGGGGAGGGTCTGCCAGCAACCTGCGCATCATCGTGGGTTTTCGTCGGGCTCTGCCTGGTATCCTCCCACCACAATGCTGGTCGCCGTCCTATAAGTGAAATATTCTTGAGTACGGCGTAAAACACCAATCAAATAAATAAATATAGAGGTGCTGAGTCAATGGACTTCAGAAAAAAGGGATTCTGATTAATATTAATACATCACAGCTTAATTAGGAGTAGACATTTTGCAAAGCTCTACATATGACACAAATGTTAAATGTTTTATTTAACGATATTATTGTTATATTGTATGAACATTTTATTGATTGATTTATTGATTTATTTATTTATTTATTTATTTGATTGGTATTTTGCGCCGAATATTTCACTTATACAACGGCGGCCAGCATTATGGTGGGTGGAAACCGGGCAGAGCCTGGGGAAACTCGCAACCATCCGCAGGTTGCTGGCAGACCTTCCCACCTACGACCGGAGAGGAAGGCAGCATGAGCTAAACTTGAACTCATAACGACCGCATTGGTGAGAGGTTCCTGGGTCTTTACGCTGCACTAGCGCGCTAACCAACTGAGCGTATGAACATTTTTCTGATGTGAACAGAAAAGGTCATCTGAAAACTGATCGCCTCTCTGGATGCCGAACACCCATCTGGGTGACGCAGTTAACGTTAATTCCAGCGCAAACGTAAACAAGATTGAAATTTACGATGAGTCCACCGATGAACTCTAGTCACGGGATGAGATAAGTTGTTTAAACCTCCGCCTTTCAGATTTCCATTATTTACTCACTACATTGTATGGAAGTGTTAAACTTGTTAACGGAGAAGCAGTAATTATGGCATCGAATTATACCACACAGTTTCAGCAATTTGTCTCTTATGTAGAATAGCAATCATTCCCTGTTTTCCTTACAGAAATGGGAATGTTCCGTATCTGTTTCATCTTATGCGAATAAGATATTTTAGCTCGGCGTATTGCATTTACGTGACACAAGCATGACTTGCATGATTCGCAGAATTACGCTCACCCATGCACACCACTAGGATATGTTGATAAATGTAATATTTTGTGAACATGGTGACAGGGTGTAATTGTAACATGAATTCGCACATGACCTTGAAATATTCATTATTAATTTTATTACCCGAACGTAACGAACTTAAAGATATGTCAAAATAAGATACGGTTTGTTCTCAGTTTTCTCCAGTGCTGTGGGAATATAGTAATTGTTATAGTACATGTAATATACATGTCGATATTGTGGATATATTTGTTACACTCCGCGTGGGAACTATAAGTTTAGCGGACATGTGTATGGGGAAACGACTGCAGAAATTAATGCTGTTCATTTATCTTTTTAAAAAATTAAACACGTGTCGTTTCAACATAGGTAACGTTCCTGCATGTAGACTAGTTTGTCTGATGGCCTATTTTATGTTATACATGTACGTACATCTGTAATGTTTGCTTTCATGAAAAACATATATGTTCTTTGCTGTACTCATCCTCTCAAAGTAAACTTTCAAAAATGCGTCTTTGATTTCTGGTTTCGTTTATGGGTTTGATTGTAATGAACAATGCCATGTAAAGTATTTTTCCTTGTAGTATTTGGAAACACACGTACCTGTCATTCGCGGCCAAGTTTTCCCTCTTTTTACAGTGAATTCAAGGCGTCTGGGGGGGGGGGGGGAGGCCATTCACTCGGAACCGGTTCGATATAGTTGTACTGGAAAACATCATTGTGCACCAAGCTACCCACATCAATCTCCCTGCTAGCGTAGACCGAGATAATGTATTACGAATTCAAAGGACGGATACTGTGTAGTCTACACCGATAGTAGTTTAATCCGTTCAATAATCCGTGGATGATAGAAACGAATGCAAAATTAAAATGACAACGGCAAACAGTGGGGTTTTTTGACGTTTACATTCGACCTATTGCAAGCAAGAAACTTGTGGTAAATTAGTTTTTTTACTAAAACTTAGCGTTAAGAGTAAAAAAAAAGTCAACAGAACAACCAAGTAGGTGAGACTAATGTCCCGCGCCGTACATTACGCTTTCAGGTGAAGGGTGTGCACGTACCCGTCCTCTCTGGGCGTAGTTGCCCTAGACCTGCCTGTTTTTGGCCTGTCTGATGTCTGCCCTGTCTGTCTGTAACGTTGCATCAAGTTTGACACAGTTACACGAGATCAACCGAAGGTCCTTGCAAAGTGGGCATGGGTGGCTCCCATGAATACCAAACCCAGGGCTCTCTCGCGTTGTTCTGGAGTCAATCGAGGCATTACTTTGGTGGTTTTTAGTCAGTGTGCAAGTCCAAATTATCCTGTAGCCGACATAAAGCCAGAAATAAATCGTCTTCAGTCAACATATGTTCAAAATCTTAGGTTGAGGTAGCATAACTGAGTTCTGTCTCAGTTGAACTAAGTACGAAAGCCATTGATAAAGTACAGATGTGCAAAGCTCGCGATGTTTTACTCGTATTTCATAAAAGAACTTAAGATTTAAGTCATAAATTGCAAGTGCTAAAAAGTTTAACTCGGGACAGAAAAACCCTCAAACTGTGATCTGTACACTGTTCTGTAGTTAGGAATTAGTGTACAAATTTAAGACTTCCTAGAGCAAATCATTTTACTTGCAGCAGTGTTTGAAATCTTGACTTAAGTCTTAAGACGCTTGATGAATATAGTCCATGGCTATCATCGAGTAAGGAAACGGCTTCAGTAAGATGTCAAGGATTATATAAATTACATTCTGTGCCCGTCTTAACAGGATTGCCGCTCATTAAACTGATCTGTATGATGTATGTATGTACAAGACTGGACAGAGCACGATGGTTTATCGATGTTGAACAGTCAGTCTGTAATACTAGACAGCACAAGCTTTATCATTGTCAAACTGTCAGTCTATCCTGAACTCAGTACAATATATGTGGTTGTCAAACAGTCAGTCTATAATACTAGACATCACAATATTTATCGTTGTCAAAGTCAGTTTATACTGGGCCTGAGCACAATATTTATCGTTATCAAACAGTCAGTCTATAATACTGGACAAAGCACGATCTTTATCATTGTCAAACGCCCAGGCTATAATACTGGACTGAGCACAACATTTATGGTTGTCAAACAGTCGGTCTATAAGACTGGACTGAGTACATTATTTATTGTCGTCAAACAGTCTATAAGATTGGACTGAGCACAGTATTTATCGTTGTCAAACAGTCAGTCTATAAGACTGGACTGAGCACAGTATTTATCGTTGTCAAACAGTCAGTCTATAAAAGTGTACTGAGCAAAACCTTTAACGTCGTCATACAATCAATTTTTGCTTGAAATTAGCACCATCTCCATCTTTATCAAAAAGGCAATCTATGATAAAAATCCGACGTTGATAAACGACTATAACAACTGAGAAATGTTCATTTGGTCTGTGGGGAGATTTAAGCTTGCAAAGGCTATTGATATGGGACTGAAAGTTATCGGACTTAATTCTTGTTGATATTGATGATTGTGTCCATAATTTCCTCAAAGCGCCATGGCATGTCTTTGTTGGATTTTGGAACGTCGTGATGTCCTAATGATGATGGTTCACGTTAACGAGGAAGAAGAAGAAAAAACAACTGCTACATTTTTAACCTGGCTGGTTCCCTCCCCCTGAAGTCAGGTGGTGGTAATCGTTTCAACCTGTATAGAGTTCTACGGAGCCGTAAAAGTGACGTGGTGAAAAATGTTTAAAAAATTGGAGAGGGGGTGGGAAGAATAAAAGAGAAAACCTAATTCTTTTAGTGAAGAATTATGTTTACAGTTTTAATGACATAGGATTGTTGAATCATGCTATAAATCGTGATTGTGATGACGTTCCCTGTCGTATAAGATGAAATTTGGCAGAACATAATAATTCGCGAGCTACAGTAGTTGCTCATTTGCATACTGGCATTATAGACCAGGCAGTAGCCGCCTACATGGATTTGACTGGCACAACCACTATCGTTGCAAACGGTTGGTCAGTTAAGTAGGGGCCCGATTTCCAAACCCTGGGTACTGTTGTTCAAATCTGTTTTAAGAGTTAATAGCAGATTTAACGTTAAGCCAAGTATTCAATTTTGTACTTTGCCCCGTAATAATTAGGTTACAGTAAATGAAACATGAACTAAATCCACGGGTCTTATCCTTTGACTTTGGACAACTGCATTGGCTACTGACTTTTTGCCAAATCTTAAATATATAATATGACTTAATACTAGTATTAGCTAATACACTTTCCAGCAGCTTTAGAAGCTTCATGGGTGCGGTGGTGCCGATGGGCTGAAGTGGCGCTCCCGGTTTCGTAGAATGATCTTCCTGTAGACTCGAGGAACAACGGACTGCTCCACAACAGCTCCATCGGACATTTCTGATTGTCTATGTCTAATAGTAAGCCTCTTTTGACAGCGAGATTCAGTACAAGTCTGTTGAGGCCCCATTCATCATGACGCTCCTTCTTCGGCATCCTGTCCTCCAATTTTTCAGAAAGATACCTACTTTTGAGTCATTATTCTGAGCCAACCGTAGGCCCACATCTAAGATCCTGGAGAATGTCGCACAGAATTGCATGCTAGAAAGATTCAGGATCATTGGAGATCGCTGTGATCCAAGTCACATCTTCAGTTATCTGCTTTCCTTGTGCGGCCATTGCAGCTCCTATCACTTCTGGGGGTAGAACCTCAGTACATCGGCTCATCACATCTGTTACGTCCAACGGCAAGCGAGAAAGTCCGTCTTCGTCTGCACTGGCTTTACCAGGCCTGTACTTGATTGTGAATTTGAAGTCACATAGCTCTGACATCCGTATCACCCGCGCTGTATCTAGTTCAGCTGTTGACATACAGTTGATCATATAGGAGGATTGTTGTCGTTGTACACGGTAATATCAGGAGCGTAATCTAGAATGCCTCTAAATCTTTCCGGTAAGTGCCAGAAACTTCAGTTTACCAGCAAGTATGTGATAGTTTCGGCTGGACTTAACGTACGGGAGCCGTGACCAATAACTCTCACATCATCCTAAAGTTGGTACAACCCTGCTTCCAGACTCCTCAATGTTCAGATAGGTCATTACATCAAAACTCACGAGCAAGTCGATCAAGCCTTACAACACTGACTGATGGCCAAGGGTCCAGGTGATCTTGGTACTTGACGGTATCTGATTACTCTTCTGGTTTCTAACTGACTTAACTGTGGAACCATTCCCTTTCAACAAGTCAAAGTGTTGTTTGACTCGGCGACTGAAGTCAGGTAAGTAACGATGGTAATACCCAATGAAGCCCAATCCTTTTCTTACCGTTGTGGCTCGCTGGTCTTTCAACATCTGCACTGCCTCAATGTTAGCTGAGTCAATCCGGTATCCACTTGCACTGAGAGTGTGGCCACGGTACTTCACCTCGTTCCGGAAGAGCTTGCACTTTGATGGCTTCATTTTTACTCCAAACTTCTTCAAACGCCTAAGTACACTTTGAACCTTCTTGATGTGCTGTTCAAAAGCTTTACTGAAGACAATGATCTCACCTTGGTATGGTAGGCTGATGTGGGAAAGTCCTTCTGAGCAGGCGTTCATCAATCGTTGAAATGCTGCTGGTGCATTTGTTAGCCCAACTGGAATTCCGGATCACTCGTACACTCCATCAGGGGTGAAATGTGCTGTGTACTTTCTTGAGTCACCTGAGACACAACCCTGATGATAGGGTTTGCCTTGGTCTAGAACAGTCAACCAAATGTTTCCACCGAGACTGTCCAATGCATCTTGAATTTTCGGTATAGGTTGACGACTGGGAACAATTTTGGCGTTAACTCGTCTGTAATCGATACAGAGCCGTAACGTTCCATCTCTCTTTCTCACACAAACAACTGTTGACGAATAGGCTGATCTGGACCTCTGGATCCATCCACGTCTGATAAGGTCACTGAAATGGAGCCTGGTGTACTAAGTTTATGTCCATTTCCAGCTCCTTGATGCAGCCTATGTCATCCTCGCACTGAGTAAAAAGCGCCTGACCATCTAGCATATCTAACACCCTATCATTTTCCTCTGCAGTTAATGATCCGTGGCCCAGATCTATTAAGGACTTCCAGTTTACCCCAGGATCACTAATATTAACAGTCTCACTTGAAGTCTCACAACCCCAATACTGGTCCACCTACACAGGTAGATTTCTGATTTTACAGGCTGTAACACATCTAATACTGTTCTTCTTGGTAAGGTGTTGACACTGACATTAATTCTGGTCACAGAGTCCTTTTGAAGTGTTACAAGTGCCTCATTAACCTGTAAGTCATCACGCTAAACTTCTTCCATACTAGGTTCTAATATGGCATTTATGTCAGTATCAACAATTCTGGTGTGAAGTATACACTTAACAGGTGCTCTGGTTATGACAACGTTAGTTTTTCACACCTTGACTGTACCAATGTCACGCCCGTAAGAGCTGGACGATTTCGTTTGCCCTTTCGTTACTGAGGCACAGACTGGTTTATAAACTGACAAGCTAGTGAATTTTGTTTTCCCAATTTACACTTACTGATACCCCTCATGTAGTGTTCAATTATATTTTACCCAGTGATGAGCAAGTTAATATCGGGGTTATTGACGATCAATTCAGGGATAAGTAAACACTGACTTTGTCAGCTGACAATGACTGAAATGATACTTCTATCCAACCTTCAAATGGAATGACTGTCCCATTTCTTGCTACCAGCTTAAGGCTGTCTGTAGATCCCACTAACTATTGTACAGACTTAATATCAACATTGGGCAGATTCTTATCTAAGCATTGTTTTGACATTATACAAACCTGTGACCCGCTGTCCCACATGATTTCTGTCCCTAGACTACCCAATATACGCTTCATTTCACATTTCTCACCAAACAACTGTACAAGACGATTTCTATCCTTTGGTGACAGCTCACAAACTATACCTCATAGTTCATTGCATGTTTCATTTACAGTCTTACATTCAGTACGAAGTTCTTTATTCAGCATGGCCACAACTTCTCCCTTGGTCATGGCCAAATCTAGTTTACCTCATTGGGTCTGTTTGGAACTGGTTGATCGCAGTGTACCTTATAATGTTGTGGACTGCTACACCTGAAACACCCACTGCCACTTTTACGGCAGTGAGGACATCCGGTGCGGTTTGTTTCCTTCCCTCCTGTTGACTTATCTGATAACTGCTAGTTTGCTGACGTTGACATTAGCTTCGCAATGTCCCTTTCAGTTCACGGATCTCCGCTGACCATGAAAATTCCTTTTTTTTGCTTGTGGATAACTAGGGGTGCTCTCTGGGTTACTCTCAGGTTGTAACACACTATTCCCTTTAGGTTGCAGCCGTTGTCCTCCCAGTTTCTTTCGACACTCTAGTTCAGTGGAGGATACCTCGACCACTTACTCTAAGAGGTCTTTGTCCGTAATGCTCCTGTCTTGTAACATCAGCATTAACTCATGTCTGAGATGGTCACTTTGTAGGCCAGTCTTACGGGCAGAAAAATTCTCTGAACCAGCGAAGAAACGAGTCCTCGTGTTTGGAGGCATACAGGAAACTTTGTCACAAGTCATTTAAATTGGTGACAAAGTCTTGCGCCTTCTCCTGTGTCTTTTGGGATGAGGTTACAAGCCTCATCATAGCGATGCGAAACATATTTCTCACTTCTCATCATAGTGAACCGCGACATCTTTCTCACTTTTGAAAGCTTCAGGTAATCACATCTCTCAAAGTATCGTCGCATGTCAACACCTGGATTGATGCCCTTATTATGGCTTCTATGACTTTCTTCTCGGAATGCCCCTTTTCCAAGCCAATGTCAAGTTGCCTATTGAGTAAGTTTTTGTTGCCTGACTTCGTGATTCATCATTCAGTCTTAACTCTCTGCGGTACAGGGTTTCGTTCCTTCAGTCAGGGTGTTGTTGTTGGTGGTGACTTGTACCGTCGTCAGGGTGTTCCTGGTCTGCATTCCCATCATCTACAATCAGCGGGACAACATCTATCACTGCGTCAGGGTTCTGAAGATTTTCCGGCGCAAGATCTGAGTTTCCTCGTCAGCCATTGTTTATGTTTACCATTATGCTAAAGCCACCCAGGCAAGGATCTTCAGGATTGGCTTCTGGAACATCAAACATAGACGCTGGATAAATTGTTATGGAACACCTCGTCAAGTTTGACGGCAGAACTGGGCAGGACATACTAAAACCTTATCTCGTCATCAAGTTGATGTTAGAAAAGCTGACATAATGCTTAAAAAAATAAGAGGGAAGGGCCTCACACAATCAAGTAAACGTAGCCATGTTGTTACCCACGGCCCGAGTTCATTTATTTAAAAAAAAAAATTTTTGAGGTCAAAATTCAGACGTGAACTTTTGGTTAGAGATCGCGACAGGCTCTGGGTCTAGTCATACCTAAGACTTTAAAAGAGGAAGTTGTAGTTTCCTCGCTTGGCGTTCAGTATTAAGGGGATAGTATAGCGACTGGTTGACCCGTATCAGTATAATGGTTCGGGCAGGGCGTCTTACTTGCCTTCGGTAAGTCGTCTCAGTGAAGTAGTACTAGATAAAAGAGCGGTGGAAATCCGTCCTGCAACAAGGAGGCACATTACACATACATACACTCTAAGGACTCCTTCGTCGTCATATGACTGAAAACGTGTTAAGTACGACGTTTAACCCCAAGCACTCACTCACTCAACCCTAAAACTGACCCGCAGACGTTCTCGCCACCCAGTAGGCCTACTATAATAAGGCGCACTTTAGGCCCGAACACAACGGCAAGACCTAGTTCCATCCCTTCGTTCTTCATCTCTCCATACTCTCGCGCACTGCATGATCGTCCAATCCAGTTGTGTGTTTTAAGCCAGTCTAATAATTGAATTCGTCAGTGTTTAGTTTAGCGCCTCATAGCAGACAATAGTTATACGTTTTCTTTTTACGTGTATATGGGAAAACAGTAATAGCCATTTTCATTCGTGTCTATACAAAATGATTATAACTAAGCTGTTTTGAGTGAAGAAAAGACCACTGAATCTAGTGAAAAGGTCAGTACATAGGATAACCACGTTAACGTTTTTATTCTGTGCATGTGAAAAAAAACAGGTGATCGAGGGATTCTTCGAAATATGTTGTTGCAGATCTGTGAGTCAGATACGAGTGGCGCAGTCATGAGATGCAGTGTGTTGTAGTCCCTGATAAAGGATATTTTCTCATGTTGTATCCCAAATATAACTGTGTACCAGCTCCACTTGTAGCAAAATAAATACAGAGAAGTTTCTATTGAAACAAAATAAAATGTCTTACATAAGAATAACGCTATATAAAATATTCTGTCTCAATCGAGAATTAAATAAAGATTGCGACTGGATTTGATTTATAGCTCGATTTGTAAATTATTCCACAGTCTAGGTCCTGATAGGTTTGTGGAATAACATGAGAAGTTAAAATGGTACAATGGAGAAAGCCGTTCTCGCGTTTCTTATACATTGGGTGAATATGAACACATAGTTAAAATTCCTCTGCATCAGACGGTAATGATGTATACTTTTTGAACAAATTGTATTTTTTTTGGAATGTGTTAATCTTCACTAAATTTAGCTGTTATAAATCTTTAAACAAGGGTTCGATGAAAGGATTGAAACCAAGACGATTACCCCAATAAAGAGCGATTGGCAACTTGTTCGGGAGTTTTAATCTTCATTTTTGTTTTAATACTCAACAGAAGCCAGACAAAAAGATGATGATATTGATTTAGGGAAGGCAGAGTGACTTGGATACTTTGAACACAGCGCACGCGACATGACGGGTTGTAAATACGACCATTCAAAGCGATTAATGTGAAAGCTATATGCTGGGAACATGGCCTATAGATCTCAGAGCGTGTCATATAGGCCTACATAGGTATAGTTTCATGGGAAAAAAAGGAGAAGCACGGAAACCACCAACCTTTACTAGTCTCCTGCTTAAAAAAAATTACAGATTTCAATAAATCTTTTGCCATTTAGTTCATTAATAATAAGGCGTTTATACCAAAAACTTGGAAAGCCTGCTGTTATCGTAAGGAGTATTAGACTTCCAAGCTGGACGCTGCGATTGCAAAGTGAAAATATCTGGATGATAAGCCTTATGGTGCAAATATCGATCAAAATTCATAAATACGAGTTTATCTACTTTTGTTAAGTATACAGTATTTTGTAAGGATCAGAATCCATGAACGCTTCACCAAACAAACTTGAAAATGATCTGGGTGTTATAAAAAAAATCGTTCCCGGAAAAGTCTTGCCGTTATTCGTTATCTCCGATTTTCCGCCTCTTTTACTCCAGAGAAGTAATTTCACCGAATTATGCACCTGCTTCTGATAAAAACTATTTATTATGAAGCAGCATAGATTGTTGCCCCGTGGGAAATCCTGATGATATTTCTGGCCGTATTACGGCTCCCACAGGTCTTGCTGCATTCAATATAGGGGTGTCAACTCTACACAGCACGTTCGCATTCTGAACTGACGCAAAACTGCTATATCATTCTTTAGGTGAAGGGTAAAATACATTAGCACCAGTCTGGGAGAATTTGTAGATTCTCCTGAAATCTCTATGGATGATCACAAGATGCTGATCAACACCTATGGCCGGTTGTGTCATTGTGTGACCAAAATGATGTTCTTTTTGTGCAACTCATCAATCTTACAAGAAATGAAAGAGGCAAAAAGTTGTTCTCTATCGACGCCTTGGACTTCTTTGGGCTGAGAAACAAGTGTAGAACCAATGGATTATCTCTACATTTTTACAAGTAATACAGAGGTACACAGACACGGCCCGTAATTTCCCGTGTAGAGACCCAGTTACTATAGAAAACTTAAATAAAAGATCAGCATTATTCTGAAGTATTCAATACTAATCCCGTGAAATCACGAACACTCGATCGTCCAGCATGTATAATGTGCACCAAAAATATTGATGTCCGATACCCTTGTAAACCAAAAAATGGAACCATTTCAAGGACTGATAAGCCCACAAACTCTGTTATTCCGTCAACTGTTCATATACCTTGGATAACAAGAAGGATTAAAGTTGAGAAATTCAAAACCTGTCTCGATGGAACCAGATGACAACACCAATAGACCTTTCCGCACTCTCAACCAAGAACAGACAATTCACCAGTCATAAGCAGTATTGTTGCTAATAGGTCAACCGGATGTTCTACACATTGGTTACAAATGTTAAATCTTTCTGTGACATTGGGACGTCACAGTTGCTTTCACCGGGAATGGAATGAAAAGCAACGTTATCACGAGAAGAGGTGGTGGGACATTGAATGTGTTGGGTCCATCCATTGATCCGTAAGAAGACACAGTTAATAACAAAGGCGACATTATTCCCCTTAAAATTGGCCTGGGTATCAAGCTCAAAAAAATAACAATTAATAAAGCAGTACTATATAGTTAGACAAAGCATATGTTGGACTAAGCCGTGTAACATCTGTCCAAGGTCTAATAATTCAAGGTTTCAAACTTCAAGTATCTACTGCACTCAAAATAATACATGACGCAATGGCTGACTCGAGGACGAGGTACACAGACGGTCCAAGTGATAGTAGATCGTTTTCTTCTGTGACGTTGCACTACCTGTGTACTTCCTATATGTTCTATGAGCACGCCTACAACTATAATTGTGACGTAGTAAAGGAAAGAGCATGAGTGCATGAGAGCATTGTTAATGCATAACCGAAACTTGGTTACCTGATGTTCTTCTGGAATCTTGTCTTCATCTATATGGCTTCATCCAATATATCTCAGGTATGATCAAAACAACTGAATTTCTTTGAAACTAAAAAGAACAAGCTCATGGAAATGTTGGGGTGTATGCAAGCAAAAATAAACATGTGGACATTAACACGATACCTGTTAACAACAAAGAAAGCATCCCCTTCCTCATTCCAGAATCAGATCTGCGAGTACCTGTGAGACAGAGTTGTATGAGTTTATCAGTTACGTACACCGCACATCCAAAAACAGCCCAGTCATGGATGACTTTAACCAGACATTCTAATGATAATAATCTAAAGTCTATACATTTTCTGTTTCCAAATATGTATACATGCATTTATGTTCATTCCCAACTAATTCTCTTAGTGCCTGTTAAGATGTAAAAGATGATTTGTTTGAATGCTATGGTATTTTTCAATTCCGAAATAAAGTTTATAATAAAATAACGACTATTTCTCTGAGTGCCTATATTACTATATATTTTATATGAATTCCTCTCAATTTTATGTAAATCGCAGGGTTTTTTGGAAGGCCTACAATGTTTCAATGTACATGTGAAGTAAATGTTCATTTCCTTACCAATTTCTTGTTTAAATGAATGTACACAAGACCGATGACCAATTAAGTATTTTTCCGAATTGCCGAATTTTGAATAATCTAGGAGTATTTTAGTATTCCGACATTTAATTTTGTGTTCTGTTATAAGCTTTGTCAAATCAATGCTTTAATTTGGTATTTCGTTTCTACGTGCTTTTTATACAATGGTAGACTTTTAGTACTGTGATGAAATAGAAGTATAATAGCGATTTGGAACTCTACATGTAGGCGAATCGTTCACTGCCGAAAGATTGTATGCAAACCGAACATTGCGCTTGTTGTTTATAACACTAGAAAGCAATTAGGTTGTTTAAACCATCGGTTATATCATCTCTTATTCAGATTAAAATGGGTGGCCCTATTAACTTTTCTTAAGACCATTAACTGAAATGCCACTGATGAGTTATTGTTTATATATTCAATACATTTGTTAATTAGCATTTCATACTAATGTTTGAGTAGATGCAAATTAGCAGAGGGTTTAACACTGAACGAACAAAGTTAAAAGTATGGAGTTTAAAAGGTTATGAAGGCAATCTAAAAAGAAGTAAATTAATTGCTGACACAAGCAGATTGAGTTATTCAATTTGAAAAGTCAGAAACAAATTCATACGCATGTGATGATGTCCTACTGAATAGGTGAGGGCCTCCCATTTATATCGACCCACGAGCAGCGAGACTTGCAACAACAGCCACACAGACTGTTGATAACTGATAGTGCAACACATGTAAATAAATACAGAAGTATACGACCAAGTCCAGACGGAAATGCTCTAGTTTTCACCACGGTAGCAAGAACAGTCTAAGTAGGCCTACATGTTCTCTCACACTGTACGTGATTTACTCTCATTGAAGATGTCGTGCCTGGTCGAATCAGCGCTTTCTGTGAAGCTTTTTTCGTTGGTAATAGTTTTTAGTACTTTAAACCATTAATATTGTTCATTTACATATGTGCAAGAATTTTATATGTGCATCCTTACAAGTTACCGGTAGTACATAGGACAATTAGTTGTGCTCAGAGTTTATGTTCGAGAATGGTGAACTAATGCCAGCTGGCTGCTACACGCAGTCCAATGTAGGCAAGCTGACAAGCTCGGGCACTGCATGGCTCCTCGGGCCAGGTTACTGTTCCGCGCCCCCCGGCCCCTATTTGGTTTGTCTCCAAAACAGGGTTATTTTTACAGTGACCATTGTTATCATCACTGCAGGTTTTTTTTTTTTTGGGACTTTGATATGTTATTACCCACCCCAAACTGCATAATGAGCAAGAGATAAGCGAAATCGTTTCTCCGTTTTACATATTACACTTAAAACCGTTAACTACTTATCCTGTATTTTCTCTGTCTCCTGATAAATCCCCAATTTCATTCATTACAAACATCCGCAATGGCACAAAATCAATAACACACAATAACTATATACACGCCGTAGACTAATAAATCAATACTGTATGATTCCTACACATATTACAAGTCACCTGTGTTACGCTTTTACCGACACGGGATTTTGCCTTTCCCTAACTCTTGTAGTACTGACGGGATATATATATATATATATATATATATATATATATATATATATATATATATATATATATATTTTTTTTTTTTTTTTTTTTTAACAAGCTCCACATTCATATACACGACTATATATGGTATAGATGAACGTGCTTACGCACGCATAGTTACGGGTCATAATCGGTGCACTATAATCTGTACCTCTACATAGCGGTGAATTACACTGCGTGTTATGGGGAAATACAGACCTAATACACCAACAACGCTCACAGAACTAAGTATGCATCCACACCTGAGACGGTTTATTCTTTGTTCGTGTGTTATAGGTGCGTGTATTTTACTATACATTGGGATCGCTGTTACAGGTAAGTCGTATTCGGAATCATCTTATTGACAAGACTATGTAAACCTGCATTGCTGAGCCATACACCTGTGCAATGAATGATCAGAGAATGTCCTTTAAGATTTCTGTTCATGGGACCAAAATCAAAACAGAGTCAAAAACACATGTTCCGGACATTTCACTATGATGTTCTACCTTGTTTTACTTGAAACGGTGATCAAATCCTTGTCCACCGCGGAGAAAACCATCTTGATTCAGCAAAACTTGTGCCCATATGGCAGAAGGATTTCAACCGCATGATGGCATTATTTAAATATACAGTAACAGAAATTCTTGAGTACGGCGTAAAACACCAATCAAATAAATAAATACAGTAACAGGCCTATGCAAAGTGTTCCTGCATTGATATAAAGGCCTATCGTCTATCGCCCAACACCAGGCCAGATCCCGTTCATTATATCAAGGTCTTTTCCTGGCACATTTTTTACTTCAGAAACTAGTTTGCCCAGGTTACATCATAAAACACATCCATTATAAATATCTTAAACTTTATAATCAGTGGAATACTTTAATGATTACTATAGAAGTATTCGGAACGTTTCGACTTTCGCACCTTTACACTTCCTGAAAATCTGAATATATCCCGGTTCACTATTGAAAAATTCCCACGCAATTTCGACTGGGCTCTCTGGAATTCATCAGTTGGTGCTTTAACGTTAACATAGACTATTTTTGATGAAATCATAGCCAAATTTGCATACGCACTATGTATATGTTTTCGAATACTAGCACTGCACTTTTTTCAGTACCCAACAACACACCTCACAAATCTGAAGTCAGTCAAATAAGCAGTTGTAGAGGAGACACAATATCTAATATACAAAGACATACACGTATGCAGACAAACAGAGATTCTTACCTTTACAGTTGCATTTCCTAGAATTTTCAGCTTGTTATAGCATCCTAAGGTAACTATTTCAATTCGTCCCAGGATAAATCAATTTTAATGGAACTAATAAATTTAACTTGATTAGAGGTTTACGACGTACTCAAGAATATTTCTTGCAGTTGTAATTCACAATATGAAATATAGGCTACCTGGGGAAGTATGGTGCATGCTTTTGTCCAGATCTTCACATCAAAATGGTTTTATTATTTAATTACCTGTAATATATTATTTATTTCTCTCATTTCAAAATCCGTAACAATATATAGCTCATAAAATTAAAATTCCTTGGCTTCGGTAAGTTGTCTCAGTGAAGCAGCACTAGATAAAAGGGCGGTAGAAATCTGTCCTGCAACAAGGAGGCACATTACATTCACCCCAAGGATTCCTTTGTCGTCATATGACTGAAAAATTGTGGAGTACGACGTTAAACCCCAAGCATTCACTCACTCACTTTCACCTCCTGAGAGAAATATATTTCATCATGTCGTTTACATTTAACTTAGTGAACTATGCATTCGTTGCAGGCCATACATCATCATCTGCACTTTGCAACTCTTTCCAACAACTGTTTCTATTTTTTATCGAACGTGTAGTTGAAAAAAAGGCTAAGGAAATGTGAGTAATGTAAATGAAAACACTTAGTAGAAAAAGTAGAAAAATCAGTCTTTTTAATCCATAGCGTTGCTGTTGTGTGCCTACAGCCGATGAAATGAACTGTTTGTGCTCTCTTTCATATCATAAGACCCCCATCTCCTCCACAATAAAACAATAAAAAGAGCAATGCTTTTGAATAATGAGAATTTAGTAAACTGTCAGGCAATTGTGAACTAAACACTTCCTATTTGAAAAATGTGGATTTACATCCAACTAGATCATGTAAAACTGAATCTCGTTCACAGCTATAAAGACCAACTTGATCTCTCGTTATTGAGTGTGTATATCATATCATACGACAGCGAAAATCAAAAGCGTTCAGTGTAGATAAACTTTAACATTCAATATATCAACATGGCAGTTAACATAAAAATTGGAATTTCGGTCGCCATATTTACCTTATCTAACGAATATCGCTCCTAAATGAGCGAACTCACTCGATACCTATACAGGCCTATCGGCTTCTCTTCAATCGGCTCGCGACCGTCAGTCTCGTCTCATTGAGTTCGTTATTAGGATAATTTTGTGCATACATTAAGAGAAGTTGCACAAGCTCTAGTAATCCGAACGACTATTTGAGCCTTTGCCACGCTTACTTCGTTAGAAAAACTAGATAACGTCAAAGAGACGAAAGGCAACTCTAGACTATAGGTATTCTCCATGAATGGAACATTATGTTGCCCAGAATATCTGGAAGCTGGCCTTCTATGGAGATTTTCGTCTTACTCCTACACGACGATCTCGGATGATGCTATGGCTTTTGTGAACGTAGACATACAAACAGATCTTCGGACGTATTCAATGTGCTCTATTTTAGTTTTTTAGTCGTGCGGCATCGCTTACGCCCCTTATTATTAATTAATTAACCATTAATATGGTTAGAGCGAAATTGACGTGTCAGCTTAATACATATATACAGTATGTACGCGTGTACATACGCGTATATCTATCTATCTTTTTTTTTTTTTTTTTTTTGTACGCCACAGCAATCTAGGCTGTGGGAAAACAGAACCAAGTCTGTCCGCGGTATGTAAAACATACCTACATCCTTACTAACAGGACCAGCCCATCATTATATGACTAAAACGTCACAACCGGCATAGATAGAGCCAGGACAGACACAAGAAACAAATATCCATTAAAATTTACAGTAAAACTTCCGCCTCAGAATAGGCGGAACTGCTGAAAACGTGAAGTTATGACACCAGGTCACGAACAATTGCGAAATTAAAATTGGACAACGGGCCTGCCGTTCCGCAGAACGCAAAGAATAGAATTGCGACACCAGGTGGTATTGAATGTCGCCAACTTTCCCAGCCTGCGATGCCGTTCAAAAACAGTCAGCAAGTGGTACTGCAGGTCTCTGTGGAAAAGGCTGGGCACCACCTTAAGATGGTCGATCACGTGATTGTGTGCTATCACGTAGCACCGGTGCCTCCAAATTGACCAGATACAAAGAAACACCTGATCTCTGACGACCGGTTTCAATGAAGGCGGCACTTGTCTCAAGTCCCCCCACAAAACATCTTCCAGGCTGAACGAGAACCCTCGTCCAAGGACGCGCCCAATCGTCCGTTCCAACATCTGCCACATGCTGGACGCAACCGGGCAATGCCACACAAGGTGTTCTACGGTCTCGTCCTGAGACGAGCACAAAGGACAGTCGGCAGATGCAGACAGTCCTGCTCGGACTAACTTATGCCCGACCCACCACTGTCTGTGCCACAGCAGCCAAACAGCCTCCTTGACTCGGTTGTCTACCCCAGACTTCCAGAGCGATAAAAACAAGTTCCTCCAGGACGATGGCACCGAACCCAACTGTTGCCACTTCTAGACTCCGGCGGGGGTTACGCTGTTGTCCACCAGAAGGATCTGATACCATCTCCTGGAGGAAAGCTGAGAAAGGTCCTGTTGGTTAACTTGATACCTCGTCCGGCTGGGATTCGTTACAGTATCCGGCAGATTGAACCATGCCTTCGGTATTGCCCTTCGCACAGCTGCTAGGTGACGCCAATTGACGGACTCCAAGACCAGCCACACTCTGGTGCCTCCATCCACAATATCCGACAATCGCCGGAAACTGGGCGTGGCCGTCTTACCAGGCATCAAAGGTCTTCCACCCTCTCCCAAAATTAGAGGATTTCCATACAAAGGCTGATCCAGAGCTTCCTGCCTCGAAACCGGATCAGCCTCAGTCCGTTTCAGCTTAAAGAAGGTTTTCAGATGGTCGAAGTACCACCGAGGGAGAGAACTGAAACGCGTTGGAGCTTTAAGCAGCCGGAAAAAATCAACCACAGCGTGGGGTTCACTTTTCGACGCCACAAGCCTCCGGCCTACCTGAGCCCACCGAGACGAACTCAACATAAGCCGCTCCAAAAAAGCCAGCTTTAAGGACTAAACCTTCTTGGGGATATCTACGAGGCCTAGACCTCCACTTGCCTTGGGGAGGGTACAAACTTTGGAAGAGACCAGAGGCTTTTTACTCTTCCACAAAAAATCCCGACACATCCCAACTAATGTGTTCTCCTTATCCGCCGGCAAGTCAAAAACTGAGGCAACATACCACAATTTCGACATTGCCAGCAAGTTTAACACAAGGACTCGCCCAACAATGCTTAGTCCTCTCTTGCTCCACCCCTTGAGGGTGCTGCCGACCTTCTGGATGCGGTCATTCCAGTTAACAGAAGCCGCGTTTTTTGCACCTTGTTTTACCCCCAAGAGTTTGACGTGATCTTGTGACCATTCAATACCCAAAGGAGTATCAGCACGACCCCTCCAAGCACCCAAGAATAACCCTTTTGACTTGGATCTGTTGACTTTGCAGCCAGATGCTTTCTGGTACTTGTTCAAGATCGCCTCAGCAATGTGGAAGTCTTCATCATCTCCAACGAAGAGAGATGCGTCGTCGGCATACTGGGAGATTTTGATCGGTTCTTCGACATCAGGGACTCTCACTCCCTTCATGTCAGAAGACCTCACAACCACCCCAAGAACCTCTGCGGCCAGAAGGTAAAGCAGGGGAGACAGAGGACAGCCCTGGCGAACTCCACGCTCGAGGAGAACAGGGTCACCTATAAAACCATTCACCATTACACGACTTACAGGAGACTTGTAAAGAAGCCGGATCCATTTACAAAAAACAGGCCCGAACCCCATCTACTCCAACACTTTGTGCATAAAAGCCCATTCCAAACGATCAAAAGCCTTCTCGTTATCAAGGCTTATGATTGCCGCCTCGATATCCTCGTCTTCGACCAGCTCTATAAGGTCCCGAACAATGAAGCTATTGGTGAGGATTGATCTCCCTGGCACAGAACAGGTCTGATCACTGTGAGCAACAAGGCCCATCACGGATGCAAGTCTGCGGGTTAGCGCCTTCGTCATGATCTTATAATCGGCACACAAGAGTGAAATCGGCCTCCAATTCCGCAGGTCCTCTTTTGGCCCCCGCTTGTGAACGAGCCTGACAAGAGCCTGCTGCATTGAATTGGTTAACTCACCCTGCTCAAAAGCCTCGTTGGCAACGTCCAGCAGGATAGGGCCTAGCACATCCCAGAAAGCCAAATACAGTTCGACAGGAAGACCATCGATACCGGGGGACTTGTTCAGCGTCATGGATTTTGCTGCAGAGTGCAGCTCTTCCAAAGTGAACGGCTGTTCACAGATCGCGGCCTCCTGAGGAGGCAAGATCTGGGAGATCTGGGAGATCAACTCCTCCATGCAATTTCTCTCAACTCCCTCTGAGGTGAAGAGGCTCTGGTAGAAATCGCATGTGGCTTGCAATAAATCCTCGGTGGACCGGACTGAACGGCCATCAGGAGTTGCTACTTCGCGGATAAGTTTTTCTGTGGCACGCGACTTCTCCAAAGAACAGAAATAGCGAGTGGGGTTCTCGCCTTCCACCTGCCACTTGACTCTGGCACGAACGGCGGCTGCTTTATAAGCCTGTTGCTCACCAGCCCGCACTTTACGTTTTAGACCTTCCAACAGGTCAACTAGATGGGTCTCCCCATCACTAACTCTTTTAGAGACCTTGTTGTAATCCTTTAGGAGTTTACGTTGAGCCCGTTTACGGCGACGTGCCCTAGCTTTACTGTACGACAGTGCCACCCTCTTAAGCCCAGATTTGCCCTCCTCCCAGAATTCAGCAGCAGACCTAAAAGAATCCCTCTCTGACATCCAAGCGGCAAAATAATCTCGCATGTTCTTGTGAAACTCTTCGTCATTCAATAGTCTGACGTTGAGCTTCCAGAACCCCGGACCTTTCTCTACCCAGTCCCCTGAATCAAATTTGGCTGTGGCCATAGTATGATCAGACATGGCAGTGGGTTCATGACCTGCATGAACCAGATGTCCAAGGAGATCCTTGCTACAATACACTCTATCCAGACGCGAAGAGTGCGCTCCAGTTGGCGAGGTCCAAGTGTATTCATGGGCATCAGGATGAAGGAACCTGAAAGTATCCGACAGAGAATATGTTTTAATCAAAGTTGCCAAGGGAGCAGTAGACGAATCAGAAGCTACCGCGGCTGTGCTTCGCCTATCTATTAGAGGATTTAAGACGCAATTGAAATCGCCGGCCAGGAAGACGTTGGTGTTTGAATCACCCAAAACTCTTTCTAGACCTTGGAAAAACCGACGACGGTCAGGAACATATGTTGGTGCATGTACGGCGACAAACGTAAAATCAAAGCCTGAATACTCCGCCTCAACCTTGACCCAACGACCACCGGGATCAGTGACAGATGACACTATGGTCCCCGAGGCGAGGAAAGAAGCAAGAAACACAATAGCCGTGCCCGCTCTATGATTCGAGCCGGAAGAGGAAAAAACTTTCCCTTTCACAGCTGTTTCAAACCGGGTTACGTCATTGACGTCAGTAAAATGCGTCTCTTGTAGAAAAGCAACATCTGCTTTTAATGACCTGAAGGTATGGCCAAGGGAAAATTGCTTCCAGTCCGAAAGCAAACCCTGACAATTTAGTGAGACAACATTCAGAGCCATTATGGATCTATTTAAGTTTTGTTTTTCTCGACTTCATGTACAGGGCAGCCTTGCGTGCAGCAAAGTCCTCCTGGGACAGGTAAATGACTTTCCTCTGTTTCCTGACTTTCTCAATTTTTGAGTCGCGGCGCATGGTCCGATAATGGACTCCTAAAGAAGTGGAGACAGGGACTAAAACCTCGCCTTGATCGTTAGCGTATGCCGGCATTGACTCGTCTAGGTCTTCTCCCGGAACGGAATCCTCCATTTCCGACATCGTGTCGTCCATGGGGATAACCGATCCAGAGGCTTCAATGCCGCTAACTTGATCTTTTGAGGTTTCTACAAAAATGGCCTCTGAAGCGGTGCTCCATAAGTATTCATTTATATCTTGTTTTGCAACTGGCTGGGAAAAGGTAAATGACTGACTCCACAAGTCTTGTGAAGAGTCTTGCTCGGGAGACTGACCGGTCGAGCTGTACGGAACCAACGGTTCAGTGAAACGCAACGATACTTCCTCATGTTTGACCTGGCTAGAAACTGATGAAATACCATCATCTGCATTTTTGTCCACATCATTTTCCTCCTCTTTACCCTCTTCATTGCTACCACCCTCCAGCCCATCCTTACCATTATCCATAGCATCTTTATCCTTCCCGTCCTCTGCCTCATTCACCTCATTTTTATCATCATTACCCACTACATCATTGCTACTCTCCTGTCCACCATCCGTATCCCCATTCACCATTTCACAATCATCCTCAGCCTCATTACTATCATCCGTGTCATCATCACTGTCATCCCTTCCGTCATTATCTCCCTGCTCATTGTCATGATCATCATTATTCATATCCTCGTCGTCCTTATTACCATTATGATCCATCGCAACTGCGATGTCATCTTCATCTCCACTACTTGTCCCATTGTCGCTACTCTCAGTGTCCAGATCTTGAGGGCAATTCTTTTGGAAATGACCTTCTTGCTTGCAAATCAAACATTTGTTTCTCAGTGGACAGTCATTTTTTAGGTGGTCTGTCGCCTGGCACAGGTGACAAGCTCGCACCTGCCCTCTGTACCAGACTGGTAACCGAAAAGATGCTCCCACCCATATGGCTTCAGGAATGGTGGACGAAATGTTGCTCATCCATATTCTCCTAACCCCATTTTGCAAGGTTCTGTCGAATAGGTAGCATTCTCGTTCAACAGAGTGCACCGTTCCAAACTGTTTGAGAACAGCCCCTATCCGTTCATCCGGAATCTCATAAGGGCTCTTCACCTTCACCAAAGTTCTGGATTGCTCAACTTCATAAACCGGACAGTTTACTCCATTAAGTACCAGATCTTCATTAAGTAATTTTAGCTTGACCTCCTCATTGGCAACAGTGACATTCCACAGATCCCCAGTAACGTGGACCAAACCCCTCAACACTTTGGGTCCGCTGCCGATGCGTTCCTGCAACCCATGATAAACGTCAATGGCTTTTACATTGCCTTTAATTCGCAATTTAAGGCTAAGAGGCCTTTTAATGCGGAAAGCCATTCTGTTGGTTCAAAAAAAAAAAAAAAAAAAAAAAAAAAAAAAAAAAAAAAAAAAAAAAAAAAAGAACCCCTCGCCCAAAGGTGCTACCCGGCTGACACGTCCAACTGTGTTGGCAGCCAGTCAGGTACTGCACTGTGTGCTCAACCCCTTCACTGATCAATGAACAGTGGCCAATAAACTTCGTGCAAGAGTGCACGAATTTGCTGCCTGTTATTCACAAAAGCCTTTGTGTGCCCTGCTAGCCCGGGATGAATGGCGCTCGACCGGCCAAGCTGACCTTGTTCACTGTCCTATGCTGTAACCTGTATAGGCCTCCAACACAGGCCACGACAACTGGTGCCGGAGCCAAGCCGCGCGGGCTGGCCCACCGGCCACGCTGGCCAAACAGCAAAACGTCAAAAAACTAGTCAAAAATATAGAATTTCTGACTACAAAGTATATCAATGGATAGCTCGTGACAAGAGAAATCTGTGAGTATCAGAAACACACAAGAAATCACTGGAAATTCAGAGAAATGAAGTCTGACAGATGGAGCGATCTGACAACACGTCCGACCTCCAAAGCTCTATCTATCTATCTTTTTTTTTTTTTTTTTTTTTTGTACGCCACAGCAATCTAGGCTGTGGGAAAACAGAACCAAGTCTGTCCGCAGTATGTAAAACATACCTACATCCTTACCGACAGGACCAGCCCATCATTATATGACTAAAACGTCACAACCGGCAGACAGATAGAGCCAGGACAGACACAAGAAACAAATATCCATTAAAATTTACAGTAAAACTTCCGCCTCAGAATAGGCGGAACTGCTGAAAACGTGAAGTTATGACACCAGGTCACGAACAATTGCGACATTAAAATTGGACAACGGGCCAGCCGTTCCGCAGAACGCAAAGAATAGAATTGCGACACCAGGTGGTCTTAAATGTCGCCAACTTTCCCAGCCTGCGATGTCGTTCAAAGACAGTCAGCAAGTGGTACTGCAGGTCTCTGTGGAAAAGGCTGGGCACCACCTTAAGATGGTCGATCACGTGATTGTGTGCTATCACGTAGCACCGGTGCCTCCAAATTGACCAGATACAAAGAAACACCTGATCTCTGACGACCGGTTTCAATGAAGGCGGCACTTGTCTCAAGTCCCCCCACAAAACATCTTCCAGGCTTAACGAGAACCCTCGTCCAAGCAGGCGCCCAATTGTCCGTTCCAACATCTGCCACATGCTGGATGCAACCGGGCAATGCCACACAAGGTGTTCTACGGTCTCGTCCTGAGACGAGCACAAAGGACAGTCGGCAGATGCAGACAGTCCTGCTCGGACTAACTTATGCCCGACCCACCACTGCCACAGCAGCCAAACTGCCTCCTTAGCTCGGTTGTCTACCCCAGACTTCCAGAGCGATAAAAACAAGTTCCTCCAGGACGATGGCACCGAACCCAACTGTTGCCACTTCTAGACTCCGGCGGGGGTTACGCTGTTGTCCACCAGAAGGATCTGATACCATCTCCTGGAGGAAAGCTGAGAAAGGTCCTGTTGATTAACTTGATACCTCATCCGGCTGGGATTCGTTACAGTATCCGGCAGATTGAACCATGCCTTCGGTATTGCCCTTCGCACAGCTGCTAGGTGACGCCAATTGACAGACTCTAGGACCAGCCACACTCTGGTGCCTCCATCCACAATATCCGACAATCGCCGGAAACTGGGCGTGGCCGTCTTACCAGGCATCAAAGGTCTTCCACCCTCTCCCAAAATTAAGGGATTTCCACACAAAGGCTGATCCAGAGCTTCCTGCCTCGAAACCGGATCAGCCTCAGTCCGTTTCAGCTTAAAGAAGGTTTTCAGATGGTCGAAGTACCACCGAGGGAGAGAACTGAAACGCGTTGGAGCTTTAAGCAGCCGGAAAAAATCAACCACAGCGTGGGGTTCACTTTTCGACGCCACAAGCCTCCGGCCTACCTGAGCCCACCGAGACGAACTCAACATAAGCCGCTCCAAAAAGGCCAGCTTTAAGGACTGAACCTTCTTGGGGATATCTACGAGGCCTAGACCTCCACTTGCCTTGGGGAGGGTACAAACTTTGGAAGAGACCAGAGGCTTTTTACTCTTCCACAAAAAATCCCGACACATCCCAACTAATGTGTTCTCCTTATCCGCCGGCAAGTCAAAAACTGAGGCAACATACCATAATTTCGACATTGCCAGCAAGTTTAATACAAGGACTCGCCCAACAATGCTTAGGCCTCTCTTGCTCCACCCCTTAAGGGTGCTGCCGACCTTCTGGATGCGATCATTTCAGTTAACAGAAGCCGCGTTTCTTGCACCTTGTTTTACCCCCAAGAGTTTGACGTGATCCTGTGGCCATTCAATACCCAAAGGAGTATCAGCACGACCCTTCCAAGCACCCAAGAATAACCCTTTTGACTTGGATCTGTTGACTTTGCAGCCAGACGCTTTCTGGTACTTGTTCAAGATCGTCTCAGCAATGTGGAAGTCTTCATCATCTCCCACGAAGAGAGATGCGTCGTCGGCATACTGGGAGATTTTGATCGGTTCTTCGACATCAGGGACTCTCACTCCCTTCATGTCAGAAGACCTCACAACCACCCCAAGAACCTCTGCGGCCAGAAGGTAAACCAGGGGAGACAGAGGACAGCCCTGGCGAACTCCACGCTCGAGGAGAACAGGGTCGCCAATAAAACCATTCACCATTACACGACTAACAGGACACTTGTCAAGAAGCTGGATCCATTTACAAAAAACAGGCCCGAACCCCATCCGCTCCAAGACTTTGTTCATAAAAGCCCATTCCAAACGATCAAAAGCCTTCTCGTTATCAAGGCTTATGATTGCCGCCTCGATATCCTCGTCTTCGACCAGCTCTATAAGGTCCCGAACAAGGAAGCTATTGGTGAGGATTGATCTCCCTGGCACAGAACAGGTCTGATCACTGTGAACAACAAGGCCCATCACGGATCCAAGTCTGCGGGTTAGCGCCTTCGTAATGATCTTATAATCGGCACACAAGAGTGAAATCGGCCTCCAATTCCGCAGGTCCTCTTTTGGCCCCCGCTTGTGAACGAGCCTGACAAGAGCCTGCTGCATTGAATTGGTTAACTCACCCTGCTCAAAAGCCTCGTTGGCAACGTCCAGCAGGATAGGACCTAGCACATCCCAAATACAGTTCGACAGGAAGACCATCGATACCGGGGGACTTGTTCAGCGTCATGGATTTTGCTGCAGAATACAGCTCATCCAAAGTGAACGGCTGTTCACAGATCGCGGCCTCCTGAGGAGGCAAGATCTGGGAAATCTGGGAGATCATCTCCTCCATGCAATTTCTCTCAACTCCCTCTGAGGTGAAGAGGCTCTGGTAGAAATCGCATGTGGCCTGCAATAAATCCTCGGTGGACCAGACTGAACGGCCATCAGGAGTTGCTACTTCGCGGATAAGCTTTTCAGTAGCACGCGACTTCTCCAAAAAACAGAAATAGCGAGTGGGGTTCTCGCCTTCCACCTGCCACTTGACTCTGGCACGAACGGCGGCTGCTTTATAAGCCTGTTGCTCACCAGACCGCACTTTACGTTTCAGACCTTCCAACAAGTCAACTAGATGGGTCTCCCCATCACTAACTCTTTTAGAGACCTTGTTGTAATCTTTTAGCAATTTACGTTGAGCCCGTTTACGGCGACGTGCCCTAGCCCTACTGTACGACAGTGCCACCCTCTTAAGCCCAGATTTGCCCTCCTCCCAGAATTCAGCAGCAGACCTGAAAAAATCCCTCTCTGACATCCAAGCGGCAAAATAATCTCGCATGTTCTTGTGAAACTCTTCGTCATTCAACAGGCTGACGTTGAGCTTCCAGAACCCCGGACCTTTCTCTACCCAGTCCCCTGAATCAAATTTGTCTGTGGCCATAGTATGATCAGACATGGCAGTGGGTTCATGACCTGCATGAACCAGATGTCCAAGGAGATCCTTGCTACAATACACTCTATCCAGACGCGAAGAGTGCGCACCAGTTGGCGAGGTCCAAGTGTATTCATGGGCATCAGGATGAAGGAACCTGAAAGTATCCGACAGAGAATATGCTTTTATCAAAGTTGCCAAAGGAGCAGTAGACGAATCAGAAGCTACCGCGGCCGTGCTTCGCCTATCTATTAGGGGATCGAAGACGCAATTGAAATCGCCGGCCAGGAAGACGTTGGTGTTTGAATCACCCAGAACACTTTCTAGACCTTGGAAAAACCGACGACGGTCAGGAACATATGTTGGTGCATGTACGGCGACAAACGTAAAATCAAAGCCTGAATACTCCGCCTCAACCTTGACCCAACGACCACCGGGATCAGTGACAGATGACACTATGGTCCCCGAGGCGAGGAAAGAAGCAAGAAACACAATAGCCGTGCCCGCTCTATGATTCGAGCCGGAAGAGGAAAAAACTTTCCCTTTCACAGCTGTTTCAAACCGGGTTACGTCATTGACGTCAGTAAAATGCGTCTCTTGTAGAAAAGCAACATCTGCTTTTAATGACCTGAAGGTATGGCCAAGGGAAAATTGCTTCCAGTCCGAAAGCAAACCCTGACAATTTAGTGAGACAACATTCAGAGCCATTATGGATCTATTTAAGTTTTGTTTTTCTCGACTTCTTGTACAGGGCAGCCTTGCGTGCAGCAAAGTCCTCCTGGGACAGGTAAATGACTTTCCTCTGTTTCCTGACTTTCTCAATTTTTGAGTCGCGGCGCATGGTCCGATAATGGACTCCTAAAGAAGTGGAAACAGGGACTAAAACCTCGCCTTGATCGTTAGCGTATGCCGGCATTGACTCGTCTAGGTCTTCTCCCGGAACGGAATCCTCCATTTCCGACGTCGTGTCGTCCATGGGGATAACCGATCCAGAGGCTTCAATGCCGCTAACTTGGTCTTTTGGGGTGTCTACAAAAATGGCCTCTGAAGCGGTGCTCCATAAGTATTCATTTATATCTTGTTTTGCAACTGGCTGGGAAAAGGTAAATGACTGACTCCACAAGTCTTGTGAAGAGTCTTGCTCGGGAGACTGACCGGTCGAGCTGTACGGAACCAACGGTTCAGTGAAACTCAACGATACTTCCTCCTGTTGGACCTGGCTAGAAACTGATGAAGTACCATTATCTGCATTATTGTCCACATCATTTTCCTCCTCTTTACTCCCTTCATTCCTACCACCCTCCTGCCCGTCCTTACCATTGTCCATAGCATCTTTATCCTTCCCGTCCTCTGCCTCATTCACCTCATTTTTATCATCATTACCCACAACATCATTGCTACTCTCCTGTCCACCATCCGTATCCCCATTCACCATTTCACAATCATCCTCAGCCTCATTACTATCATCCGTGTCATCATCACTGTCATCCTTTCTGTCATTATCTCCCTCCTCATTGTCATGATCATCATTATTCATATCCTCGTCGTCCTTATTACCGCTATCATCTATCGCAACTGCGATGTCATCTTCATCTCCACTACTTGTAACATTGTTGCTACTCTCAGTGTCCAGATCTTGAGGACAATTCTTTTGAAAATGACCTTCTTGCTTGCAAATCAAACATTTGTTTCTCAGTGGACAGTCATTTTTTAGGTGGTCTGTCGCCTGGCACAGGTGACAAGCTCGCACCTGCCCTCTGTACCAGACTGGTAACCGAAAAGAATTCTTCTTCAGGAATGGTGGACGAAATGTTGCTCATCCATATTCTCCTAACCCCATTTTGCAAGGTTCTGTCGAACAGGTAGCATTCTCGTTCGACAGAGTGCACCGTTCCAAACTGTTTGAGAGCAGCCCCTATCCGTTCATCCGGAATCTCATAGGGGCTCTTCACCTTCACCAAAGTTCTGGATTGCTCAACTTCATAAACCGGACAGTTTACTCCATTAAGCACCAGATCTTCATTAAGCAGTTTTTGCTTGACCTCCTCATTGGCAACAGTGACATTCCACAGATCGCCAGTAACGTGGACCAAACCCCTCAACACTTTGGGTCCGCTGCCGATGCGTTCCTGCAACCCATGGTAAACTTCAATGGCTTTTATATTGCCTTTAATCCGCAATTTAAGGCTAAGAGGCCTTTTAATGCGGAAAGCCATTCTGGTGGTGGAAAAAAAAAACACACACGCCCAGCGCTACCCGGCTGACACGTCCAACTGTGTGGACTGTCAGTCAGGTACTGCACTACGTGCTCAACCCCTTCACTGATCAACTGTCTAGTGACAGTGGCGAATAAACTTCGTGCAAGAGTGCACGAATTTGCTGCAAGTTAGTTACAAAAGCCTTTGTGTGCCCTGCTAGCCCGGGATGAATGGAGCTCGACCGGCCAAGCTGACCTTGTTCACTGTCCTATGCTGTAACCTGTATAGGCCTCCAACACAGGCCACGACAACTGGTGCCTTAGCCAAGCCGCGCGGGCTAACCCACCGGCCACGCTGGCCAAACAGCAAAACGTCAAAAAACTAGTCAAAAATATAGAATTTCTGACTACAAACTATATCAATGGATAGTTCGTGACAAGAGAAATCTGTGAGTATCAGAAACACACAAGAAATCACTGGAAATCCAGAGAAATGAAGTCTGACAGATGGAGCGATCTGACAACACGTCCGACCTACAAAGCTCTATCTATCTATTTTTTTTTTTTTTGTACGCCACAGCAATCTAGGCTGTGGGAAAACAGAACCAAGTCTGTCCGCGGTATGTAAAACATACCTACATCCTTACCGACAGGACCAGCCCATCATTATACGACTAAAACGTCACAACCGGCAGACAGATAGAGCCAGGACAGACACAAGAAACAAATATCCATTAAAATTTACAGTAAAACTTCCGCCTCAGAATAGGCGGAACTGCTGAAAACGTGAAGTCATGACACCAGGTAACGAACAACTGCCAGATTAAAATTGGACAACGGGCCTACCGTTCCGCAGAACGCAAAGAATAGAATTGCGACACCAGGTGGTCTTGAATGTCGCCAACTTTCCCAGCCTGCGATGCCGTTCAAAAACAGTCAGCAAGTGGTACTGCAGGTCCCTGTGGAAAAGGCTGGGCACCACCTTAAGATGGTCGATCACGTGATTGTGTGCTACCACGTAGCACCGATGCCTCCAAATCGACCAGATACAAAGAAACACCTGATCTCTGACGACTGGTTTCAATGAAGAAGGCACTTGTCTCAAGTCCCCCCACAACACATCTTCCAGGCTTAACGAGAACCCTCGTCCGAGGAGGCGCCCAATTGTCCGTTCCAACATCTGCCACATGCTGGACGCAACCGGGCAATGCCACACAAGGTGTTCTACGGTCTCGTCTTGAGACGAGCACAAAGGACAGTCGGCAGATGCAGACAGTCCTGCTCGGACTAACTTATGCCCGACCCACCACTGTCTGTGCCACAGCAGCCAAACTGCCTCCTTAGCTCGGTTGTCTACCCCAGACTTCCAGAGCGATAAAAACAAGTTCCTCCAGGACGATGGCACCGAACCCAACTGTTGCCACTTCTGAACTCCGGCGGGGGTTACGCTGTTGTCCACCAGAAGGATCCGATACCATCTCCTGGAGGAAAGCTGAGAAAGGTCCTGTTGATTAACTTGATACCTCGTCCGGCTGGGATTCATGACAGTATCCGGCAGACTGAACCATGCCTTCGGTATTGCCCTTCGCACAGCTGCTAGGTGACGCCAATTGACGGACTCCAAGACCAGCCACACTCTGGTGCCTCCATCCACAATATCCGACAAACGCCGGAAACTGGGCGTGGCCGTCTTACCAGGAATCAAGGGTCTTCCACCCTCTCCCAAAATTAAGGGATTTCCACACAAAGGCTGATCCAGAGCTTCCTGCCACGAAACCGGATCAGCCTCAGTCCGTTTCAGCTTAAAGAAGGTTTTCAGATGGTCGAAGTACCACCGAGGAAGAGAACTGAAACGCGTTGGAGCTTTAAGCAGCCGGAAAAAATCAACCACAGCGTGGGGTTCACTTTTCGACGCCACAAGCCTCCGGCCTACCTGAGCCCACCGAGACGAACTCAACATAAGCCGCTCCAAAAAAGCCAGCTTTAAGGACTGAACCTTCTTGGGGATATCTACGAGGCCTAGACCTCCACTTGCCTTGGGGAGGGTACAAACTTTGGAAGAGACCAGAGGCTTTTTACTCTTCCACAAAAAATCCCGACACATCCCAACTAATGTGTGCTCCTTATCCGCCGGCAAGTCAAAGACTGAGGCAACATACCACAATTTCGACATTGCCAGCAAGTTTAACACAAGGACTCGCCCAACAATGCTTAGGCCTCTCTTGCTCCACCCCTTGAGGGTGCTGCCGACCTTCTGGATGCGGTCATTCCAGTTAACAGAAGCCGCGTTTTTTGCACCTTGTTTTACCCCCAAGAGTTTGACGTGATCTGGTGACCATTCAATACCCAAAGGAGTATCGGCACGACCCTTCCAAGCACCCAAGAATAACCCTTTTGACTTGGATCTGTTGACTTTGCAGCCAGACGCTTTCTGGTACTTGTTCAAGACCGTCTCAGCAATGTGGAAGTCTTCATCATCTCCCACGAAGAGAGATGCGTCGTCGGCATACTGGGAGATTTTGATCGGTTCTTCGACATCAGGGACTCTCACTCCCTTCATGTCAGAAGACCTCACAACCACCCCAAGAACCTCTGCGGCCAGAAGGTAAACCAGGGGAGACAGAGGACAGCCCTGGCGAACTCCACGCTCGAGGAGAACAGGGTCACCAATAAAACCATTCACCATTACACGACTAACAGGAGACTTGTAAAGAAGCCGGATCCATTTACAAAAAACAGGCCCGAACCCCATCCGCTCCAAGACTTTGTTCATAAAAGCCCATTCCAAACGATCAAAAGCCTTCTCGTTATCAAGGCTTATGATTGCCGCCTCGATATCCTCGTCTTCGACCAGCTCTATAAGGTCCCGAACAAGGAAGCTATTGGTGAGAATTGATCTCCCTGGCACAGAACAGGTCTGATCACTGTGAACAACAAGGCCCATCACGGATCCAAGTCTGCGGGTTAGCGCCTTCGTAATGATCTTATAATCGGCACACAAGAGTGAAATCGGCCTCCAATTCCGCAGGTCCTCTTTTAGCCCCCGCTTGTGAACGAGCCTGACAAGAGCCTGCTGCATTGAATCGGTTAACTCACCCTGCTCAAAAGCCTCGTTGGCAACGTCCAGCAGGATAGGGCCTAGCACATCCCAGAAAGCCAAATACAGTTCGACAGGAAGACCATCGATACCGGGGGACTTGTTCAGCGTCATGGATTTTGCTGCAGAGTGCAGCTCTTCCAAAGTGAACGGCTGTTCACAGATCGCGGACTCCTGAGGAGGCAAGATCTGGGAGATCTGGGAGATCATCTCCTCCATGCAATTTCTCTCAACTCCCTCTGAGGTGAAGAGGCTCTGGTAGAAATCGCATGTGGCTTGCAATAAATCCTTGGTGGACCGGACTGAACGGCCATCAGGAGTTGCTACTTCGCGGATAAGTTTTTCAGTAGCACGCGACTTCTCCAAAGAACAGAAATAGCGAGTGGGGTTCTCGCCTTCCACCTGCCACTTGACTGGCACCAACGGCGGCTGCTTTATAAGCCTGTTGCTCACCAGCCCGCACTTTACGTTTTAGACCTTCCAACAAGTCAACTAGATGGGTCTCCCCATCACTAACTCTTTTAGAGACCTTGTTGTAATCCTTTAGGAGTTTACGTTGAGCCCGTTTACGGCGACGTGCCCGAGCCTTACTGTACGGCAGTGCCACCCGCTTAAGCCCAGATTTGCCCTCCTCCCAGAATTCAGCAGCAGACCTGAAAAAATCCCTCTCTGACATCCAAGCGGCAAAATAATCTCGCATGTTCTTGTGAATCTCTTCGTCATTCAAAAGGCTGACGTTGAGCTTCCAGAACCCCGGACCTTTCTCTACCCAATCCCCTGAATCAAATTTGTCTGTGACCATAGTATGATCAGACATGGCAGTGGGTTCATGACCTGCATGAACCAGATGCCCAAGGAGATCCTTGCTACAATACACTCTATCCAGACGCGAAGAGTGCGCACCAGTTGGCGAGGTCCAAGTGTATTCATGGGCATCAGGATGAAGGAACCTAAAAGTATCCGACAGAGAATATGTTTTAATCAAAGTTGCCAAGGGAGCAGTAGACGACTCAGAAGCTACCGCGGCCGTGCTTCGCCTATCTATTAGAGGATTTAAGACGCAATTGAAATCTCCGGCCAGGAAGACGTTGGTGTTTGAATCACCCAAAACTCTTTCTAGACCTTGGAAAAACCGACGACGGTCAGGAACATATGTTGGTGCATGTACGGCGACAAACGTAAAATCAAAGCCTGAATACTCCGCCTCAACCTTGACCCAACGACCACCGGGATCAGTGACAGATGACACTATGGTCCCCGAGGCGAGGAAAGAAGCAAGAAACACAATAGCCGTGCCCGCTCTATGATTCGAGCCGGAAGAGGAAAAAACTTTCCCTTTCACAGCTGTTTCAAACCGGGTTACGTCATTGACGTCAGTAAAATGCGTCTCTTGTAGAAAAGCAACATCTGCTTTTAATGACCTGAAGGTATGGCCAAGGGAAAATTGCTTCCAGTCCGAAAGCAAACCCTGACAATTTAGTGAGACAACATTTAGAGCCATTATGGATCTATTTAAGTTTTGTTTTTCTCGACTTCTTGTACAGGGCAGCCTTGCGTGCAGCAAAGTCCTTCTGGGACAGGTAAATGACTTTCCTCTGTTTCCTGACTTTCTCAATTTTTGAGTCGCGGCGCATGGTCCGATAATGGACTCCTAAAGTGGAAACAGGGACTAAAACCTCGCCTTGATCGTTTGCGTATGCCGGCATTGACTCGTCTACGTCTTCTCCCGGAACGGAATCCTCTATTTCCGACGTCGTGTCGTCCATGGGGATAACCGATCCAGAGGCTTCAATGCCGCTAACTTGGTCTTTTGAGGTGTCTACAAACATGGCCTCTGAAGCGGTGCTCCATAAGTATTCATTTATATCTTGTTTTGCAACTGGCTGGGAAAAGGTAAATGACTGACTCCACAAGTCTTGTGAAGAGTCTTGCTCGGGAGACTGACCGGTCGAGCTGTACGGAACCAACGGTTCAGTGAAACTCAACGATACTTCCTCCTGTTGGACCTGGCTAGAAACTGATGAAATACCATCATCTGCATTTTTGTCCACATCATTTTCCTCCTCTTTACCTCCTTCATTGCTACCTCCCTCCAGCCCATCCTTACCATTATCCATAGCATCTTTATCCTTCCCGTCCTCTGCCTCATTCACCTCATTTTTATCATCATTACCCACTACATCATTGCTACTCTCCTGTCCACCATCCGTATCCCCATTCACCATTTCACAATCATCCTCAGCCTCATTACTATCATCCGTGTCATCATCACTGTCATCCTTTCCGTCATTATCTCCCTGCTCATTGTCATGATCATCATTATTCATATCCTCGTCGTCCTTATTACCATTATCATCCATCGCAACTGCGATGTCATCTTCATCTCCACTACTTGTCCCTACTCTCAGTGTCCAGATCTTGAGGACAATTCTTTTGAAAATGACCTTCTTGCTTGCAAATCAAACATTTGTTTCTCAGTGGGCAGTCATTTTTTAGGTGGTCTGTCGCCTGGCACAGGTGACAAGCTCGCACCTGCCCTCTGTACCAGACTGGTAACCGAAAAGATGCTCCCACCCATATGGCTTCAGGAATGGTGGACGAAATGTTGCTCATCCATACTCTCCTAACCCCATTTTGCAAGGTTCTGTCGAATAGGTAGCATTCTCGTTCAACAGAGTGCACCGTTCCAAACTGTTTGAGAACAGCCCCTATCCGTTCATCCGGAATCTCATAAGGGCTCTTCACCTTCACCAAAGTTCTGGATTGCTCAACTTCATAAACCGGAAAGTTTACTCCATTAAGTACCAGATCTTCATTAAGTAATTTTTGCTTGACCTCCTCATTGGCAACAGTGACATTCCACAGATCCCCAGTAACGTGGACCAAACCCCTCAACACTTTGGGTCCGCTGCCGATGCGTTCCTGCAACCCATGATAAACGTCAATGGCTTTTACATTGCCTTTAATTCGCAATTTAAGGCTAAGAGGCCTTTTAATGCGGAAAGCCATTCTGTTGGTTCAAAAAAAAAAAAAAAAAAAAAAAAAAACCCTCGCCCAAAGGCGCTACCCGGCTGACACGTCCAACTGTGTTGGCAGCCAGTCAGGTACTGCACTGTGTGCTCAACCCCTTCACTGATCAATGAACAGTGGCCAATAAACTTCGTGCAAGAGTGCACGAATTTGCTGCCTGTTATTCACAAAAGCCTTTGTGTGCCCTGCTAGCCCGGGATGAATGGCGCTCGACCGGCCAAGCTGACCTTGTTCACTGTCCTATGCTGTAACCTGTATAGGCCTCCAACACAGGCCACGACAACTGGTGCCGGAGCCAAGGGGCGCGGGCTGGCCCACCGGCCACGCTGGCCAAACAGCAAAACGTCAAAAAACTAGTCAAAAATATAGAATTTCTGACTACAAAGTATATCAATGGATAGCTCGTGACAAGAGAAATCTGTGAGTATCAGAAACACACAAGAAATCACTGGAAATTCAGAGAAATGAAACCTGACAGATGGAGCGATCTGACAACACGTCTGACCTCCAAAGCTCTATCTATCTATCTATATATATATATATATATATATATATATATATATATATATATATATATATATATATATATATATATATATATATATATATATATATAGATCTATATATAGACCTGTAAATATATATATATACAGCTTAATACATATATACTGCATGTAGAGAGAGAGAGAGAGAGAGAGAGAGAGAGAGAGAGACAGACAGAGAGAGACAGAGAGAGACAGAGATACAGATATATTTGTTTTTCTTCGTTTTCTTTTGCTTTGCGCTCTATCGTTTCAGGTCCATATTTACAGGAATACCGGATACTAAGAAGCAATCAAGATGTGTACAGATTTTCAGCTGACCTCCAAATCCCATGCGCCGAGAGTCTGCTTCAGGAGATAACGTTAGTCGGGGAAGGTCACGACACTGACCTCCTCCATTCCAGCGGCTGTAAGCTGTCAAATATTACACAGGAGTAAGTCTTCATATACATGTATTTACTTATCCTTTCTAACGTCAACAAGTACCATATAACCGCGCGTAGGCAATGTTG